>NC_141092.1:22414277-22536777 GCF_041138505.1 Cibotium barometz
TAGATCTCCCATGGAAATATCTTGAGCGCTGTAAGAAAAGGGAAAGACGTGAGGCTCAATGTGCTCTGTACTATCACCGCAATCAAGGCAGAAGGTGACCTGATGTGGAGAACCAAAGGAGGTATAGTTGGGCGGGATCCAGATGATGACCCGATTTTTTAAATGTAGTGGTGGCGGGGAAGTGGTGAGGTTGCCGTGGCCACAAGGCGAGCTAGGGAAGGGAGCGGAACTTGTTGTTGGCAAGAATAGAGACGAAGTGGAGACGGTGGAGACCGCTCCAGGGGAGGATACCCTTGAGGTGGACATGGGAGTGGAGTTCGGTGGAAGGGGGGACCGAGGCGGTGGCAAGGGTGGCGGAGGGGTGGTGCGGTGGCGGCGGGATGAGGCTAGGAAATCCTCTTGCACCCAAGGTCGGATGCGGACGTCAGGGGAGAAGAACAGTGAGGTTGTCGAGGTGGTGACGTGGAGGTAAGTGTAGTATGGAGCTGTTGCAAGCAGTAGGTAGGGAAGCAGGCAAAAGGCCAGGTGTATGCTACAATGTCAACAAGGTGGTTAACTTGCTAGTGATATGTGGTTGGCCAACATGGTACATGTACCTGGATTTACTTTTAAACATAATGCCGTCAATCACTATTGGGCATGTCTTAATAGATGGCACATGCGAAATGCTCTGCAGTATGATGCATTCACATGCAAGCAATGGGTGGATTATGTTGCTCGACTTTCCGATCATGTACCTTTTATGGATGGGCTTGTTTTTTCAAATGCAAAGTCTACATGCAATTAGATGAAAGCAAAAGATTTCTCAAACTAAAAAAGCTAATGGTCATTGGACAAGCACAAAAGCTGAGCTGGCAGACACGTTGTAGCACGATTGAAAAGACACAAAGAGAGACGGTGAACTTCTTGTTAATTGCCAACGGGAGGGACTGTCCCTTTATACAAAAATTAGAACCTTTGATGACATCAGTGATGACTCAAACCTCAACTACACCAAGGGGTGTTCCCACATTCCCACACAAGAATACTTTTCAAACTCCAATACATGCCTTTTTATACAACTTTAAGGCACCTTCACACACGCACATCTTCTATCTCCTTTCTCATTACAACCATGATTACAACTCGTATATTTGGGCAACCACCCTACTAACAAAAACCCCGGGTCATAAGAGTTCACCATCCCAAGAACAAGCATTTTTTTTAAGGTACATATGTGATGCCAATGCTGATTTCGATGACAAGGAGCACATCCATGGAAGAGGGGTGTCCATGTAGCAAAAGGTGGTTCGTGTGCCATCAAATTTGTAGGATCACTTATGAGGCGGAGGATAGAAGATGAAACATAATGCCAAATCAGACAGAGAGAAAGAAAAGAATATCCACCACTATATATAAAGAGAGGGAGGAAGAGAGAGAGAGAGAGAGAGAAGAAGAAAAAGAAATCCACCACAAGATCTAGAGGGATGTCCACCACAGGACACAAACAAAGGAAGAGAGAATTCACTGAGAGAGAGAGAAATGAAATGTTATATCAACGTCTTCAAAAGGCCATAATGACCTATGAGACCAAAAGTTACATCATGGTGGATCTGATACAAACAAAGAGCGAAGCAACAGAGGTCACCATCAGAGAGGATTCAATCACAAGAGAGACTTAGGGAGAGTAGGAGAAACGCCATGAGGAAAAGAGAGAGAGAAAGAGAGAGTTAGAGACACATCAAACACATCAAATAGAGCCACAAACCATATAATAATAAAAATAAGGCTCTGGGGAGGAATTGGTACTGAGAAAGTGTGTGATAGGCCACCGTAGAGCTCCCGGCCGTTGGAAAATGCACAGAGTAGCCTTCCATGCTTACTTTGACCTTTGAGATTGATTCTATGATGAAGTGTTCCTTTGGATTGAGAGTAAGCAATTAGATCTTTAGAGCAAGTTCTGCAAGAGGAGTCTTACACTAGCTTGGATAAGAGGTAGTAGACTTGAGTAGATGCTATGGATGGATGTTCGAATCTGACGGCTTTCTTATAGAAGCTTGTTCTCCTTATGCATTCGCGAGGACATGAATTAAATTATGGGGAGAAGTATGTTACATCCCAACTAGCCTAGGGCTAGGACGGGGAACATGTGGAATTAACACATGAACTAACCCAGAATTAGGGTAAGTGTTAACCTAGATTAGGGTTAAGGCTTAGCCAAGGGCGTAAGTACCGGCAAGGTTCACACGTGGGCTAAGGGCACTGGCAAGAAGAGGTCTAGATTGGCTAAGAGCTTATAAATAATAGCCCAGGGGTATTAATGGCTAAAAGCTTATAAATAAAGCAAGAAAGCTTTTACATAAAAGCAAGCCACTTATAGCAAGGCTATTACTATATAAGGGACCTAGGGTTGCTTATAGACACGAGATCAAGGAGCCATGTGGTAGCCTAGGGCTACCAAGGAAACGTACAAGATCGTCTGGTCATGGGGCTGTCAGCAGGTGGCTACGGCTTGGTGGTATGGGATGCTAGGTTGCGGTCATCCGTGACTGGCAGGCTCATGGCAATCTGACCTCAGGCTCAGGGGTGGTTCGAGGTACCAATCCTACAGTTGGGTGGTGAGTTGCCAGCCACAATCTATCGTGGTCACACAATGCATTCAACGTCAGGTCTATGGAAACCTGACTCGGTATGGTTTCTCAGGTATGTCCTCTATCTTGATCCACAGTGGTTCTATGTTGGATAATCCTTGGGCACGGTCTTGTGAAGACCTTAGAGCCCACCGTGACAATCAACATGGTACTCTTTCAAAGGAGGGCCTTCACCCTTGCTCTCCCTTGCAGCAGTAGTTTCCCCATGAAGAATCCCTCCTGCCTCCCCCTCCTCATCCTGGTCCTCGTCACACAGAGCAAGAGGTTCACCAGGCTCCCGCCTAAACTCGGCAATTGATCACCTGCTCGCGATCTCTCCAAAGCTTCTTGGACCCGGTAGAGAGGCAGACAACCCAGCCGCAAACACCGCTGTTGGTTCGGCTTCTGGGGACGAGACAAAGGTTTCAACCGGGGGGGGGGGGGGGGGGGGGGGGGGGGGGGGGGTGGGGGGGGGGGGGGTGGGGGGGGATAAAAAGACATTGCTGGCTAAACCAACCAGGGATGCTGCTATGTTAAGCCGCCAGCATTAAGCGGAGAAGGGCTATCTACCCAAATACACATGAAGGTTTTGCCTTTGTACTCTCTACTTTTGGAAGAGTCCTGGATCTTGCTCCAAATGGCAGCAAGATTGAGTAACATCAACCCAGCTCAATAATCAACTTGCTTCTTTAAGAAAAGAGGTTTTTAAACAAGCACAAGAGGTAATTTTTCACAGGTGACTATATGAGTCCCTTTTGTCCTTTGAACTTTAATTTCAAATTTGACAAACGTACAACACAAAGCAAACCTGTTTTAAATAGTTAACTGCTTGTTGGCTAACGGACTGAGCCCACTGTCCAGCCCAGTGTTTTTCAAAGCTTAGCATTTGTTTCGCAAGTGCACAATAATACACATTCATCTGAAAAATAGCACTACCAAAAATATTATTCCAAGCAGTACCCAACATCTACTCCTGTCTACAAATACTTATGCAAAATTTGGAACCCAAACAAAAAGAAAACTTCACAGTACCGGAATATGAAGGCTTATACCATTGATACAAATAACACTTAATATGAATTCAATGGCAGAGTTTTGAGTAGAAACTATTTGAACCTCTTGAGCAGTATGATCCCCCATCATTTCACTTCCAACAGTCTCAAACTTCTGCATAGTTTTCTTTAATCTGCTAAATAAGCATCTGGCCCAGTTTATTGAGCCTGCAACAGGTGGCTGCTCAAAAAACAATTTCATGGCATACAGAAAAGTAATCAGTAATGAGCTAAACATTCTCATTTTTTCTCAACCTAAATTCATTGCCTTCGCAGCATTCTACATTACCGCAATAAATCTTATAAAAGTGTTTTCATTCCAAACTGTGAAAATAAAGCAGGGATTTTGTGAAATTATAAGTATATTTTCTAACAGAAATCCTATTTTAAGGTATATCAGCATGCACAAAATCCAGGAGTCAGAGCAAAAGGAATACTCTTCAAAAGTAAAATTTGGCGTAGCTAGTCAGAAACATGATAGTGCTAAATAATATAATGAGAGGAGGCCAAGTACTCATAACAGCAGTCCTGGACCTGCCTGATCCAAATACAAGACAACATGTGGGCTATATCAAACCAAATGGATGCCCTCTATAAATCTTTCTCTCTGAATCTTCCAAAGAACCTGTCAAGCTTCTAACAATCTACCAAGCTGAGTTTAGTGCCAAGTGATGCGCTCTTGCAGGAGAAGTTCTGAACTGTACCAGATTCATGGTATAAACAAATCCACGATCAGCACATGAGGCACAGTCTGCTAGAGTTCCCACAAATATCTAAGGTTTTGCATCAATATAAGCCGCACAACTCATCCTGCAATAGTATAGTGAGGTCCTCAACTGGACGCAAGAAGTAAGCATGCATGCTTTCTTGGCCTCTATGCATATCCCCAAATACAATGTTGAATGGTCTCAATTGGTACAGTACATACGGGAGGGACATCTCCACTGGTTAACAACTAGTCCACAAGGGCTGTCAGCCAAAGAAGGAGTGTAATCTACAACCCCAAACTCAACAACATGCTGCAGAATAAAGCTTCCATGGCTCTAGTAACATGGTGTTTCTCCCAATGACCTCTCCAAGTGGGAACCCTCTCTGTCTACTACTCTTTACATATAACAAAAAGAAGTGGTCTCCAAAGGCCCCTGATACTTGTCCAGAATTCACTACGATTCTCTGATAGACCATCCATAAAAATATTTTGAGTCTCCATGATAGATTGCATTCAATGTGTGCCGGGGGTCTACAAACTTATAGTTTCCTTGCTCTCCCACAACTCCAGTGCAAAAACAAGCTCTGCATTTATCATTGGCTACTGCATCCTCCACATTCTCCATCCTCACCATGGAGAAAAAGAAGGAACACCATCCTTGTTCCAATATAATCAATGCAAAAGAACACTCCTAGCAAACAGTTGGGGTCTCTACTTCTGTTCTCTAAAGGTCAAGGACATGGTCAAATCAATCCATGATCCTCAATTCCAGATTGTGTAGTGTTGTAGCTCCCCATATGTCCCGACCTACACACCTCTCCACCTGCCTGCTACCTTCTCCTCCTGCCCGCCATCCTTCTCCTTCTACCCATCATTCCCCCTCCTTTCTGTGCATAACTCTCCTTCCTGCCATTCACCCCTTTACCTGCATCTCCTTCTGCCCACCATACCCCTCTTATCTACGCATTTGCCTCCTGTGCACCATTCACCTCTCCCCCCCTCCCCGTTTGCCTGCCTTCTTCTCTTCCTCTCGCCTTCTTCTCCTCTCTCCTACACAGATATGCCCCTCCTCGTGGAGGTGTGGCCCAAAGAGGTGCACTTCAGGATATTTCTCAGTCACACTATGCGCCACTCTCGCAAAGCACTGACACCACTTGGGAGATTATTGCCAGCATCACAGCATGGCAGATTTGGAAAGCCAGATGCACAGAGGCTTTGGAGGGCACTCATATAAATGATGCTCAGTGTATATACAGCTTATGGAGTGATATAGTTCACTCTCTTATGGCCACATAGACCCCAACACAGAGTCCATCTAGAGCTACGCAGAGCGGGATCATGGTGTTTTCTTCTCTTCGACCCCCACTGAAGACTCTTGGCAGCACAATGCCCCTGATTGGTTGAGATCTCCCTATATTCTGGGATGAGGATTTTCTTATCTGTTTTACGGCTTATAGCCACGATTTTGTATTGTTTCACTGATAATTAATAGAAATCTCTTTCTTACGGGAAAAACAAGTCCAAACAGCCTCTCTAGCGTGGTACCAATACTCTCATATCTGATCAAGAACAGACTGTTGCTCCTAGTACCCAAGAGTCAACCTCTCACAAATCCAGTGCAGTCAATCTGTGTGACAGCCTTATCCTCTAGAAGGAGTCAGGACCGACTCTCTTCTCAATTGCTAGTGGTCAGTGGTAAGCTCAAACACTGTAAAGAGGCCAAAGGATGCTAGACCAAGATTATCAAAGACAGATATTATTGATCTGGAACTCATTCTCAAACCAAATGTCTTTGCCTCTGCTCTTGAAAATGAATCCTTCCCATTCTACTCTCTCAGAAGGGAGGAAACTTATGTGGTTAGTTATTCATTCTATGTATGCATGGTGTATTGATTCCTTCAGCCTTGGCTCTTGTGTTGTTTCTATCATACTTAATAGAACCCTTATCATAGAAAAAAAAAGGAGGGGACACAATACCTTCCTTTCACCCATCTTTCCAACAGGCTGCTCTACCATACTGCTGAATGGTACCCATTCACCCTTTTACATATGGCAGACAGCTACACAGCCCATCAACTTCCAAGCATCTCCACCAGATTCAAAGATGACATTATATTGAGGAAGTCAAATCGTGCCTCTATTTTAAAAAATGTCTTGTGCATGCTCCACATAAAACCTCTCAGGACTTGATCATGGAAACAAAATACATTCTCTCAAGGTAATGTAACATCTCCTCCTTTCTATATACATGGACCACAAAAAGTGAAAACATTTGCAAAGAAATTGACGGAACACCTTTAAACTTGGTCTGTCTACATTACATTGCCGGGACAAAGAGCCGCGACCCTGCGAGGGCAAGCTAACCTCAGAAACTCGGTCTCAGTTCGGATTGCAGGCTGTTATGAATAATCTTTGGAAAACTATCGGGTTGATAAAAGAAGCTTTAGCCTAACCAGTCAGTACATCAAAATCAGTGCTGACTACATTGTGCAGTCTAAAGTTCTCAATTGACTAACCAGTTTCTGCAAGCTGTGTATATGGTGTATTAAGATCTATAACTCCTTTAAACAAGACAGTTAGGTATGGTTAGTCAGTTCGGATTGCAGGCTGTTATGAATAATCTTTGGAAAACTATCGGGTTGATAAAAGAAGCTTTAGCCTAACCAGTCAGTACATCAAAATCAGTGCTGACTACATTGTGCAGTCTAAAGTTCTCAATTGACTAACCAGTTTCTGCAAGCTGTGTATATGGTGTATTAAGATCTATAACTCCTTTAAACAAGACAGTTCGGTATGGTTAGACCATTTAACTTAACAAAAAGTCAGTTTCGTGTCTCTGTCCAACATCCTTAGTGTTTTTATACTCATGTTTTGCTGTTAAAATGCTTTGACTATGATTTTGACCAAGTATTCTTCAGAATAAAGATAATATATGATTTCATAACTCACATTCATCATGTTAAAAACCACCATATTTGGTGCCATAAGTAGTTCGAATAAAAGATTTATCCTATTTAATTGGCATAATGCAAAAGATGAAAAAACCTGATTGCGTGTTGTAGGAGGAGCAGCCACATTTTTCTCAAAAATTTCACACGTGGTTTCGATTTCCTTCAAAAACTGGAACAACAATGATAGAGCAAGGTGTGCCACAGCTCAATAGCAAATTGGCTAGAAACTTCTTGTTTATAGAAACATGGAATTGAAATTTTAGCTGTCTTATATATCAATTTTCTGTTCATTTAATCCAAATTTTAAGCTGTAAAGAATAAACATATTTTATTTCATTTTTCAGAAAAGAGACTTCTATTATTTTTTTTATTTTTTTCCCAACTAGCCTAGGACCCAAGATCCTCCCTTAGTTATCGTTTTTTACCGCCTGCAGGTGCTTGTTTTTTATCCACCCTTAGACGATGCCCAAGGAAGTACCTTGTGGGGTTTTGAATCCATGACCTCCCAGTACTAGACAAGCACCTTTAGTACTTGAGCTATCACCTCATTGGCAAAAAGACTTCTATTAAGTAAGATAAAATCATACAAAGGCGGGTCTCAAGTCAAAAGGCAGGGAGATCTCAAGCAATCGAAAGCACTATGCTGCCATAAAAGCCCCGTAGGAGAGGAGAAGCAGCTCTATGCAACCCCACGTGGCCAAAAGAGTGTGAACACTCTCTCACCATCTGGAAGACTTTTAAAGTTCTTCTAGTCACGTGCTGTCCCAGCCTTGCCACTGCATATATTTGTTGCACCCAGGGGTCTCCCAAGATCATCTCTCATAAGGTCGTCTGAGGTTGGGGGCCTGTTAACGTAAAAATATCCGCATATAACTCCAAGCTTGAATGATGGAAGAAACCCTTGGGAAGGATGCTAGTTTCCCAAACAACTCTAACCCTGGTATTGATGTGCCATCAAGCCCTGACCATAAGAAGATGCGGATCACACACCACAACCGTCTAATGCATCCACGATCATTGCACCAACAAGAATTGATATACCAAGTTGTGGCAAGAAACATCTGGCTTACCACCAGGGCTTTAGACCCCAAATCAAGCTTCCTTGACCTCCAATGAAGGACCTTTTTTTGAGCACAAGAACAAACTCACGGGCAAGTGTAATGTCTATCCCAACCTATCATCCAAGATATCATGTGAAGCCAACACCTATGCCCCAATCAATCCTCTCAGTGTCACTAACCCAAGCCGATAGTCTTTTGCCAATTTATAAAAGCCCCTGCTACTAGACAAAACTCTTCCAAGACTGTGCAAATGAGTAAAGACATGAGTAGGAGACCTCAGGAAACATCGTTGTATCCTCAACCAACTGAGATTCCAGACACTCCTCCTCCATGTGCAATGGAAATCTCAATCCACATACTCCGGCACTTGAGCTAAGGAAAATGCTCAAAGTTTTTGCAACAATGAGATATAGCAGGGGAGCTATGGAGCAGCCTTGCCGTAGGGAGCGAGAGATCTTGAAGCACTCAACTCGACCTCCACAAGCAAGCATGGTGTTGTGAGCCTCCTGGTAGACGCAAGAGACACCTCTGATGCAATCCTCAAAAAATCCCATGTGTGAGAGAGCACCCTCCAAGAAGTCCCAATCCACTATGTCATAGCCTTTCTCAAACTCTAGTAAGATGGCCGAGGGCTGATTACTTGCCTTGGCCCACTCTACTGCCTCCCAAAAAGAGAAAATGTTCTTCCTTGGAGGAATCCATTCTGTGTGTCATGAATGACTATCTGTAACACTAGTTGTAATCTCATGCTCACTACCTTGGCAAGAATTTTGTATGCACCCCCAAGCAATGCGATAGGCCTCCACTGGGCAGTGTTAGTCTTATCATCACCCTTAGGGATGCGGTGGATAAGACCCTCGCTAGGAAAAGGAGGCATAGAGCCCGTGTTCCACATATCATATAATGCACATTGATCTCATTCCCAATGTCATTCAAGAATTTCACGAAAAATGTGGGAGTGGGGCCATCATCCCTAGGAAATCTACCATGTGGGAATGCCCGAATCGCATGTTGAAGCCCATTTGCTGAAAAGGGGGCATCACATAATGCACACATCATCCAAAGTCAACCCAGGCAGGGACTCCCAAACCTTCTGTTGTGCCCTATCCCTTGCGGGGAGTGAGGCTTTGTAGATAACAAGCCGCAGTAAAAAACAAAGGCAATCCTTCTGAACATGTCAGGATCTAAGTGGAGCACTCCTTGCGTGTTCTACAGCTGTCGAACGCATTCCTTGAAACCTACGTCCCATTTGAATCCATAGAAACCTGCATCTGAGATCCATTGGGCGTCAGGGTCTTTCTCAAGTTCCCTCTGCAAAGCACACAATCTATGCCTGATGGCTCTCTCTCTATCCAAGATCTCTTGCCTCTTGGCTATGGCCACACTGTGATAAAGATCACTAACACTCTCTAAGGCAAGAGAAACTCTTTGCCTAGACTTAAGAGCATCAAAAGCTCTCAAAACATCCTTACCTACCCTGATAACTCTGCATTCTAGTAAAAAGAGACTAGTATGCGCACTCGCAGAGGAGAGTTCTAGCTCCTCAGATCTTTGATGCACAAAACTACAGGACAATGGTCTGACTTTGAGGTGCTTTTTGGCAACACAGATATCATGATAATTTATATGATACTCCTGATGCCAAAGTGAAATATTAGTGGACCTGGGCTATAATGTCATTGAACTTGTCTGTCATCTGCTTATTGATGACGCCTTCACTTTTAATTGATTTGAAATTTTGTAAAAGGTCAAGAGCTCCTGAAACATTCCAATCATATTCTTTGTAAGAAAGTACCTTGAGAAAAGAGAAACTATCATGTGCTTTTAATGAGACAATCATTCCAACCACATAAATGCTGAAGACCATGCTTTTATTGTTACAACTGTTCCAAAAAGAGAGATAATAAGACTAATTGAAATTGAAAAATAACTGTAAGAGTGAAATTTAAGTATTCTCTATTCATATTCCAGGTATTTAATGGTGCACTGCATCTGGTGTTTATGACTTCTTGTTTGCAAAGCATACCTTCCGCACTACGAAGCTTCTTGAAAGAGGTGTCTACAAAAGTCTTTGTTAAGTGTTCAATGTTTTCCTTATCCATGTTGAAGTTTGACATTGTGGCAGACCATTGTAAAGCATAACTTTTGTCAAAAACGTTGAAAGGTAGTTTCTCCACGTTCTCTACCATTGCAAGGACTTTCTGCATCATGCAAAATAAAACAAAAAATACTCAAGGAGGTAAAGTAACGGGATGTAAAGAAAAATTTGTTGTCTCTAAAGAGTTTTTTTTTTCAGAAAAGAGACTTCTATGAGTAATATAAAATCATACAAAGGGAGATCTCAAATCAAAAGGTAGCGAGATCTTAACCAATTGGGGGCATTATGTTGCCATAAAAGCCCCGTAGGAGTGGAGGAGAAGAAAATACCATGGTTCCACTCTCTCATAAATGTTGCATTTGTTTCCCCAGTTCTAGAAGATCCCCAAGTGGCCAAAAGAGTATGAACAATCTCACTCCATATACTGCAGATACCCTAGGTGTCATAAACATGAATACCTCCAAAGGCCTCTATGCATCTGGTCTTCCAGATATGCCATGCCATGATACTAGCAATAATCTCCCAGGTGGTGTCAATACTTTGTGGAGGTGGAGATTATCGTAACTCAGGGATATCCTGAAGAAAACATCTCTGAGCTATGCCCCTACGGACAAGCATAAGAAGATCTGCATCAGTGCTCTCAAAAAGAAGTTCTGGGCCAGACTGACTCAACCATGCAATAGCACCCCAAGTAATACAGATAGGATCACCCCTCAATCTGCCCAAGAGTCTTCTTGCCTACCTCTTCCCCTTGGTTCGGATTGCTCCTCATCCGGGTTCAAGTCGGCCTTCTTTTTCGATTAGCATCATGGCTAATCATTCTCCCTCGGCCGGGCAAACCATTGTTTTTTCGGAAGGCGAGCTCGCGGTTCTCTTCGCCGAAATCGAGAAAGACTCCAAAACGACCCTCATTGCCAGAATCTTTGGATCTCACCCTTCCCGTCTCCAGGCTCACAATTGGGTCCTGGCGGCTCTGCCTTCCAACCTCGCTCCACGCTTTCAAGATGTCAAGTTGCTGGGAAGAGGTTTCTTCCAGGTGGATTTTGATTCCGAGGACGCAGCCTCAAAGGTTTTGAAGGGCGGCAGCCTTTGCTGTTGGGCCCGAGGAAGATTTTTTTTCTTCCCTACTCCAGCTATTTTGACCCTGTTGAGGAAGAACGGAACCGTTTCCGGACTACTCTCAGATTCCCAGGTCTTCCCGCGCATATTGGCCTATGATAGAGGCCATCGGGTCCGCCTTTGGGCTGATTCTTCAAGTGCCCCCCCTCCACGCTTTGCCAACATTGTATGCCCAGGTGGTTACTGCCTCGGCGGATGCTGTCCCCAAGGTCATGGTTCTTACCCGTGACTGTGGGCTTTTTGACGCCCTAGGGGTCTTTTGAAGCAACGTATAGTGATTGCAGGTAAACCCGATCACTGCCGGGTATGCAGGTACTGTGCAGGGCCCCGGACAAGGGCATGTCAATGGACTTTGCCCCGTGGATTATCCTGTCCTCTAGCATTATGAGAGGCGTCCTCAGGCTGCCCATCGTCTTCTTAGATCGGGCAAACCCTCTTCTCTTCCATGAGAATCGTCTCATGGAATGTTGAGGGCCTTGGAGGGCTTCCCATCCCTTGTAGGAAGCGCCTTCTGAAGGGCCAGCTTCACCCTGCTGTTATAGAAGGGTCTATGGATATACTTTTGTTGTAGGAACACAAATTGGATAGATCTCAGTGTGGCAAAACTTGTAAGATGCTTTCTGGCCACACCTTCTGGTTCTCGGCTGTTGGGACTGAGGGGGTGTTTGCATTTCAGTGACAGCATCTGTTTTGCCTCATGTTATTGGGCACGGTGTTATCATCCCTGCTAGAGCGCAGTGGATCTTGATCATGCATGAGGGTTAGAAATTGGAAATCTTGAATATTTATGCACCTAACGTGAGAGGTGAAAGGGTGGCCTTTTGGGACACCATTACAAATGTCATTCCCCAGGTTGATCATTGGATAGTGGGAGGAGACTTCAATATGGTTGAGCAACCTTCTGACAAGAAGGGTGGACGAGAAGGGGGTTTACACCCCTTGGAGCGAACCTCATGGGAGAGGTTCACACTCTCTTTCTTTGGCAGGGATTGCTGGACTGAGGATGACTTCCAGAGAAGGCCAAATTCCTTATATTTCACATAACCGCAGGAGCGAGGTTGAGAGCATCTTTGCACGTCTGGACAGATTTTATGTAGATGATTGGTCCCTGGACAAAGGAGGCACCATTGCTATTATGCCTGGCACCACCAAATCCGATCATTGCCCCGTCGGTTTGTGTCTTAGCGAGCGTGGGGCTCTCTCAACCTCTCCCCGTCCTCGTCATAATATTGCGTTGGCTCTTGAGAGGACCAGCCATCGTTATCATAGTGCTACCTTGTCCAAGAAGTAGGAGGCTCCGGACAAGGAGAGAGGTATTAGGCGTAGGATTGCTGCTCTTCAGAGGGAACATGAAAAGCATTCACATGCGTCTTGGATTACAGACCTCTTGACCACAGTTAGAGCAGAGCTGCAATTGGCCATGGACAGGAGGGCTGAGTTCGCGTTTCATGCGAACGAGGCTTTTTTGACTCAGATGGGTGGCAGATGCAAGAAAGAGTTTTCTTCAGCACACAGGCCTTCCCATAGCAAGGATTCTGTGAGGTATTTGTAGGATTCACAAGGTGAGGGTCAGATTGAGCCTGACAAGGTAAGGAGTATTGCTTCAGATTTTTATTGGTCTTTGTTGACTGCAATGTGCCCTCTCCTCCGAGAGATGTGGCAAGGCAGAAAGTCTAGGAGTGCATGCCCAAGCTCATTACAGACGCTATGTGTTCTTCCCCCCTGGATGCTCCTTTCTCGAAGGATGAATTCCTTCACGCACTACATGCTCTTTCCAGTGGTTCATGCCCAAGGGATGATGGTCTTTCTCACGCCTTCTTTATTCTTTTTTGGGATCATATTGCAGATGCTATCACTGTTGCCCTTCAGGAAATGTGTCTGTCGAGTATGATGCCGCCTTACCTCACGAAGGGGCTGATTCACCTTATCCCCAAGAGTGGGGACAAGACTGACATTAAACAATGGAGGCCCATCACTCTCCTTGGATCTGCATATAAGATCTTAGCTAAAGCCTTGAGTATTAAGGTTGCAGCAGATTCTCCAAAGGACTATCCATGATACACAGAATGGGTTCCTCCATGGAAGGAGTATATTTGATAACATCTTTTCTTTCTGGGAAGCTGTCGAGTGGGCAAAGTCTTGTCAGCAGCCTCTTGCCATTCTTTTGCTTGATTTTGAAAAAGCTTATGACAGAGTGGATTGGGATTTTTTGGAGGGCACTATGGCACTTATGGAGTTTTCCCAAAACTGCATCAGAGGGGTGTCATGCCTATACACGGAGGCTCATAGCACTGTCTTAGCTTGTGGGGGGGCGGCGAGTGTTTTCAGATTTCCCGTTCGGTGACGCAGGGCTATCCCCTCGCCCATTTAGTGTAGTTCATTGTAGCTAAGGCTATGAGCAGGTTTATTCGGGCTGCCCCTAGTGTTGTGGGTCTCAGGCTGCCTTTATGCACGGAGGAAGAGTTTTTGGACTCTGAGTTAGCAGATGATACGGTGTTGTTCCTTGAGGCTTCACATGCTTGTTTATGTGCTTTCCGGACAGCCTTGGAGGTCTTTTGTTTGGCAGCAAGAGCTACTATCAATTGGCATAAATCAGTTGGTTTTTGGATCAGTGATTCTCCTCTTGCAGATTGGGGTACAGATGTTGGTTTTACTTGGATTGAGAGAGGATGCTCGCCAGATACCTTGGTTGTCAGGTGAACGTTGACATCTCCCCTGCACAACAGTTTGCTCCAATGCTCTTAAGCATTAAAAGCAAACTTCATCACTGGAGTAGGAGGAAGCTCGACTTGGCCTCTAGAGCTTTGGTGGTTAACCAAGTTTTGCTAGCCACGTCTTGGTTTATTGCTTCGTGTTGGATTTTTCATAAGGGCTGCATTGGCTAGCTTCGTCGCCTTATTCGGAACTTTCTTTGGTTAGTGCTTGATGGAAATGCACACACCAGGGCCAGAGTTGCTTGGGAAACCATTATCAGGCCTAAGCAAGAAGGGGGATTGAATATCATTGACCCCGAGGTGCAATGTAAGGCTTTGCTCTGTAAGCTTGTTGTTAGGGGCTTTCTTCGAGGCACAGAGCCGTGGAAGGACTTTCTCATGCAACAGATCACGAGGTGTGTCCTTGTTCACGGAGGTGACTGGACTCTCAGCTCACGCTTTATTTTTTCAGATGCAATTCACCGCTCCCCTTCGTCCCCCCTGGTTAGGTCCCTCCTACGGACCTGGAACTGCCTGAGGAGTTTTTTGGTACACATCCCCCCGCGTTCAGCGGAGGAAGGTAACCGGCAGCCCATTCTGTGGAATGATTTGATCTTAGATGTGCATGGTAGGCCTCTTGGGGCAGCTATGTATATTCTCTGGGCTGGCTGGGAAACCCTATGCCCCAAAGTGCTGGCTTGGAAGAGGTTTCTGAGCCTAACCGAGGTGCAGAGATTGGATGTCACGCAGCATTTGAGAGGTTCTAGCCGGAGGATTGCACAAATTGATGCAACCATTCTCAACCACTGGATTACTGGATCTTTTTTGGAAGTTCGTCATCATTCTTGGTTTGGCATTTTCTATGGGACAGGTGTTCCTCTTCAGGTTATGGGTATCTCCTTGCCTAGGGATGATGATGTACCGGTCTTTTTTTCTGTATAGGATGGATGGCAGCTAGAGAGATGTGATGTGCAGGACCTTATTGAGGGCCCCCAGATTCGTCTAGTCAGAGTTGTTGGCAGGTTAGGGAAGCATGTCTTTGTTGACCCCCGACCCCCGACCCCCCCCCCCCCAAAGGGATGATCACAAAGAGTGTTAGCCTTTGGTTGTATGGTGGCTGCCCTATCAGACATTTGCCTTGGGACCCCGGTGAGTGGGAGTGGAAGGATGCTTGTAACCCTTTGAAAAGCATGCTTTTTTTCAGTTATACGGTGCGGAATGCCAGACATCTTATCTTGGGACACATTCAGAGTGTCCCTACTCTTAGACCCCATTGGGAGTCTTACGGCATTTCGATTGACATTCAGAGCGCATTTTGGCGAAGATTGCGGCACTCTTATAGGAAGCCACATATTTCCTCCTTTATCTAGGTTTCCCTTCATGGTGGTCTAGCCACCAATCGATGGAGGTCTGTTACTGGTGCTTGCCCAGCATGCCCTAGATGTGCAGGAGTTTCGGGGTCAGTTTACCATTGTTTGTGGGAATGCAGGGAAGCACAGAGGGTTTGGTCAGCGATTGCACACCTCTGTGGTAGGATTAAGAGGGATGCTATCATTTCTTTTGGTTCTATCATTTGGTTGACACAGTCTGGGCCTCAGCTAAGATTCGAGGGGACTGGCAAGAGCTTGGCCATTATGGTTAGGCAAGGAGTTGCTCGGCAGTGTTGTCTTCAGGATTTGCCACTCACACACTTTGTCCCTCCGGCACAGAGGTTAGACAGTTCTTCGGAGATTATTGCTAGCATCTCAGCCTGGAATATCTGGAAGGCTAGATGCACTGAGGTCATTGAGGTTACTCCCGTTCTTGTTTCTCAGTGTCTTTGCAAGATTTGGAGTGATATTATTCACAGCATTATGGCTACCTGGGCCAGAATCCAGGGACCTTCGAGGGCTGCGGAGAGGAAGCGCGCCCACTTTATGAGAGAGTGGGGCATTGGTATCTTTTTCACATCCTCTCATTCGGGACCCTATTGGCAGCACAGGGCTCCTGATTGGTTGAGATCTCCACCTTGCCAAGTGTGAAATCTCCATTTTGTAAAATTTTTCATACTTAATAGAAGTAATCTTGATAAAGGCAAGAGACCTCTGATCCAATCTTGAGAAAATCCCATAAGTGCGAGAGTACCCTTGGTCCCTTTAAGATGTCCCAATCCACTCTATCATGGGCTTTCTCAAAATCAAGTAGCAAGATTGCTAAAGGCTGATTACTTACCTTGGCCCGCTCTACAGCCTCCCAAAAGGAAAAGATGTTATCAAAAATGTTTCTTCCTTGGTGGAATCCATTATGTGTGTTATGAATGACTATCTGTAACTATAAGCCCAGCTGGGTGTGCCGTAACATACTCAACCACGTATCCAAGAGATCCTCTTCACCCACCCGAGCTTCGCCACATCCTCCATGAGTAAGTCAACGCAATGACTCGCACATGGAGTCCACACAATGGTGGGGAATTCCGCCTCAAGCAAGCGGCCCATGCGTCGACAATTTGATGCATTGTTGGTGATGACTTGCACCACGTTTTGAGCCCCAACCTACATGGTAGATAAATCATATGAGTTGAGGGCTTTGCACAAATGACAAAATCAGCCACACTTAAGTAAAATAATGCTTACCTCCATGATAAGTAAAATAATGCTTACCTCTATGATCGCTTGCCTAATATGGCGGTAGATGAAACTCCCGGTAGTCTTTCTCCCCCTTCTCCCGGTGTCAACCGCACGCAAGAAGTATGTGCCAAGCGGGCAAGACACAAGGATGTTGATAATCCCACGCTTCCTTTGATCACTCCATCCATCTGTGAAAATAGAACATCCATACTTCGTCCATGCGGCTCGAATCGGGTCAATTCTCTCCTTCTCTTCATCAATCTTCCTCGTGCGCATAGCCGTGTAAGAGACCCCCGTCCACCCCTCACATGGGCCCACATTCGCAATCGCCGTCACCATCTTCTTCCATTGCTCCTTTTGGAGTAAATTGATAGCAAGATTGCATTCAATAATGGTGCGAGCAATCTCTATCTCCGCAAGGCGTTGCCGCTCCTTAAGGAATGCAACCGAACCGCTCACACTACCCGTGACTTGGTGGAGAGAGGGTTGCACCCCTTCACGCTCCACCACCCTTTGCCTTTTGCCCGATGCGGAGGCGGACCGTGAATCCGTGGAAGTGGCAGTGGAGGATACACCAATGAAAGAGCCGGTGGCTGCTTCATCATGTGCCGATGGTGGTGCTAGTGGTGGTGCTGGTACGTGTGTTGATGATGCTCCTCTACTTGAATTTGAGCCGCCGCTCATCTTCCACGAAATGTCATCGGCAATGCTTTGCGGAATCTCCTTGCATGGGGCAACTTGTCCCCCAATCTTTGAAAGGTGCTGGAGAAGCCTTGTTGCACCACTAGTGGTGTATGACTTGCCGCAATATCGGCATGTCCAATGATAGGAGTTGGACTTCTTGGTGTCCTTCTCCACATTGAGGCAATGCAATTCAAAAGCCTCATGCTTCTCCCGAGGCATGATGGATAAGAGAAGGGCTAAAGCGTGGAGTAGAGGAGAAAGCGTAGAGAAGATGAAGTATGGGAAGAGCTTGGAGGAAGAGAACTTGGAGTAGAGGCTCAAGTGGGATGGAAGGAGCTTGGAGGAGGGTGGAGGAGGGTGGAGGAGAGGCTTGGAGTAGAGGCTTGGTCCTTGAGGCTTGGAGCAGATGGAGAGTGGTGGAGGAGAGGCTTGGAGTAGATGGAGCCTGGAGGAGAGGCTTGGTCCATGAGGCTTTTATAGGAGGACTCAGGAAGATGCCCATTTTGAAAGGAAAACAGCCAAAAAAAACGGGCAGAAAACGGTCAGAAAACACGGGCAGAAACAAGGCAAAATCGTACCCGACCGTACGGATACGTACGGTACCGTACAGAACGAATCGTACGTACGATCTGATCCGTACGACGTACAAAACTAAGCCTGATCAAGCACATGGACAGGCTGGCTTCAGGAGAGGATTTACTACCTTGGATCACATACTGACACTTCGGGCACTTATTGAAGAGGGCAGGGCATAGAAGAGAAGGATATACTGCTGCTTTGTGGACTTTCGCAAAGCCTTCGATACCGTACCACGTGCCAGGCTTATGCACAGATTGCATGACATTGAGGTACCCGAGGATATGCAGTGGGGGATATATGCTTTGTATGAGTCTGTGAGTGACAGGCAGAGTCCGAGCTCCAGGCGGACTATCTGATAGGGTGACCAACACAATAGGGGTGAAGCAGGGATGCCCGCTATCGCCCACCCTCTTTGGACTGTACATTGATGAGGCCCAGGGGCATGCCTGGCAGGGGTGTTGATACCCATCTTGTTATATGCTGATGATATTGTTCTAATCTCAGACTCTCCGGAGGGATTACAGAGACACCTGGATGCATTACAGGCTTTCTGTGCGGATAGAGATCTAACAGTGAACCTTGGGAAAACCAAGGTTATGGTGTTTAACACCACACAGGCATGGGTGACGAGATCAGAGCCTCAGTTCACTTTTCGAGGGGAGCCGGTAGAGTACGTCAGGTCATATGTCTACTTGGGAGTTACTTTCACAGGACTGCGTTTCTCCCTGAAGGAGGCAGCAGCAGCTAGATTAGCTCGAGGGCATGCAGCCTTGGGGGCACTTGAGAGGCAGTGTGCACACATACAGTTTCAGGAGCCACGCACCAAATTGTGGCTATTTGATACGCTTGTCACACCGACCCTCCTATACGGAGCTCCAATTTGGGGGCCCAGTATACATCACAAATCTCAGAGAGGGACAGATGAGGGATGGAGGCAAATGGAGAGACCACTGATTATGATGATTGCCCGCATGATTCGGAGCAAATCATCAGTACCACATGAGATTGTTCGGGCTGAGCTAGGTGCCCCACCAGTAGTAACCGAGGCCCTATTCCAAGCAGTTACCTTTTTACACCGGCTATGGGAGCTCCCTCAGCAGAGGTACTCCCGTTTGGCATTGACCTCATCCATACAGTTGGCAGAGGATGGAGATACTCATTGTTGGTACGCTCAGATGAGATCATGGTTTGACCTACATGGTTTGCGGACAGAGGCACTACCACCCTTTCAGTATAGTCTGGATAGCCCATTTTTGGATCTCACCCGCTCAGAGCAAAACCGCGTCATCAGGATGGATATCATCAGAGTGCACACAGAGAGGACATGGACTAGCCCCCTTGAGCCCTTGGGCACGAAAATGACTCATCACAAGAGCCATTTTCTACACCTCTCACCGGATGATTTTATCACCCGCCCGGCGTACATGGATGTACACCTATCACATGGGATACGTTGTGCCATTGGACAGATTCGGACCTCATCACACCAGCTGCGGATTGAGACAGGGCGATATGTGCATCAGATCGTGGATGACCACATTTGTCAGCTATGCTACCAGGAGGTAGAGACAGAGGAACACTACATTTGCCGATGTACAGTCTATTATGAGATCCAAGGGAGATATCACTGCCTCTTCCGAGAGGGTTTTGGGCCGTTACGTAGGGTCATGGAGTTTGAGGATCAGAGATGCCTCGGATTGTTTCTACTTGAGCTCAGGAGACATAGAGAGACCCTCTTGGCAGACAGGAGGCCGAGCCATGATGTACCTAGACAGAGGACCCTGACAGATTTCTTCGGCACCAGCACCAGCAACCCAACCCACACACCTCTTGATACCTCCTCCATTGAGCCATCAGAGCACCGACCACGCTCCCAGGGAGTCACCACTGATAGAGCAGTTATCTTATGTCGTGCTCCTCGGCCACGCCCACCAGGATCCCGACCACGGCATCCTCACCATCGCCAGATCAGAGCCATTATTGCTCGGCATCGGAGGCGCCTACCTCGCTTCTACGACCCCTCCATTCTAGACAGCCCCATGGCGGAGATACTTGATCTAAGGAGAGGGCAACACTTCAACTGATCAGCATACATGGATCTACCTGATATACATTTTCCAGCATTTTCCAGTATTTTCCAGTCAGTATCATCTCGGAGTCTTGCAATTCTATTCTTATAACTGTAAGACAATCAGTTTATTGTACTTTTTAGTCTCATTTAGTTGTTCTATTTGATGAGACACCAACTTCAGATGTACTCTCAGTTTTGGTCTCATAGGCCATTATGGCCTCTTAGAGACATTAATATATCATTTCATTTTCTGCAAGCCCACTTCATGTAATTGTAGATCCTCGCCGCATTTTCACTCCCTCAAGCCCACCTCTTGCTTGCCCTCCCATCCGCTTCTGCTCCCCCCCACCATCGCTTTCCTCCATTATTGCCTCCTACTTGCCCCCCACCTTCCTCTTACTCACCTCCCTCCCATGTGCCTCCCCATCCACCTCTGCTCGCCTCCCCACCACGGCCGCCTGCTCACCCCTCCCCCTACTCTACACACACACGAAATAGTCCTTTGTTTTTTCAAGCTGCCTACCGTGTACTATCATAGTCGACACCACAATAGCCTCGATCACTTGCCGATTGTAGGTGGCTTGTATCGATTGTTGCCTCTGCTCAATCACTTCGGTTTAGTGGCGCTACTTCGCAAACATCAGTCTAGAGGTGGCGCCTTCACAGATCCCGTTTGGTGTGCCTTCCATGATACTTTTTTAGACGGCACCCACTTGCATCGTGTGCCACCCATACCTGGCGCGCTTTCCACATCGCAGGCCCCTTCACACTTTGGTCGCCCGTTCCAAACTACTTCTGCCCTCCTGTCTCTTGCCACCTCTTCGCTCGCTAACTTCACCATCTTGCCACCTACCTGCGTATCGCTACACCCATCTCTCTACAACCCTTCAAGGTCACCATGGTGCAGAGGTTGCACTACACAGCAAGATTTTGTCAGGGCGTAGAGGTCAGGGAGGGGGGCTGCCAACTGCTGGTTCATGCAATCCCAAACTCTTTTTTTTTTTTTTTTTGGGAAAAACGATCCTTCTATTAGTTAATGAGAAAACGCCATAAGGCTACAAAGCTCACCTCACAAGGAGGGATAATAAACACAGTGAACACCGAAGCTCCACCCCCGTGGCTGGCCGCTCTCTGGGGGGGGCTACCTAGTAGTACATGCGGGAGGTGAGAAGAGCCAAACTGGAGGCCTGTAGTGTCAAGTGACATCCTCGCCCCTCGCGATGAGGAAAGGGCCAGGCTGCCAAGTGCGGAGGAACGCCTTGCGGCGACCTCTCATGCAATCCCAAACTCTATGGACCATCAAATAATCTCTCAATATCTCTCTTTCTGTAATCTGTTTTACTTTATTTTCTCTTTTACTTTGGTATACACCTCTTAAATTATGTGGTTTCTCTCTCTCTCCAACTCGTGGTAAATTCTCCCTCTTTCTCTCTTTAAATCCTATGGTGGATTTCCTCCCTCCCTCTCTCTCTCTCTCTCTCTCTCTCTCTCTCTCTCTCTCTCTCTCTCTCTCTCTCTCTCTCTAGCTGAGGTACCACGTGGGGTGACCGCACAGAGAGCAGAGGAATTGAGAGCCAGGAGGAGACCTAGACAGACTGGACATAGAGCACCCCGACTCCGTCACCGAGAGATAGCAGCTATCCGAATGAGACACCAGATGGAGACACAGGAGAGGCTAGCTCGCTTTCATTCAGACTCAGGGTACATGTTCATGCCATTCACAGCCTCAGCATCGGCGATGTATGATATCTTATATCCCTCTTATGGCACTGGGATGGAGTTAGACATAGATCTGCATAGCATGCTTGTACCACCCCTTCAGCATATAGAGATGCATCTTGCCTTAGCACTCCATCCACATCCCCACCCCCCTTACATTGTTTGTATATGGGCTCCACCGATCCATGATGATTCACAGTTGTATCCAGACACATGCACACTTTTTCTTTTGTTTCTTTTCTTCCGATGACCGGAAGAACACAGTTGTATTATTTTTTGTCTCATAGGCATACTTTGGCCTCTCGTAGACGTTAATATATCTTTCTTTCTTTCTTTCTCTCTCTCTCTGCCTCGGTATCCTATGGTGGATATTTCTTTTCCCTTCTCTCTCTATCTTGTGGTGGATGTTTCTCTTCCCTTCTCTCTCTAGTTCTACATCGTGTGGTGGATAGTTCTCTCTCTCTCTCTCTCTCTCTCTCTCTCTCTCTCTCTCTCTCTCTCTCTCAGATCCGCCAGTGTCCGATGCGGCACATATTATGAGATGGAGGTACCTCCATAGTGTACCTTCCAGTTCCAGTTTCATTTTCTAGGTGCCAGTAGTATCATCTTTATTTTCATTTTCTGGGTTTTTTTATCCAGACATTGTATCAGATCCACCATGATGTAACTTTTGGTCTCATAGGTCATTATGGCCTTTTGAAGACGTTAATATAACATTTCATTTCATTTCATTTCTCTCTCTCTCTCTCTCTCTCTCTCTCTACCACCCTTTCAGTACAGTCTGGATTGTCCATTTTTGGATCTCACCCGCTCAGAGCAAAACCGCGTGATCAGGATGGATATCATCAGAGTGCACACAGAGAGGACATGGACTAGCCCCCTTGAGCCCTTGGGCACGAAAATGACTCATTACAAGAGCCATTTTCTACACCTCTTACCGGATGATCTTATCACCCGCCCGGCGTACATGGATGTACACCTATCACATGGATACGTTGTGCCATTGGACAGATCCGGACCTCATCACACCAGCTGCGGATTGAGACAGGGCGATATGTGCATCAGATCGTGGATGACCGCATTTGTCAGCTATGCTACCAGGAGGTAGTGACAGAGGAACACTACATTTGCCGATGTACAATCTATTATGAGATCCGAGGGAGATATCACTGCCTCTTCCGAGAGGGTTTTGGGCCGTTATGTAGGGTCATGGAGTTTGAGGATCAGAGATGCCTCGGATTGTTTCTACTTGAGCTCAGGAGACATAGAGAGACCCTCTTGGCAGACAGGAGGCCGAGCCATGATGTACCTAGACAGAGGACCCTGACAGATTTCTTCGGCACCAGCACCAGCAACCCAGCCCACACACCTCCTGATACCTCCTCCATTGAGCCATCAGAGCACCGACCACGCTCCCAGGGAGTCACCAGTGATAGAGCAGTTATCTTATGTCGTGCTCCTCGGCCACGCCCACCAGGATCCCAACCACGGCATCCTCACCATCGCCAAATCAGAGCCATTATTGCTCGGCATCGAAGGCGCCTACCTCGCTTCTACGACCTCTCCATTCTAGACAGCCCCATGGCGGAGATACTTGATGTAAGGAGAGGGCAACACTTCAACTGATCAGCATACATGGATCTACCTGATATACATTTTCCAGTATTTTCCAGTATTTTCTACTCAGTATCATCTCGGAGTCTTGCAATTCTATTCTTTTAACTGTAAGACAATCAATTTATTGTACTTTTTAGTCTTGTTCTCTTTGATGAGACACCAACTTCAGATGTACTCTCAGTTTTGGTCTCATAGGCCATTATGGCCTCTTAGAGACGTTAATATATCATTTCATTTCTACACCAACTTTAGATGTACTCTCAGTTTTGGTCTCATAGGCCATTATGGCCTCTTAGAGACGTTAATAAGAAGGCATTATGGCCCCTCACCGAGAGAAGAAGGCATAGAGCCTGTGTCCCACATCTCCTACAAAGGCGATGTTATCTCAGCCCCAATCGCATCCCAAAAAGTAGTGAAAAAAACAGGGGAGAGGCCATCCTCCCCTGGACACTTACCATGAGGTAAGGCATGAAGAGCATTACTGAACTCCTGCATAGAAAAAGGGGCATCCAGAGCGGCACACATCTCCTAAGTGATCAAATGTGGCAATGCATTCCAAACCTTCCTCTGTGCCGTGCGTCTCAAATCAGAATGCGGCTCAGCACTAAGAAGCTGGCAACAGAAATCGGTGGCAATCTGTCTAACCATAAGAGGATCTGAGTAAAGAGTGCCATGTGAATCCTGCAAAACTGCCTGACACTATCTCTGGCATGAGATGGGCCATGAGAAGCAAAGAAATGTTTGTTACATCTGCCACCCATCTGTGTCCAAAAGGATTCCTGGGCATGGAAATGGTACTCCGCGCGCTGCTCAAGAGAGTGATGAAGTTCTGCTCTAACAGTACATAAAGAATCTGCAACCCATTGAGCATGAGGATGTTTCTCGTGCTCTTTCTGCAAGGCAGTCAATCTACGTCTAATAGCCCTTTCTAAGTCCAAGGCCTCTTGCCTCTTAGACAGGGCACATGTGTGATCAAAGTCACTAATATCACAGAGAGTTGAGACCAAGCTTTGAGAGGCCTATAAGAAGTCATGAGATCTCCAAATATCAAGCATACGACGCAATAGTTCTGCATCTGAAAACAAATGATCAGGGATGCGTACATGGGGTGCTGATCCATGGCAATTCGGATCTCTAATACATAAAAACCACTGGGCAATGATCCGATTGGGAGGTGCCTGTAGCAATCAAAGTATGTCCACCTCTATCAAGCACCCAATCATCCACATAAAATCTGTCTAACCGTGCATAGATACATCCTACATCTCTTCTCCTGTTAGACCATGAATAAAGAAGAGTGGATGGACTCCTCAAAATGTCATCCTCATGCCAACAATCTCTACCATGAATGGAGAGTAAACCTCTCCCAAGACGCACTTTCAAGAGGATGCACCAAGCCCTCATGTCCACCTCTTTTATCCGTTGGCATCTCAACCATGTTAAAATCCCCACCAATAATCCAATAGTCGGCAAGAGGCATCAATGTAGAGAGAGATTTCCAAAAGGCAATCCTCTCACCTCTATGGTTAGGAGCATAGAGGTTGAGAATACCAATGTGTGTAGTACCCTGCATAAGAAGGATCCACTACGCTCTCGCAGGCAAAATGACACCATGTCCAATGATGCAAGGCAAGATCAAAGCTGAAACAGAGATACAAACACCACCCTTGGTACCAAGGACCGGTGACCAAAAGGTGTGTCCCGAGAGAAGCTTGCCTAATCTCCCACACTGACTAGCATCCAGTTTATGCTCTTGCAAGAGCAATATATCCATAGGTCCACCTGTGACTACACAATGAAGATGGGTTTTTACAATATGTTTCCGTCGACGCGGAAAAAAACCCCCAAGACCGTGAATGTTCCAAGAAACAATCCTCATAAAGACTCAGAGTAGGAACGACGAGATCTCGTGGTCGACGAAGGACCCCCTGTAGAGGCGGAAGTACGTCTCGCATAGGTAAGGGAGGGAAAATCTGACAATGCGAACCTTACCTCTTTCTTTCAATCCAGGGAAAAGCCAGGGCTAGTCCTCAGAACTGGAGAGGTACCATGACAATGCGAATGTGCAACATCATCCTCAAGGGTGCAATCATCCTATAACTGTAATGCAGCATCCTCCTGTGAGGGATCCAGATCATGTGCCCGCAAGGCCTCATCCTCCAAAAAAGGATCAACATCCTGTGAGGCAAGAGCTGCATAGGGGTTAGGGTGCTCCAAGGCGGTGTGGGTGAAGGGGCAGGTACGAGGGTCTGAGGGTGCCTGCCATCCCTAACCACACCCCAACGCTGTGTGGTCTGCTGTGGCAATGGAGCAGCTGAAGTCTCGGCATCTGCAGAAGGCCTCTGATGGGCAGGACCACGCCGCCTCCTAGCATGGCCCTCGATCTGGGACAATCTCTAGCAATGTGACCCTGTCGACAACAAATCCAACACTAGTCAGGTCTGCCTGCAATCTCCATCCTTTGGCGGAAATGAGATCCGTCAGGTCTCTAAAGCATAACATGATCATTAGTAATTGATGGATCAGGAACAAGCACAAGGACCCGGGGTACACCATCAAGAGTGGTGGTAACGGCCGCGGAAGCTGAGGCGGGAGAGCTCGAGAGGATTGGTACCTCTAGAACCTAGCCAAAGGATGCCCCTATGGAAGCTAAAAGCTTCCAATAACATCGAGGAAGAGCAGGGAACCGTAGTGTGACCGGGGTAAGGCGCTGATCCTCCACCACTGGATCAAATCCCACCTGGTACTGAAAGAAGAAAATCTTCCTAGGACCAAGAGGAAATGGGCTGCTAGCCAAAGCCTGAGAAGTAGCTTCTGAAGAATGAAAGTCCACCTGGAAGAAGCCTCGACCAAGTAAACGAGTATCCTGAAAGTGCACAATCAGCTCCAAAGAGCGAGCTGCTAGAAGCCATTCATGGGCCTGCAAACGAGAGGGATGGAAACCATAAACTCTCGCAACAAGGGTAGTCTAGACCTCAAGGTCAATGTCGTGCTGAAGAGAGGTGAGCTTGTCTTGTGAAAAATTGATGATTCTCCCGGCCAGTGGGGATGATGAGAGTTTGGCTGCGGCAGAAAAAGGCATAAGACCAATCAAGAAAAGTGGGCGGCCGACTTGAATCCAGATTAAATAGCTGCTGGGAAAACAGGAGCAGAGGAAGGGGGGCAAAGGCGGGGAGCAGCTGGGGAAGCAAAGGCAAAGAGGCAGGCGGGGGCAGCAGAGGGGCAGGCGGGGACTGAAGAAGGCAGGGGGCGGGCAGCAAAGGGGGAGGCGGGGCAGCAAAAGGGGGGCTGGCGGGGGCAGCAAAAGGGGCAGCAAAAGGGGCAGGCAAAGGCAGGCGGGGGGCAGCTGAAGGGCAGGAGGGCAGCAAAAGGGGCAGGCGAAGGCAGGCGGGGGGCAACAGAGGGGCTAGCGGGGGCAGCTGAAGGGCAGGCGGGGACTGAAAGGCTAGCGAAGGGCAGAAGTTGGACAGGTGAAGGGGGGTTGCAGAAGGGCAGGCGAAGGCAACAGTTGGGCAGGCGGGAGCAGCAAAGAAGCAGGTGGAGGCAACAGAGGCAGGCGAAGGCAGCAGAGGCAGGCGGAGGCAACAGAGGGCAGGCGGGGGCAGCAGCGCAGGTTCACGTCACTTCAGCACGTCGTCTTGTAAAGCCAGTAAACAATATTTCTCATTTTGCTACCGAAGCCCATACAGCACAAGCAGCTCTCACACATAGGCACGGTACACGACACCCATCAGCGCTGAGTGAATTCGAAAAGATCTCAGCAGCCTGAACACCACAGAGGGGCGGCAGCCCTAGATGCAGGTGTGGTGAATGGTGATGGTGGGGCAGATTGTGCACAGGTGAGTGCGCAGTTGGATAGATGGCAAAGGTGAGCTAGAGAGTGCGTAGGCGGGGATCTTTTTCTATGTTGGGCATTTGACTGTTCACCAGTACACTTGATTGCATACACCTGCAGAACTCGAAACCAAACTCTCAAGCAGCTACCGCTGCCCTGCTGCTTCGAGTCGCTCCTCAGACGAAATCAATTTTTCCCCCCAGGAGCAGCTTTTTCGCTGCTGGGAGCGTTTTGTACTTCTTGATTTTCAGCCAATTTGTTTTTCCGTCTCTAAAGAGTTTTAAAAAGTGAATAAATAGAATTTCAATACAAATAAGAATGTTCATTTTCATTGCAAGCAGCCCCTTAATCATGGACTTTCAAATGTCTATGGCCACGGGAATTGGTTTTTGGCTGGGGGCCTATGCTTATGGACATGATACACAAATCATGATACATAGAACCTTCATATGAGACGGCTACATATTGCATGTTTTCTTCTTGGAAAGTTGTAAAGCACGCAACCCCTTAATCATGGACTTTCAAATGTCTATGGCCACGGGAATTGGTTTTTGGCTGCGGGCCTATGTTTATGGACATGATACACAAATCATGATACATAGAACCTTCATATGAGACGGCTACATATTACATGTTTTCTTTTTGGAAAGTTGTAAAGCGCATCGTAAATCCAGTCAGGACATGGCAAGGCTTCTTTTGGACTTTGAGAACAGAAGTCACACCATAGATGGATTGGGCTTGATATATCAAGGACACTATGGAGAGAATGCATCAGGAGTGTTCTTGGAAATCACAAGTCAGTGAATAGAAGAATTTTAATCAAATAAAGTAAAGATTAAAATCGGTCATCATCAATCCCTTAGGTCCTTCATCATCTTGTAGCTGAAGCAACAAGTCCATTTGCATTATTAGGACAAACAAAATATAGACTTTTCGTTGCACAAGGAAGCATTAATGAATACACAAGAAGGCCAATGGCCTTGTCTAGCCTTACCATGTTTAAAAGAGGTTCAGCCATGATCTTGTTTGTTTGTGTGAGCCAGTCTTTTCTACGAGGCATTGAATTCTTTTTTCTTTTAGTTATTTGCTGACTTAACTATTTGTTTGCAAAACAAAAGAGGGCAATTGATAAGATGCAAAGTGCACCTGAATCACTGAATCTATCCCTTCAATGTCTCCCGTAACAGCTTTCAATTCAGGGCCTAGAAAATTCTGGAAGTCGTTTACAACCTCCACAATGTTCAGAAGATCAGCACAAATTGATGACATGTACGTAGTACGCTCAAAAAGTCGTTTGCGGTCAAACTCCCATCTGTTAAGAAAGTATGACTTTAATCCAAGATTTATGTAGAAGGCAGTTGCCTACACTGAAAAAATGAAAAATTAACTCAAATGTACCGTGGATCACGTCCGCCCATCTCAATGCCCTCACGGACTTGTAAATAAATTTCACTCCAGGAATCAAGCACATTTTTCGCTATACTAATCTTTCGAAAAGCTTCTACAGCAGGTAGTTTAAAGAGGGTTCTAAGGTTGATCTCTTCAGCTACCCTTTCTGAAATCTGACAAAACAAAAGTTTGCTAAAAGTTTAAAATGATCGCTATACCAGGATTTCTATCAAAAAAATTGTTTTGTATGATTCTCTAAGCGTAGAGTACTAATATGCTAATTTGATTAGGCTTCATGTGATAGTGTGAAAAACTGACTTGTAGAGATATGCGTTCCATAAGTCCTCCCATGTGAGAATCATCAGAATAATAGCGGGATATTATCCAAACCATTCGAAGTGCATTCATCATGGGAGCTATTGTCTCCAAAACCCTTGCCATAGGTTCTTTATAGATTGTCTGAAATAGTTAAGTGTATTTTAAGTGTTGAAAATATCCAAGATAACAGTCCACTTGTTCGTAGTAGAGATGGTAAGTAGATTTCTATTTTCACAAAGTCAGCAAACTGATTTGTTACTTAAATGCACAACTCTGTTTCTCAATCACCAATAAAGGATTCAAATAGACCTCATTTTCAACATTAAAGATTATGCGAAGTGTGTCAAAGTATCCCTTTAACGTATGCATCATTACATAATTTTCTGCTGAAACCAATGTATGATCGTTTTAAAACTAGAAAAAAAAAATTAAAAGCCTTTGAGAGTGGTGATTTACATGAAGTTCAAAGATCGCTACCTTGAACCTGGATTATAAGCGCAAAAATTGGATTGTATTTCTATCAAATATGAAAAGTAAGTCAAAGAGCTTACAGTTAAACTTGTAGTTCACATTGTATATACTGAAAAAAGCAAAGAGCTACCTTAAAATGTCTTTCCAGGGTTGTCAAAAATTTCACGTTGTCCTTCGCTTCTAGAAACATTTTGGTAAGATCCGTGAACTGCTTGATTAAAATGAAATACAAACATAACACAATAAGGCACCAAAATGTGTTTTAGAGTTTCAATTGATTAAGTGGGACATAGAATCTTTTAATCCTTTCGAATGTTCAAGTTGTCGAAAAGAAAAAAATCAGAGATGATGTGGGGTGTATTGGCATTGTATGAGTCAGTGACCAGCAAGGTTCAGTCTCCTGGCGGCATGTCAGGTGAGATTCATAGCAACAAGGCTTCTTTGGCTCTCACCCTCCCCTATCCAGGCCCATGACTGGGTACTACCGGCGTTGCCCTCTGACTTCACGCTCCATTTTAAAGATGTAAGGCTACGTGGGAGAGGATTCTTCCGAGCAGAATTTGACGTAGAGGCAGCCTTAGAAGTGCCCAAGGGCAGTCCTTTCCCTTTGTGCCCAAGGAAGATTTTCTTCCTACCCTACACTAGCTACTTCGAGACCGTGTCGAAGAAGACCGGAACGGTTACCCTATCACACACAAATTCCCATGTCTTCCTCATTCTTACGGGCCATCGTTGGAGGCCATTGAGGCAACCTTTGGGCTGGTCCTGCAGGTGGCCACCATCCTTGCGTTTCCCATGTTTGCTACCCAGGTAGTCACTACCTCAGTTGATGTTGTTCCCAAGGGTATAGGGTTGGCTCCTGACACTATTGAGGATTTTGTGCTGCTTCCGGGACCTAATGGTCCCTTGAAGCAACATACGGAGACGTCAGGTAGACCTAACCAATGCCGCATCTATCACCAGATGGGCCACTTTGCACTGGTTTGTCCTAGTGCTAGGGGTCGTAGGAGGCAGCACAAACGCGCTCCTCAAGCAACAAAGCATAATGCTCCGCCGCGACCAGCCCTTTGGGAGAGGCATCAACGCACTCCTCAACGGAATGTTGGGACACGCGATGATGCCTCTCCCAAAGACAATGTACAGAGTGAAGATATATTGGGTCAAAGTGATGAATTTGCAGAGTCATCCTTGCAGAAGGCAGTTGCATCAGGGTAGAATGACTATGTTAAAGTCCTCCTTGCTTGGGATGGACAATATGCAAGATGCACTCGGTATGGATGTACAAGTCACGTTGCCATCTTATGAGGCCTTGCAAGATGCACTTGCAAAGTCCAAGACAAAGTGAACATGCTGACATTGGACCTTGCTCGTAGGAATATCCCCTCCTCTACATTATGGGAGGCGGGTTATACTCCGGCCAAGAGATTGCTTAGGTCCGGAGTCAATGCCACTTCTTTGCCATGAGGATTATCTCATGGAATGTGCAAGGTCTAGGGAGGCTTCCCACCCGCAATAGGAAGTGCCTTGTTAAGAATCAACTCCACCCTGCCATTACACGTGGATTGGATGTGTTGCTCCTGCAGGAACATAAATTGGATATGCTTCAAGGTGGTAAAACTAGTAAGCTCCTTTCTAGACGCACTTTTTGGTCCTATGCCCAGGGGACCAAAGGTGGGGTATGCATTTCAATGTCAGCATCACTTTTGCCTCATGTTATTGGTCATGGTGTTATCATAATTGCTAGAGTACAGCGGATTATGGTTATGCACGAGGGACACTAGGTGGGTATCTTTAATATATATGTGCCTAATGTGCAGGGAGAGAGGGTGGACCTCTAGGACACCATCACAAAACTGCTTCCCCAAGTCAATCATTGGATTGTTGGAGGAGACTTCAACATGGTTGAGCATCCCTAATATAAAAAGGGTGGCCTTGAGAGTAGAACACACCCTTTGGAGAGAGCCTCCTCGGAGAGATTCATACTCTCCTTCTATGGCAGGGATTGTTGGAGAGAGGATGATTTCCAAAGAAGGCCTAACTCTTTATCTTACTCATGGCATAACCGTAGAAGCAGGGATGGATGCATCTTTAAATGGTTGGATAGGTTATATGTGGATAATTGGAGCCTCGATATAGGAGGTTCTATTGCCACCTTGCCTTGTACTGCAAAATCAGATCCTTGCCCAGTTGTCCTGTGCCTTGAGGAACTTGGAAGGCAAAAGGGTTCACCTCGCATTCGCATCCCAAACTCTCTCTATCGAGGCTCTGGAGAGGACTAGCCAGCACTATCACAATTGCACATATACATTAGTTTCTTCTGGTTGGCAATTTGTTTTATTGCAATGAAGTGAAGAAATTTTATGTGGTGTCATGTTTGTGCATTCAATTTCTTCATTTCCTTTACACTAGCATCTGATAGTGGATCTATCAGGGTCCTACCTAGTTTCACATGGGTCTCTTCATGGCCGTGAGCCTCATGACTCCCAACCTGCTTTGTGTTACCTCTGAGGTGTTAGTTCTCTATCCTTGGACTTCCGGTTTTGTGTGAGCCTCATATCTCTCGGCCTCCTTAGTGTTGCCCCCGAGGCGTGTTCCTCATGCTTCCAGATCCACAATGAATTGTTGGGATGATCCCCTCATATTTCTTCTTTTCAAGTGTTGATAAGTGGAGTTGTGCCTTCACCTCTCAGCCTCCTCAGAGTGGCTCTTGGGTTTGGTTCTTTGGCCAAGAAAGAAGGGACAAGAAGCGAGCTATCAGACGCAGGTTGGCTGCGCTTCAAAGGGAACACAAGAAGCATCCTAAGTCCCCTTGGATCCTAGATATCTTGTCCACTACTAGAGCTGAGTTATAGGTGGCCATGGATAGGCGGGCTGAGTTCACATTTCATGCTAATCAGGCATTTTGGACAAAGATGTGTGGCAAATGCAGCAAACCGTTTTCTCAGCCCATGGACCTATGCACAATAGGGACAATTTGAGATTCTTGCATGATTCTTAGAGGTGAGGATAAGGTGAGGAGTATTTCACATTGAGCCAGATAAGGTGAGGAGTATTTCCAATTTTCCTCTGATTTTTATCATAGCTTGCTCTCTACAGAGGCCCACTCTTTGGATAGAGATGTTGCACAACACAGTCTGGGAGCGTATGCCCGGGCTTATTAAAGATGATATCTGCACCTCTTTGGATGCCCCCTTTTCAAAGGATGACCTGAGAAATGCTTTGCAGGCCCTCTCGTAAGGAAAATGCCCAAGGGATGATGGTCTCTCTCCATCCTTCTTTTTGCATGTCATGTGCAAGATGTGTGCCGGCTAATCCTGAAGGGCAACAAGGTAAAGAATTAGGATAGAACCAGACTCTGGAGCATTAGTTGTTGTTATGGGCAGGGAAGGAGTAGTGGAGGACAAGTGAGGGCTGTCGGCCAGCGCATACAGGAGTTATGATCAGTCGGCTGCAACAACTCAAGGAGGTTTTGTCTAGGACCTGGCCGTCCAACAGTCGGTCAATCCACTAGTATTTCCCAAGGCCTATATAAGGCAAAGTTGCTCATGGTTTTGATTGATTCAGTCCAGCCAAGGACTGGGTCATAGACTAGGGGTAGTTAGGTGTTTTCTACCTTTTCCAAGACAGCCTATGGCTGTAGGACTTGTACTTCCGTTTTTTACATTACGAATATACTGAATACTCAGCTCTCTCTCTCTCTTCTCTATCTTCTGCTTGCGTTTTGCATCAGCATGTTCCAAGATGGTGTTTAGGGCTGAAAGAAGACTCCCAGAGTTTCCGCATGTGACATTGCAATTTTGGGATTACATTGGTGATGATGTTACTACTGCTCTACAGAAGATGTAGTGTATTGGTATGATGCCTCCTTTTCTCACAAAGAGTCTTAACCACCTTGTCTTGAAAGGTGTGGAAAAGGCCAATATCAGGCAATGAAGGCCTATAACTCTGCTTGGATATGTTTACAAAATCTTAGCAAAGGCAATGAGTATGAGGCTTTAGCCTATTCTTCAGAGGGTTATTCATGATACATACAATGGTTTCCTCCAAGGAAGAAATATTTTTCATAATATCTTTTCATTTTGGGAAGCTGTGGACTTGGCTAAATCTAGCCAACAACCCCTTGCCATTCTCTTGCTGGACTTTGAAAAAGATTATGGTAGAGTGGATTGGTGTAGCAACCAAGGCTGCCCACTGTGTGACACTTGCAGCTTGGACCATCCTTGGTGGACTGGTCTAGGATATCCTCGTTGGACTAGTCCAAGACATCCTCATTGGACTAGTCTGGACCATCCAGCTAGACTGAAATGGATCCCCAAGAACCTCCAAAAGCGGAAGGCTCACACATCATTGAAGGCACCACACGCTCATTGGCATCTTCCTCATCAACTTCTGATTGGCATCTTCCAAAAGCAGAAGGCTCACACATCATTGAGAGCACCGCACGCTGATTGGCATCTTCCCCACCGATGCACCTTTGGATTCTCACCAACGGCATCCTCCGGCGGTTAGACTTGCCAGAGCATTTAAAGACGCATCAAAGGAACCAAGGATCCAACTCATCATGCCTCACACCTTTGTCTCATCCTCTTTGTCGTCGTCATTGTCATCCATTCATTAAGTCCTGTAGTCATTGTCATTATGTACTATCATTATGTCCTGTGGGTTTCCACCTCATTGTGACCACTGTTGGGTGTGCACAGTGTAGTGAGGAGTTGTAAAAGCGTGTGGAAGTGATATAAGGGATTCAATCTTCTTCGCATTTGTTCTGTTTCTTCATTCAAGTCTGTTCAAGTGTTCATGTGTTGTAAGTGAGCTGAGGACTCTCGAACATAGTGTCCAGAGTAGAACCACCACTCTTGTAGTGTGCCGGGGCCCGGGTAGCTAACCTTGCTATAGATACACTAAAATTTGGAGTGCCTGATGGGACACTCAAAACTTGGAGTCTTGTTAGCTCACCCTTATCTCTATGTCCTGTGTATGCCCAAACACACTCCCGTGGTAGTAGTCCGGTCAGCCCATCCAAGAGTCCTCTCTCAATACAATGATACAGTCGGAAGAAGTTCAATTACATACCACCTCGGGATCCCCGTCAAAAGAAGGCCTTGTTCCCCAAGGTGGTGGGTCGGAACTCCTTGACTGGCTCTAGGCAGTAGAAAGCCTCACATCCTACATGGTGGAAGTCAATGCGGAGAGCCCCAAGAAGGCGGGCCAAACAACCCCACCCAAGTCCCCAACTTGGGAGGACCCATCTCGAATCGAGCCAAGCATCGCTACAGGAAGAAGAAAATTCTCTGGCCTCCACATCTCTGCCCAACTCCTAACTGTGGACGGTTCCACCACCCTTCCAACCCTCACTTCCTCGCTGACATCAGCATTCCTACTGACACTCGTTCCTTGTTCTGTCTACTTCACAGCTAAGCAAGCCTAGTTACCCTTATGCTCCGCACCATCTATTCCATCGTCACCTTATTTCATCTCGGTCATCCTCAACCTTATCACCACTTCTACGCACCCCACAAGGACCACCCATGAATCTCCTTCCCCTTCTACACACGCCATCACGGATGCCCTTGATCCTTGCCACGCACACTTACCCATATCCTAGCTATCTTCCCAACCATCTTACAACCTCTAGCACCATTGGCCACTTTGGTAGGCAAGTGCCACCTCCTATCTAACGGCCATGCCTATAGCCCTCGTCCCATTCTAGTCCCACAAGGCCACCACAAGCCGACAACTCTTGTAACCCACCATGTGGGAGTCTTTTTCTTTTCACTCCAAGCCACCATTCAGCCACCGATCACCAGCTCTGTGAGCCACTGTGTCGTCCGAATGCAGCAACAAGATCAACTCCCACACAAAACCAAGGCAAGTTTTCCTCTTAGACTTTTTTTTTTAAATCCCCAAATACTCCCTCAACCATGCTCTGGTTCATCCGCCAACTTCACCCCTTGGTTCGACCACCCAATCCTCCTCCTTTGGTTTATCCACCTTGGTTTGTCCGCCAACCCCTTCTCTCTCTCGTTCCCACCATCTCACCTTGTCCGACCCCCCTCTCATGGACTCATCAAACAGCTTCCTCCTTCCATTGTCGTCTCATCAGGATGGACTCGGACCCCCTCTTTTCCTTGTTGGTTTGTCCACCTCTGCCTCTTACCCTTGGAACGTCTCACACCTTCCCCTTGGTTTGTCCGCCTACACCTCCCCTTGTCCACAGCACCTTCCCCTCCTCTGGACCGTCCGCCACTCCTCTCTCCGCTTCGACCCCCCATGGCACCCTTGACTACTACCCAATGTTCTTCCCGCCCGTTCCCCTTGTCTCACCCTTCCGTTTCCCTCCTTGTTTCATCCCCTACCATCCGCCTAACCCCCCCTCTCAACCATGCACTTCATCGCCTGTCAAACCCCCCTTCATCGATAGTCCGGTGCCCTCCCCTTTGACGGCTGTCTGCCTCGCCCCCTTCGCTATCAACCTCCTCCTTCCTAGCAACCATCCGTAAACCCCCACCCCCCGCTTGACCATATGCCTAACCCCCTCGACTGTCCGCCTCCTCTAGCGGACATCCTCCACCCCCCCCCTCCGGCAAACATCCTCTCAACCTCTAACCCCCCCTCTCTCAATCCCCCTCGCGGACGTCCTTTCACTCCCCCTCACCCCTCCCTCACATACAACCTCTCCACATCTCACCCTCCTCCTCGACTGTCCGTCCCCCCTCTCGAACCCCCTCGCGGACATCCTTTCACTTACCTCACCCCTCCCTCGCGTACCACCTGTCCACCTCACCCTTCCCTTGCGGCCAACCCTCTCACCCCGTCACGGACAGCCAAACCACCCCACCCCTCACGGCACCCTCTCGATTCCCCCCTCGTCTATCCTCGCTAGAATCCTCTCATACCTCAGCCCCCACTCGCAGACTTCCTCTCACCAATCATCCCCCTCCTTCACGGCACACTCTTCCCCTCTCCCTCGACTGTTTGCTGCCTCCCTCGCGGCTCACCCTCACCCAACCCATCCTCTCACCCTCACCCTTCCCCCTTCGCCGGACATCCTCTCACCCTCACCATCCCTCGCGGCATCCCCTTTCCCCCCATCGCCTATCCACCTCAACCTTTATTATCCGCCTCAACCCTACTCAACGGAAATCCTCCCAACCCCCTTTCTTGTCGCTTTTACTTCATCGACTCCCCTCAACGCCCCACCCTTGCCTCTTGGTCGCCTCACCCTAGCCGGACCCCCTCTCATCATACACTTGCCTCCCCCTACCCATCAAGCCCCCTTTCCAAATTTTACCTTCATCGAATTCCCTCACCCCCCCCCTCTCCCCCCCCCCCCCCCCCCCCCCCCCCTTTGCCTCTTCGTCACCTCATCCTAACTGCCCCCATCGCCAGTAAACCACTTGCATTCACCCACTCCCCCTGCCCTAGTCAGCAAACTTCTCTTCCCCATTACCTCCTCATCTCCTCGTAATTTTCCCAAAAAAAACCACCAAAAAAAAAAGAGAGAGAGAAAGAAGAGAAAAAAAAAAGGGGAAAAAAGAAAAAAAAAAACCCCTCAAGGGTACTTCATTTCCTCCCTCTTCCTTGTTTGCCAATCAGTTCTTCTCTACCGTGATGGCTAACCATTTACCTCGCACCCCTATGCCTTACCAACATTCCATCGCCCGCTTCCTCCGCCTGATGGGTCGGGTACCTTCTACGGCCGAACCTTCTACGTCAGCATCTTTAATGGCCATCAACGGAAACTCTACAGAGATGGAGAACCCTGGACCAGCACCCTCGCCTACGGCCGGCGGCACCACCACACCTCCCTCATCTCATACTTATCCACCATGTACAGACTTTACTGCACCACCGTCTCTGCCTCCCACCTCCGTCACGGTCCCAGAGGTAACTTTTTCCACCCCCTCTTTAATTTCATATGATTCCTCGTCTTCTTCCGACAGCGAGTATATGCCCTATGATGAGAAGGCTGTACCGCCCCCTTCTAGCCAACCCCCTCCACAACCTGTACACCACCAACAACCCCGCCTTCCCTCTTCTCCTCCCGTTTCCATCCACCCCTTCCACCTTCTTGCCTCTCCATCCCGCATCAACCCATTCACCATAAATTAAATTGATCCCCAATCATTCCAACTTCAACAGTTTACCCAATTGTTTACTCCCACCCAGCTAGCCACTTTGGGTTTACAGGGTCTAGCTTCTTTTCCAACCTTGCCTACTCTTGATGCCTCTCTTTGCGCTTCATTCCTCCGCAACTTTCCACAGCTGCCTAATGGGCAACACCTCACCTCCGCTTACATCACACAACTCTTTGGCCCTCTCGAACATTCATTTCTTCACCGCCGCTCCAACGCTTGCATCGTGGATATCTCCCCGATCGAGCTTTCTTCCGCCACCATCACACTACTAGCCCCCAACCCTTCACTTCCCAGTACCCGCACCATTTATGTCTATGTTTTATTTCACTATTTTTTTCTAGTCCATAAAATCCCCACTGCTCCATTACCCTTCGTCTCCATTCATCACACCGAGGCCTTCCACCATTTATGCACCGGTCACCCTTTTCCATTCCATCATCTGTTATATGAGTCCCTCCACCTCCGTTGCCGCAGCTTTCGTACCCAATTCAGCAGACCTGACACCACCTCCTTGACTTGGCCTTCTCACATATCTTTTGCAACAGCCACCCATCCCCTTACATCTCCTCCACCGTGCCAACCTCGTCAGTCCAACCATTCTGCCTCCCGCATCCACCCTAGAGTGCAACTTGATCTGCCTCCCTCCTCCCGCTGCCGCACTGCTTCCCTCGCCCCGCTGCCCATTCCTCCTAACCCCACTATCAGCAGTCCTATATCATCCAATCACACACCACCCTCGGCCTCAGCTAGGGCTGGTACTTCATCTTTGACAGCAACTGTTTCCACCTTTTCCAACACCCCATCTTCGACAGCAAATGTTTCCACCCTCTCCACCACCCCGGGGCCCTTCGACAACAGCTGTTTCTAACCTCTCCACCACACCATCTCCTACATCAGATGTTTTCCCCTTCTCCACATCTCCTGCCCCCCCGCCAACATCGTCATCGTTGGCTCCATCAACTACTCAAGCGACACCCTCGATGCTAACTGCCACCATCCTTGCCGTCACCTCTATGATCACCTCTGGAGGGCCATCACTACGTGCCCCTCTCTCGGAACCCCCCGCATGAGGTGATATTCTGTGTGGTTCAGGAGGAGGACACAGAGCACATTGAACTTCCAAATTTCCCATTCTCCTATAGTGCTCCTGACATCTCTGTAGGAGACCTTCCTTGCCTCCGATTTCCCGATCCTCCAAAGCAGCTATCATTACTACACCCTCGTCGAGCTCGCCGTATCGTTCGAGGTCTTGACAACCTCACCAAGCATTGGGATCATCAAGTGGAGACACACCACCACAACCGACACAAGGAGGTGCATTGAAGGCTCCAACGGCACTGACGGCACCAACTGACACTCCATCGGCATCTCCAGAGATAGGAGATTCCACCAAAGGCTACGCTGCCACCCAAGGCATCCACCAAAGATAGGAGATGCCACCGACTCACGCATATATGGCTCCTCATCCCATCTTGGAAGACATCCTCATCCGGCATCCTTATCTCACTTGGAGGACATCCTTATGCTGATCCTTCATACCCCTTGTACCCTGTGTTCTGTCATGAGCTTGAGCTGTGTCATCCTCTTCACTATGACCTCTGTTAGTGAAGGACATGTATCAGTGTTCTTTGAGTAGTGCAAGTGTTCTCGTTCCTTCCACAGTCTCGTCTCTCCTTGTGTTGTGTTCCGCTACATAGTGTCTTGTGTGTTGCACCGTGAGCATCAAGGACTCTGGACATATTATCCAAAGAATTACCACCACGTAGTGTGCCGAGCAGCGACCCTGCTACAACTAAAATTTTGTAAGCAAAACCAAGCAAAGTAATGGGCCTCCACTGTCTAATATCAGTCTTATCCCCACCTTTCAAGACAAGGTGGATAAGACCTTCCGTGATAAAAGGGGGCATCATAATAGAACACCACATCTCCTACAGAGCAGTAGTAACATCATCACCAATGTAATCCCAAAACTGCAAGAAGAAGGAGAGAGGCCATCATCCCTTGGGCATTTGCCTTTCGAGAGGGCGTGCAAAGCATGTCTCAGCTCATCCTTCGAAAAGGGGGCACGCATTTCATAATAAGCCTACGCATGCTCTCCCAAACTAACTCTTGTGCTGCATCTCTGTCCAAAGCGTGGGCCTCTACAGAGAGCAAGGTCTGATAAAAATCTACGGCAATACTCCTCACCTTATTTGGATCAGTATGAAATTCTCCCTAAGAATCTTGCAAGCATCTCAAACTGTCCCTATTGTGGATAGGTCCATGTGCTAAGAAAAACGGTTTGTTGCATCTGCCACCCATCTGTGACCAAAATGCCTAATTAGCATGAAATGTAAACTCAGCCCGTATATCCATGGCCACCTGTAACTCAGCTCTAACAGTGGACAAAAGGTCTGGGATCCATGCCCCTTCCTTCCACCTCCCTCATGCATCACATGCACAAAAAATAAAAGAGTATGCAACAGTTTTATAGATGGTTTGAATGCAAGTTAAAGAAAGTTGAAAATTGAGGGGGGTCACATAAGCATTCAGAAAGATGACCAGATTATGATAGGCTCCTTACCTGTAATTTGAAAGTTTGAAGAAGTTCTATATTGCTGCTTCCAGCCTCTAAAACAACCATTATGTTTTTCACTCTCTCAGAACTGAGTTGCTCATGAAGGCTACTAAGTGTGTTGACTCGTTCTCGCCAAAAATCCAGCTCTGCCAGGGGATTCTTTCCCATTGGAATCTGCACAGTTTGTGAAGTACCAGTAACTCTTATAAACACATTAGAACTTGGTAGATTCTAATTTTAAAATCTAATTCAGTTGCAAACTCTACATTTTGATCACCTGTTTTAAACATTTGTTTGTAAACTTATACTTATCAAACATCAAACAGGCGATTAATTGAAGAAAGAAGTAGAAGAAAGTCAGTTGCAACAAGTGCACCAATAGGAGCTGGAGTCCCATGAGCCATCAAGCAGTCCCCCCTCCCGCCCCCTTCCTTTTGCAACCCCTGTATGCATTTCCCCCTCTTCCCATCCTCTGCCCCCCTCCCACCCTTTGCCTGCGCCTCTCCTCTCCTCTCTGCACTTCCCCCCGTCTTCCTGCCCTCCCCGCCCCTGCTGCCCATTCCTCTCTCACAGCACCCCCCCCTTCCCCCCCACCCCAGGCATCTTCCATCCTCCCCCTCCCTTTTTCCCCTTGCTTTCCTATGCTGCTCCCGGATCTTGCCTGTCCCCTTTTCAACACCGGTGAACTGTTTCTGGTTTTCGCCCCCTTGGAGGACTCCACGGCAGCCGCTCCATCTACCCCAGAAGAGTGAGAAGAGTTCACAAGATGCAGAAAGTACTCAAAAGAGCAACACCAAAAAAACCAAAATGGATTTTTTACCTCCAAAGGCATTTCAAAACCAGTAGAAGTTCACTTTGAAATTCATTCATTGTTACCTTATGAGTTTCCTGCTGTATTGCAGCTTCTATCGCAGGTGGCCAGTCATTTGCAGATGTCTCTAACTGTACAATCAGCATTGCAAGCAAATTTTCAGTCTTTATGTGCAAACGTGGCATTAAAAGTCATACATTTGCAAAAGGGCCTGATGGATGCACCATGCATGTCTGTTAGAAAATTCTGCAGTTGTGGTCAAAGGGAACACAAAAGTGGGATCAACATCAATTCCCCCCTGTTTTTAGGGTAATTCAATCTTTGATATCGAAGTATTTGTGCTGCATTGTAGATGGGAGATTTCAATTTAGAGTATCATATAGGCAGTTTCAAATCCCCCCTGTTTATCTTGAAGGTAATGGCTACTTCCTTATATGCACTTATGTGAGTTCTAAAGTACAAAAATAATACACTGTTTTCTTTTGCAGATAAAGCTTAATTTTTGAAGAACGGTGCAGTTTTAGCTTCCATGTGTTATCTTATTGTGAGAAGTACAGATGTTTGTGGTGAGAGACACAGTAACAGAACCTCAAGCAGGAGCTCATAATCCACTTCAGCCTTGACAAGGCAGTCTGCTGGAAGTGAAGGTATCGAAAGTTTTGTGGCCTGGGATAGAAGTTGCTTTGCGTTTGATACCTGACATTACCGATGAGCACATGATCAATATATTAAGACAGTTAATGAGTTGGTGAGGTGCATGTAAAAATGACAAACCTGAAAGAGAAACCTTTGCATGTTACTCAGAAGCTCATTGCCCATCCTGTCCACAAGACATGTGTCTTTCAAGGCCCAGAACTTGCTCTCGCCAAGAACGTCCTCTCGTGTGAGTAGTGGGAGAAAAATTTGGAGCAAGAGCTGGCATGAGTAGAAATGCATCCATCAAAGTACTACTGTAAATGAATGTTTGTAAAACTCAACAACCCCCAAAGAAAAAAGGCCAAATTGTGGAGGGGCAGGGGGGACACATGATAACGCACCTGCTCTAGTGAGTCCAGAGAGGGGCCAGCAGGCAGCACTCCGTACTCCAAGCACACATCCATGTCCTGGCACGATGCGAGGCCACGGGCTTTCAACTTCATGAAGTACATCATCTGATTTGCCGTACGCCCCTGCTGGTGCTTGGAATTCGAGCCGGTGTAAGCATGCAGCTCCAAGGCGGCGCTCTCGATCGAGGAGAAGGGCTGAGGAACCTCGCGTGCTCTGGAGAAGGCGGTGTAGACGATGAGCCAGGAGGTGGGGCCGTCCAGGAAGTCGTTGAGCAGGGCTCGGTGGTCAAGCAGGAAGGAGGAGAAAACTAGCTCCGGTATGTCCAGTCCCGCACACGCCCGCCTTCTCAACCACTCCACCCGCTCGCCGCGATCACCACCACCCGCTTCCTGTGCCTCCTGCATGAACCCCCCCGAAGACAGAGCCTCCACTTCCATGAGGGAAATGCCAACGAAACGAGGGTGACCGAAGAAAGAAGGGGCTAGGTCATTCCCACAACGGAATCAACGTGCATGGCCAACTGAATAACCAAAAAGCAAATCTCCTTGCGTTTATGCTTGAGTAGCTCTGCCTCTCTCTCTCTCTCTCTCTAGTTGTATAGTACTACGTTGATAAAATTTAATCACTGGCCTAACCTCAAGACGACCCCTTGGGCATGGGATAGATAGTCTTGAGGCCTAGCCTAGTCAATGAAATCAATTGTGCATAATGTTTGGAAAGCTTATATAAGAAATCCATATGGCCTAGCCTCAAGACTATCTTCCACGGGTCATTAAGACCCTTTGGCCATGGGATAGATAGTCTTGAGGCCTAGCCTAGTCAATGAAATCAATTGTGCATAATGTTTGGGAAGCATATATAAGAAATCCATATTCACATGGCACTAACAGGTTGACGATAAATTTTTAGTGTTCCTATAAAGAAACATAGGCAACTTTATAGAATGACAATAAAGAAAATTGATTCTAATTTAGTCCTTGATTAAGTTAACCATTTTAATTACATGTTATTATAAGTGCATTTGTTAGACTTTTGAGACTAATTGTGGTTTAATTGAAACCCCTACAAGGCAAGCTACCTACAATTACTAAATCTTGTGTTTATTAAACTAGAATGCTTGGGAATAAGGCAAATGCTCAATTGTTGGATTGAATACACACAATCCTTGTACAACATGTTAACCAAAATTAGTCCTTGATTAAGTTAATCATTTTAATTACATTAAGATTTCTTTTCTGCATGTGCATGTGAGTGAAAAAAGGAGAGAAAAAATGAGCATACACAAGGTATAGTGGAGATGAGGCACATTGCTCCCCTTAAATTGATGGACATAGGGGAACGTGCTCTTCCCCTATTTAGAAAATCACTTTCAATGTTAAAAGTGTAAAGAATGAATTCTATTTTACGGCATTACATAGGATGGAACAATGTAATGTTTTCATTGCCTTTTATTTTTCACATGCTCCTGCAATGCCTAAAGATACTATAATTATTATAAAAGAGAGATGAGAGAGAGGGAGAAAGAAACATGAGAGAGAGAGAGAGAGAGAGAGAGGGAGAAAGAAACATTATATTTCTTCCGTGGCCCTTTTCTTTCCAACCTTGCACAAGTTTGCACCACAAATATCCTCGCGTGGTTGCCAAAGCAAATTTTTACCTTCTTAGCATGTAAATGGATATGGTAACAATCTCTTAGAACTTTCATGGAAACTTCCAACCAAAAAAACTACTACCTTTGCACGGTGCAACATATATTTACACTTAAAGCTTGCCACCCTCCCCACCCTCCCTACACAACCAAATAATATTAATCATAAACAAAGATCCTCAACCATTTGCCTATATATTCCCATTATTTGCATCACAATGGTGAATAAAATAAAGCATTTCTCGTGTCTACATTCCCACTACTCAATCCTATCGTATCCCCATTCCATTCATTCCGTATGCTAATCTCACAACAAATACTTCCCATTGCCTAATCCCCATTCCCATAGGTTTTAAGCAAGAAAATGTTTTCCAACATAAGAATGGCTCTCAATCCCATAGTGATGCAATCCCTCATGAAACCAACAAAGGAGGACTTCAAAGAATAGAAACCAAAAGAGAATGCTCAATGTATATTTTTCAACATAACACTAACATTCAATTTATTGGTAATGAAAAGTTCAATTTCTCATAAAACCTTCAAAAGGAAGAGCTCAATGATACCTCCAAAATCATAAAAGCACATACTATAAAGAGCACAATAGAATCAACAAGAATGGGGAGGGGAAGAAAGAAAATAGTTCACAATGTAAGCTTAAGCACATAAAAAGTTCTTTAAAATGTAGAATTGTTAGCTTCTATAAGGGTACTTCACATGTTATCCTAAACCCTTGATCCATTTAAACCTTGGTTTTCACTATTTTCTTTGAATCTCTATTATGGATACTGTAATATATGAGTCTAGGCACATTTTATGGGCATACCTTATGCCATCTTGGATAACTTTATATATATATATATATATATATATATATATATATATATATATAATCATTGCTTATTCCTTCTACCCACATGTCCAATACTTAAAGTTCAAAAATCAAACATAAAAGATAATGTGAAGGTCCCAAAGTCTCTATTAGACACAGAAGCGAGTTCATGTACTTGTTAGGGTTGATTAACATTCCAATTTTCTCGCCACACCATACTAGCAATCTAGCTTTAGAAGGACTTTGAAGCTTGTAGCTAGCACTCCCACACTTTAAGAAACATTATAGTACAAGTCAATGAAATGAGTAAAGGTTTTTCAAATGTGTCCCTGTGGTGTTAAGTGATCGTTCATAGGGGTGGGAATGCAAGTCACAGATTAAGGCAAGACCCAATGACACATGCTTTGGTAAGGCTAAGGGAAAAGGGAAAGTTCTTGACTTGAATATATTTGGTGCCTTACTACTGAGGACAAGCCTAGGGCTTGCTCTATTTTTTTGTCCATTTCAAGCTATTAGGATCACCCAATATTGCTCGGTGTTAATTAGGAGGTTACACTCTGAAAAAAATATAGTTTTAGAGCATTGGGTGTGTTTGGTTATTGATTTTGAATTCCTTTTAAAGTATATTTTACATTAGGGCACTCTATGTTCATCTATTGGTAGGACAAAAGTCTAATTTTTTAATGAACTGCACTCTAATTAGAGCCTAAGAGGCTTAGACTTCATTACTTTGCTCTAACAATTAGCTTAGCAATTGTGATTAGGAGTGTAATCTACTTCAAAAATATGAGCATCGAGCTCCATTAGAGTGGAATTATCAATTTTGTGTTCATGCATTTCATAATTTGTTCATGCATCGCTGTGTGAACCAATAGAGTATAAGCATGCAAAATCATGTTCATGCATCGCTGTGAACCAATAGAGTATATGCATGCAAAATCATCTAAAAACAATCAAAAACCACTTAATTAGTTGCATTACAACCATTAACTAGGATTAGCATCCTTAATTTCACCTCATCAAGTCTAAAAAATCACAAAAACCATTAGAAACGAGGACAAAGCACCTCTCCAAGTAGGGGATGTGAGCTCACAATCTCGCACAAAAGGATGTGAATATGGACATGTGAGCCTCCAAACACGAGTCATGAACCTAGACACATGAGCCTATAGATGTGAATGTGGACATGTGAGCTTTTAGACGTGAGGCATAAGCCTTCATGCGTGAGTTATGAGATAGGTATACCTAATATAGTACGGACCAATTATTACAGCTATAAAGACACGTACGAGTACACCTACCCATGTCCTTGGAAAATATTATTGTCATACAATATGTACCTATAGCCACCAAGGGTTGCCCACACTGGACGGACCGTCATAATGTGTCACATCGCCATACACCGTAACAGCATAACACCATCACACCATCACACCGTCACAATGGGTCAACCTAGAGCCACCCCACAGCATTCGGGGATTATTAGAAGCTGAGGCGCACCACAACAGACACAAAGAGCATTGCACGCACTGGCATTGAAGGCACCGACTGACACTCCAATGGGCATCTAATAGGAGATTCTTCCAAAGGTTGCCACCTCAGGGCATCTACCAAAGATAGGAGATGCCACCTACTCCACTAACAACCCGTCGCGTTGGACTGCTTATATGGTCCCTCGACTCATCCTGAAGGACATCCTTGATACCACTTGGTAGCCTTAGCCTAGGTGTTCTGCAGCCACTTGTCATCAACTTGAGCTGTGTGTCGTCCTCTCTGAGTGTGCACGGTACAATGAAGGACATGTAATAGTGTTCTTGGAGTAGTGCAAGTGTTCTTGTTCCTTTTGTAATCTTGTCTCTTACAATCTTGTCACTTGTGTTGTGTTCCGCTCGATAGTGTCTATCGTGTCGCACTATGAGCCTCAAGGACTCCAGACATACTGTACAAAAAGAAGAGCCACCACTTAGTGTGCTGGGCAACCAACCCTGCTATAGGTACACTAAAATTTGTCACACTTGGTGAGACTCTTGAAACTGGGAGTCCTGTTAGCTCACCTTATCTTTGCATTGCGTCCTCTATGTATGCCCAATACATGCTCCTGTGGTAGTCTGATCATCTACCCATCCAAAAGTCCTCTCTCAATATGCTGCTACAATTGAAAGAGGTTCAATTGTGTACCACCTAGGGACCCTCTTCCACATCTCCCTATGGTAGTTAACCTTGGTAATCTGACTCTTGGTAACAATGAGACAGAGGCCAAGCCAATCCTCCTCGTAGAGAACCCCTTTCCCACAGTGCTAGGTTAAATCAATGTCAAGCTTCCAACCTTCAAAGGATCATCCATTGAGGATGTGGATCATCCATTGAGGATGTGGATAATCACATCCGATGGTTCATCTCCATATATAAGAGTCGGGGCCTTGATCAGGAGGATGCCTTCTCGGTACTCTATTTGTTCACTCTCCAAGGCTCTGCACATAAGTGGTTTAGTCGAATTCCAACCGACCACTTTGCATACTGAACCACTTTGGAGAACACCTTCCTCCGCATCTTCCATCCTGGTAAATAGGAGGACCACATTCTCCAAGAGCTCGGGGGGCTATGATTGCTACTAGGGGAGAGGGTGTCCGAACTTATGACACGGAGCATAGTGATGGTGGCCTAGTTACCGACTTACCCTGGCGACTTCATGATGCGTCAATGGGTGACATATGCCTTACCCATGTCCACCCAATAGAAAATTCGGGAGAGTCAGCCCCCACCAACTACATTGTTAGAATTCAAGGAGTTAGCCTCTCAACTTGAAAATGCATGACTTATGTTTGAGGATTGTACATCCAACGATGACACCACTGGATGACCTAGTAGCTTAGCTAAAATGGGAGTTGGACGCGAGTACCCTACTCCGAGCAAGGAAAGTACCCTACTCCAACTCAAAAGAGAGATTGAAGAATTAAAGACTCAACAAGAAGCCAAGAAGGGCCTATGGTGTGCTGTATGTCAGTCACCATCCAAGAATGCCCAAAAAGGAGGTATTGCTCCTTTTATGAAAAAGGAGACATCCTTTTGTGAAAAAGGAGGACATGAAGGTAAAGATTGCTACTACCTCGAGGGGTTCTGTCAACTTTATCGGCAAAAAACTCCTTACCCCACCTCGACAACCCCCAACCTAGCCCATTATGCTAGAGCTGCCTTTATTGTTCCACAAACCTTCCACGTTGCTACACCTCCCCCTTGCCAATCCACTCCTCAGGTGACCTACTTTCCACCACTTATTCCTAATCCTCCTACACCAACCAACATGGCAGCAGCCCCCATAAACTATCCTACTCGTCCTCCCAACCCCACAATCACCCCATCCTCTACCAAATGTAAGGAATATGGCCATTACCAAACCACGTACCCCCTCCCTCTCACATTCCAAACCATAGCTTGCACCTTTCTCTGTTGAGGATCTACTCAAGGAAAATACAATGATAGTGAACCTCTTTGATCTTCTCCAAATTAGCCCTAGTGTTCAACAATGTCTCAATGCACTACTGGAGCCACTCAATGGCACGCCACCCAATTCTAGTGGTGGGTAGTATGGTGGGTTTTCACTCCCTTCAAGTGTTACCAATTGCATGGGTATCAACCATACCAGTCCCTTACCAACTACCAGGGCCCCGCCTCTCTGTGCAGATTCATGGTACCCCACTTTTTGGGGCAATTCTTGGGTTCCTTTGGGTTAAAGCTTATGCCAAAGTTCACACTCCATGTAGTAAGTCTCAAGGTAACACAACCAGCCAGCTTCTGTGTTCGGATTACCGACCAATGGGAGGTTACCCCCATCGGCCTAGCAGAAGGTGTCATTGTAGTTATCCAGGGGATTCCATTCCTCTTGGACTTTGTAATGATCCGGCTTCCTAAAGTCAAAGGGGAGTACTCCTTACTCATTAGTTGACCATGGCTTCGAAGTACAGGTATTCTGCATAATTTGGGTTCTGACTGATTTTGGATTCCTCAAGAGCATGGTCCACGAGCTAAATTTGAAAGGTCTGGACCAAGGGATCCGTGGTGCCATAGTGGCCCCCACTTCATCCCTCAACTCTCCAAAGCCCACCTCTTGTTGGCCTATGCTAGAAGAAGGCCTTGTTCTCCCCATGGTGATGAGTTGGAACTCCTTGACTGGCTCCAAGTGGTAGAAGGTGTGACATCCTACATGGTGGACATCACGAAGGTACCAAGCAACTCCACTAACCCTTACTCCGAGCACTATGAGGCTGTTTGGCTGGGAGAACCCATCAGAGGTCACACAAAGGGCACAAGATGGTCAATCACTCTCCCACAAGGCTAACAAGCCCCCAACCACAAACTCGATAACCCTATAACAAGTGTCTATGGAAACAATAACTTTTTAAGTGGGGAGTATCCTAAGTCTTGGACAGAAGACCACTATGGCACATTCCTAATTTACCACCAATCGGCCCCCACCAACCCCACTCTCCTCTCCAAAGCAACTAAGACAAGGGATCCACTTAACCTTCCATCTTGCCAAGATCCCATCAAAGAATTCAATCTCAGCACTTTAGAGGAGCCTCATCCCATCTTGTTAGCCTCTTGGCTGTGGGATCACCCGACCTTCCTTGACCAAGTGATGTTTTTGCCTAGACATACAAGGACTTAGAAGGTGTTCTAGCTGACATTGGTGTTCACACCATACCTCTCTAGGAGCAGGGAACTCGACCCATTTATGGGCAGGCCTACAAGCTCAACCTAAAGTATATAGAGGCTATCAATGTGGAGCTGGAAAAGATGGAGGATGTCCAAATCATCTCCCCAATGGAACACTCCGAATGGCTTTTCCCCATGGTCATCTCTCCCCAAAAGAGTACCAACAAGATTTGTGTCTGTGCAGACTTCCGATCTCTCAACAAAGCATCAAGGATGGATTTTCCCTCCCGTTCATGGATCAAGTTTTAGAGGATGTTGTCGGGCATGCCCTGTATAACTTTATGGATGGATTTAATTGATACAACCAAGTCACCATGCACCTAGATGATCGTGCCGAGACAACTTTCATCACACAATGGGGTACCTACGTCTACAACAAGATGCCCTTTAGATTGTGTAACACTCCGGCCACCTTCCAACGGCTCATCTCACCAATATCTTTAGGGAGTACCTCCTCAGCTTTCTCCATACTTTCATTGATAATTTTTCTAATTTCACAAGCACTCACCTTGTCTCTAGGCCATAGGCCTTTCCAAAACATCTCTCTCAGTTACCTCTAGTTTTTGCTAAGTGTCGCTCCTCTCAACTATGTCTCAATCCCTTTAAGTGTCATTTCTTAGAAGTCCAAGGCACCCTCCTAGGTCACATCATCTCTTCCAAGGCTTGGCTCCCAACCTTGATAAAATCATTGCAATCCTTTGCCTTCCTCCTCTAATCACCCCCAAAGGAACCCAATTTTTGTTGGACACACTAGCTATCATCGACATGTATGCCAATGTGGCCCCTCCACTAACTTGCCTAGTCAAGCCATCCACAATCTTCCACTAGTCTAACCCAACCTCTACCGCCTTCTCCTACCTTAAAAAGTACCTCACCAAAGCTCTCATTCTCATCCCACCTGAATGGATGACTATCTTCCATGTCCATACAGATGCAAGCCTCATTGTTGTGGGCATGGTCCTTACTCAGCCTAGTGTGGAATATAAGATGGACAAACCAATCTACTATGCCAGCCGCCTCCTCACACCCACTAAACAAGACTACACCACAACTGAGCGGGAATGCTTGGCTATATTTTATGCTTACTAAAAGTTTTGACACTATCTCTTGGGCTCCCACTTCATCATCATCTCGGACCACCATGCTCTCAACAAGTATCCTCTCAATAAACCCCAGGTGGCAGGTCATGTCTAGCAGTTGCTGCTCTTTTCCAAGAATTCAACTTTGAGATCCTCCTTTGCTCGAGTAAACATCATGTCATAGGCGGACCACCTCTCTCACATACCTCTCTTACATCGACACTGGGGGGAGCCTACTAAATAGGTATTGATGATGACCTTCCTAATAGTGTCCTTTTCAAAGTTGATGCCACACCAAATTGGTATGGGGATGTTCTTGCCTTGCCTTCCACATGACACTTTCCAGTTAGTGCTAGCCCCAAGGACAAGAGAGAGAGATTGAAAGAGAGAGAGAGAGAGAGCGCTTCTATGTGTGGGAGAGTGTAAGAAGAGAGAGGGAGTGTGTGTGTGTTCCCTTTTGTTCCAGCATGGCCCAGGGTGGCCCACAATATTCAAAGATTCTATTTAGTGTACACCAAAATGAGCATGCTTCCTTGCACAAAAGAGAGTGAGGAGAAGAAAAAGAAGACTATGCAAGGGTTGGTTCGGGAACTAGCAATTAGCCAACCCTAATGAGGGTTGGTTTGGGAACTAGCAATTAGCCAACCCTAATGAGGGTTGCCTCCCTAATGTGAGGCCGCTAGGGGCTCAGTCCACCACCACTTGTGTCACTCAAGTGGAGCTTCCAAAAGCTAGGTGAGGAGCAAAGAGAGAAGGAGTTATGGTGAGCTCAACTCCTACTCGATGCCTTCATGTGTGTAAGAAGAGTGGAAGAGAGAGAGAGAGAGAGAGAGAGAGAGAAGAAGAAGAAGAAGAAGGAGAAGAGGCAAGCAAATGAGAACCTCACCTTTATGCATACACCACCATAGCCACAAGCGAGTGAGAGAGAGAGAGAGAGAGGGAAACTCAATTGCGATAATGAGATTTTTCCTTTTCATATTTCATAAGTCACTTATATACATGAGCTCTGTTTTTACACTGATCGGCCGCCCGTTCTATGATTGGGGGCCCAAAATTGATTCTTCTAGCTCGATGTACACCTAGGCTCATTCTCATGGCCGGCATTACACAAGTCATAAGCTCGGTCGTCCCATATATCTTTTACATGAAGCACTTAGCGCAGTTATATAAAAATAAGTTACATGAAGTGTGGTTAACATACCCCCTCCCTAATTCAAGTCCGTCCTTAGAGTTGGCGAATGGAATCAACGTAGTAGATGGAGTAGGTCCAGACGAAGTCGTACTGTAATTTTGAATATGCAGGGGATATGTGAAAGGCCTTGTAGCTCATCTAAAAGGCCTTCTCCATCATATCTTCAAAGGTCTGGAGACGCTAGGTGGGCATCCATTAGATGTGCTCGTATAGTATCTGAAGAGCTGCTTCGAGGTGGGTCCTTTGTTGAGGTTGAAGGAGAGGCCTTGAGGTCCCTCCTGGTAGTGTTCCCACCGTGGAAAGGCTTCCAGAAGTGTGAGGATGAGGTTAAAAAATATGACGGTTGACACGATTGCTGAATTGGGAACATGATCGTATCTGGTGATGAAGGCATTCATCTTCGTGTCATGCTGGCCTCTATGCATGGGCTCTGGGACATAGGTGGGGCGAACCATGGGAAGTTGAACTGCAACTTTTCTCCTTTTGCTCTATGCGGAACAGGTCCTAGGCCTAGCGTCTACGGAAGGGGCGTCACCATACTCGCTACTCGCCCTTGAGATTGAATGTGATGGGCCAAGCGTCTAATTGGGCCCGTTTGTACCCGCCACATTGTTGGTGTGGGTTTTCGTGCTTCTAGGCATAAGCGTCGTGTTTAACTTCGAGGTAGGGTTGGAGAACATGGATGTCCAGGCAGTCTGTGAGCCTGGTGTGATGGGTTCCTGTTAGATTTGTCTGCCCTGAGCAAGATTTAGATGGCTTACTTGAACTTCATACGATCCAAGGGGTCGCGCCAATTGAGTGGGTTGAGGGGTGGATCCACCTCTTTATGTTATTGGGGGGATCTTGCCTTCCTCCAGTGTTGTGGGTGAAGGGAGGTTGGGTGGAAGATGTGGTGAAGGTGGAGCATCTTACGAGGAGGGAAAGAGGGAGGCATCTTACGAGGAGGGAAAGAGGGAGGCATCGAAGAAAGGAGGTGGACATGTTGATGAAGAGGGTAGATCCTTAGGAGGTACAAGCAGTTCCAATCCCAGATTGAGAGATGAAGGGGTTGATGGTGGAGTGGGTTAGGGGGGTGGGGAGGGAACATGAGGGGGTGTTGTAGAAGGAGAGGGAAAAAGGGGTAAGGTGGTGGTTGACGAGGAGGAAGGAGGAAAACTGGTACCTGAGAGGATGTTAGTGTAGAGGGTGGGAGGTTTGAGGGAGTGGTGGTGGGCACCGGTGCAGGGTGGGTGGGGTGGGGTGGGGGTTGAGAGCTTGGGCTCGAATGGGAGTGGTGATGTGGTGGGGGCAGAGGGTGATGAGGAGGGGATTGGGAGGCAAGAGGGATCAGGTCACGTTGAGTGCTCATTTTGGTGTTGTCCCCATCATCATCATTCACATTAGGGTCGTGGGCCGGCCATTTGGAGAAGAAGAACTCATGGGCTTCTCATGCCTCGTGGATAGATATGTCATATGGGAAGGTCACATGGGAGATGTTGAACTGTATGATTCTGGTGGTAGTGATGACTTGCATTTGGATGTAGCAGCAGTGGTGGCAGAGGACTAAGAGCCCGTATGGGGTATAAGGTGGGAGGTCTCGACAGCGAAGTGCTTTATATGCGTAGTAGACGTGCGACTAGACAAGCCTTTGGAGGTCTCTGAGGGCGGCAAGGGTTTTTGGAGGAGTCATAGTCATAGGGGTATGGGTAGAGGCTTTTTTTTTTGGGTTATGGCAACTTGTGAACAAGTTTTATACCCTAAAGAGTACATGGTTGGCACCCCATTACGAGTTTTGTACTAACTCCTTGTCCAATGAGGTTTGGGCAAGGCCGGCGGCTCTTTGTGAAGCCTTGGTGGTTTGTGTGAGGGAGCCGCTCGAGGATAAGGGTGAGAGAGGTAAGATGTTGAGTAGGGATGCGGTGAGAGAGATAGTTCTTGGGCACCCAATAGTAGGATCAGTGGGTTGGGTGCAACGGGAGTGAGTGGGTGCCTTCTAGCAATTAGTGGTGTTAGTAAAGTTAGCAATGTTAATCTAACACACAAGAAACTCAAGCCTATGCTCTAGGTATCCTGTGACTCCACATGTAAAGTATCACTAACCTCGTGAGTTCTAATGGATGTAATGGATGCAAATGCTAGTCCACATGATCATTGAATACATCACTATGATCCCCAAGAAGGTAGGTAGGCCTAGGTGTATCAACACTCATAATGCTCGATGCCATCCCCATCCTCGAGATCATGCCCACATGATCTAGTTTACACATCACTATCACATGCATCATCATCATACGTGCATGTGTCCATGTCATCATGTCCATATGTATCACTATCATTATGTGCACATGTGTGTGATACATTAATATCATCATATGTGTGATACATCATCATATGTATGTGTACAGTACATCATTTAGATGTGTGTCGATGTAGTCTATACCATAAAAACATAATCATGGTGGATCAAGAGTGTAGGACAGTCATATAAGTCACCAAAAGAAGACTCCTCTCCATGTGAACAATGCTAAACCATTTATATCGAGTCAACCAAGCAATGAGTCAATGAAGTCGTCGTGGGCATAGCACCTAGACCATCTAGCACGTACATCCACCTCATTGAACAAATGTTACAAGTGGCTAGGCATCAAACCCTCGAGCTCGAACATCCACCCGTGGCATGAGTATACCACCTCATCATAACATAAAATTAGCGAAGGAGGGTCTAGAGGTCTAAGCCTCAAAGTGCCAAATGTATGTCTAAATGTGCAAAAGAAGGTATGTATCCAAAGACACCAAATGGCAACTCGAGATATCAAGCATAAAGCCATGATAATAGGCCATGAACAGGCCTCCCACGATCTAAATCTAAAATGGGGTCAAAGTGATGGCAATCACGATGTGAGATCACACCATGGCAATCAAATGAAGGTTAGAAATAGTAGCCCATGATCGCATGTAAATACCATTGAAAGTGCTCAAGGCATAAGAACAAGGACTAATAATGCACAAGTGTGCACGAACAAGCCCCAATAGCTGAAAAACCATGCACTTTCATGCAAACAAGCCCCAATGTAGGATAATGTCCATATCAACTTAGGGTCCAATACAACGGTGTGCTCACAAAGATCTTAAATCTATGTCAAATAAATGGCCATAGCTGTAAGAGATATGGGCAAGATGAGGAAATATCAATTGCTTTACTATTAAACTGTGAAGAGAAGGAAATCTAGATGCACCTATTGGCCACTATAGACACATGCCAAGAACCTAGTTCTATGAAAAAGATGGTAATGACATTATTCCTATCAGAACCATATCCATCATGCTCACAGAACTAGAAGGAGTTGAACTGATTAAAACCTAGAAAGAAACAACTCCTGTGAGAAATGCAACATTGTACCACTCCATAAAAGGTTTCAGTACAAGCTTCCAGTCGTGCTACTCCTGATAATTGGTAGATGATGATGAAGAGGATGAGAAGGTGTCAGAAGAACACCATGCCTCCTCCATGTGTTCCTTGAGTGAATGTAGGGAAGCTAAAGAAGCTAAAAGAACTTACGTATAACAGAATGAGAGATCCACTTAGTCTTAAGAATGAAGATCATTATTTACACTATGTCAAAGCCTTGAGAGCTACAGAAGAGGACTTTTCCTCAAACTAGAGGGACCAACACATTGTGATGTCTTAAAAATAGATTTAGAGATTTCTGAAACCTCGGCGAAGGAGAATTCTGTTAATTCAGCCTGAGTCAACTCCAAGAAGCTTCCAAGTCTGGATGGAGAAGACAAAATAAAGCCAACGTGACCATATGATCCAAACGGTGCAAGGCCACTTAAATAAAAGCTGTACACATGTAATGAAACCTATTCCAAGACTATCGATAGACTCATTTCTGTAGGTTTCATATATGAGATCAAGCACATAGATTAGGCTTCACCAATGGTCATAGCATCAAAGAAGAATGGAAATATCCACACATGTAATGAAACCTATTCCAAGACTATCGATAGACTCAAATCTGTAGGTTTCATATATGAGATCAAGCACATAGATTAGGCTTCACCAATGGTCATAGCATCAAAGAAGAATGGAAATATCCACACATGGGTGAACTTAAAGAAGGTAAATACAGCCCACTAAAGTGACCACACTGATGTCAACCAAAGAAAGTGGTCGAAACATAAGCATGTTTATAGTCAATCCTACCATTTTGGGCCTTTCAAGATCATATTTGATGTCACAAGTACCAAATTTTACAGTCAAAAAAAGTTTTGAATCTAATCTATGTATTTAAGCCCCTTAGAGTCCCCTTTTTCTTTTAAATAGTGTAGCCGCTCAAATAATGTAGGTTATGTGTAAACGTCTTGAGTGATAAGTAAATATATTGTTACTATGGTGTAGATGTTGATGCTCTAAACTTGGTGTGATGGTCTTGAGAGTTGAAAAAAAGCTCGCAAAAATTGGAAAAAAACTCACATGGAGAAGCTCGTAAAAAATCACACTCTTTATGGCTTAACCACTAGTGGAGTTTGGGCCTCGGAGCATGGCCGATGGGAGCTAGTGGGGTTTAGGGGTGAGATGCCTAGCGATCGGAGTGCCACAACCACCGTAGAGTGGGATGGTTAGGTGATCGGGCGGTTAGATGGGAGTGCCACAACCACCGTAGAGTGGGATGGTTAGGTGATCGGGCGGTTAGATGGGAGTGGTAGAGTGGGGTGATCGGGCGGTTAGATGGCTAGCCAATGTGAACGGATGGGCAGCCCTGCACATAACTAGGTGAGTGTGTGTGGTGGACATACACACATTATCTCTAAGGTTGGGTGGGAATCAGGGCCAATACTTGTTTCTCTCCACTCTCCCATGGCTATATGGTGAGGCTGCAACGTAACATTGGTATTAGAGTGTTAACGCTCAGTTGTGTGTCTAGTGTTAATGGGTAAAGCTTTTAGGGGGCCCTTTACATTACTTAGCTCAACCAATACTATTGCTGCTACAGCCTGGTTGCGTTGCACATTTCCAGGCCCTCTTGGTGTACAGGGCCTTCCCTCCACTTATCTCCCCTCAAAACTCAACCAAGGGTGCAACAAGGGCACGAAATGCCACAACAATTCTACGGTCTTGGCCTAGCCTACCAATCAAGCCAAGTTGGAGCTCTCACCTAAATCGCAGGTGGCCGTGGTCGTGGAAGCTTCTACAACTTATGATCTAGAGGTTCATAATAGCAGCAGGGTCAAGAGAAAGGGACCCAAAAATGGATTGATGGAGCATCACATGGCTAAGGGACATCAGGAAAAAAGGCTACGTAAATGAAGCTCAATGGTAGAGCATCTAGCCCAATAGAATTGCCTCCAAACGAGCCATTTCTCATCACAAAGGCCACTCCTAGGCCCTTTTCACTACTGCTTCCCGTGGCCAAATCTAGGGTTACCAAGCACTCACCTTCAATGGATGCCATTGTGAAAGTGTTCTACGTCCACACCAAGCCCAACTTCTCGTAGATGAGTGTTAATTCAGCTCCAACAGCAATAATTTCATCATCAGTGGGCACCGGTTGTGATAAATGTTCATTCATGGAGCATCACACTCAAGTCAAGGTCAAAAGGCACGGCTCAGACACCAAGTTTCTGGCCACAGTACTCGTGAACGGGGACAGAGCGTGACATTGCTCTCTTGACAATAGTCCATAGTGATGAGTTTTGGAATGGTGTCTCTCCTATGGAATTTAGGGCTCTTCCCAGCTTGTAAGATGTAGTCACCGTCGTGGGCTACCCTATAGGTAGTGATACCATCTCAGTAACGGAGTGGTGTCTAGGATTGAAGTTACGTCTTATGTGCATGGAGCCATGGAACTTCTGGGAGTGTAGTGTGGATACGTGGACGGAGTAGTGTAATGCATAGTTATTGTGGCTCGGTGATGGGAAAGTCTACTCCGAAAGCAAACCAACAGCTACCAGGTTGGATTGTTCCTTGTTTTTGTAAGTTTTTATCTTGTTTTTTTGTTGGATTGTTCCTTGTTTTTGTAAGTTTTTATCTTGTTTTTTTGTTGGATATATGGTACTCGAATAGGGGGTGAAATCTCCTTGGTTATGTCAGGAAATATTATGCAGCCTAAGCTCTCGAGCTAAACCCAATCCTAAGAACACCTAGCAAAGAAAGTTGCTCAAAACTGACAACTCTCCTCAACTCCCAAGACCAAGCCCAACAAGAAAAGGACCTATGGCTGGAGTGTGCGTCTATGTTCACTATTTGGAATGTGCAATGCAATCTCAATGCTCATCAAAACCATAGACTACCTAAGACCACATCATGTTTATTTAATGTATCATTGAGTGACAAATGAAGAGAAATAAGGAATATTATGTCAATATTGTAAGATATAACCAAAGAATATTCTTATTTATAATATTTTACACATCGTCAATCGTTTGATAGCGTTTCCACAACAAAACTTGAGTGTTGTTATATTTCACAAGAGCATGAATTTGATTTCACAAAAAGGTAAATTTGCCATTCTTGAGTGTGTGAATCCTCTCAATGTTTAAGGCACAAAATCAATGAAATTATATAATTTTTAGTAGGGCTTTTGTTTGTGTGAAATCACAAGTAAATATGTGTATGTGTCTTTTTTTAAAGGAGGGCTTCTCACAAGACTACCACATATAGTTTATATAATCCCACATAAAGTGCAAGGGCCCTAGCAAAGAAAGCTGCTCAAAATTGACAACTCTCCTCAACTCCCAAGACCAAGCCCAATAAGAAAAGGACCTATGGCTAGAGTGTGCATCTATGTTCACTATTTGGAATGTGCAATGCAATCTCAATGCTCTCATCAAAACCATAGACTACCTAAGACCACATCATATTTATTTAATGTATCATTGACAAATGAAGAGAAATAACGAATATTATGTCAATATTGTAAGATATAACCAAAGAATATTCTCATTTATAATATTTTACACATTGTTAATCGATTGATAGCGTTTCCACAACAAAACTTGAGTGTTGTTATATTTTACAAGAGCATGAATTTGATATCACAAATTCATGCTCTTGTCGTTTGTTCCCTAATACCCATCTCCTTTCATTGAGTGTTACCAAATTCATTTGTTGTAGTCAAGATTGTTGCCATTCTTGAGTGTGTGAATCCTCTCAATGTTCAAGGCATAAAATCAATGAAATTATATAATTTTTAGTAGGGCTTTTGTTTGCGTGAAATCACAAGTAAATATGTTTTTATGTCTTTTTTTAAAGGTGGGGACTTCTCACAAAAATACCACATATAGTTTGTATAATCCCACATAAAGTGCAAGGACTTTGGATGTTAGGTTATATATATAACATTGAACTTATATTACCTTCATCAAATAAATGAGAGAGAGAGAGAGAGAGAGAGAGAGAGTGGTTGCTCTCTCTCTCATCAAATAAATGAGAGAGAGAGAGAGAGAGAGAGAGAGAGAGAGTGGTTGCTCTCCTCGTGGTTGTTGTGTGCCAGCTCTTTGTCATATTTGTGTTGTGGCACGAATGTGGTTATGTGGTGACTTTGCTAGGTTTTTGTGCACTTGTACATGTTATTGCTTTCACCAGTTGTTATGGTTGGCTTTTTGGTGTACGGCGCTATTGTGCGACGATATCTACACCCTCCTTTTTTGGGTTTTTCCCCCGCCCTCCTAGTAGTACACGACAACTTCTTTTCAAAAGGTGTTTCGCTTTGTGCCTCTTCAAGTCCTAGGTGTGCCCCTTTAAGGGTCCCCTTTGATGCATAGGGCCATGATAAATAACTACATGCCCTCTTTGATTTACAGCTAATCAGCACCCAAAATAGGGACGTGATCCTCTTTGAACGAGCTCCTTGAACATAGCCACCTATGAGGCCAATGAAATGCATGCAGTTGTTGTGAAAGAGTTTCATAGCTTGAATGGCCTTGGTCCCTTTTTCATACGGTGATGTTATATCCAGAGTTTGGCCACATGAAAAAATTGCATTCGTCTCTATCTTATTCTTTCTTTCGCATTAACATCAATTCATCTTGTAAAAATAGCTTCTCAAGGTTGATCAAGTGAGATCATCATGGAGCGTGAGATAAATATTATGCGAGGTGCACATAACGGTAGTAAATGGACATGCGAAGACACAAAACACATACACGCATGCAATGTTCACAATACAGTAACATGCTCTCGAGGCTCAAAAATAATGCAACAGGTTACGCACACAGAGGTTGGTTCTGTGAGAGTGGACTAGTCATGTTCGACTCATAGCGCCTAATTCTTGTTTTTTGAATTTTAATCTTTTACATTATTTTTTAAGTTGGCCATTTGTTGAATATGTGGTGCCTTAGTTAAGGCCACCAATGAAATAGGTTCTCTCAAATGAGGATACCATTTCTTCCTTTGACCCAAACTCTAGTTCGACTCGCATGGTACCATTCACTGGTGAGTGAATGATGAGAAGATAGAGACCTACAATATCACAAAAAAACATTGTGATTGACCAACACATAGTGTTGTTTGATTAATTAGGGTTAGTCTTGTCCATAGAGCGATAAGATATATCAGTCCAATTTTGTTTCATTGGACTGCTCTAGGTTTTAGAAGAGGGGAAATCAATTAGCTTCATTTGTTGAAGATCCTCTTTCGTGTTCTTTCTAAGGTTTGGGTAATCTTAGAGCAAGGTCCATAGGGATCAACTGATTCTAAGATTCCTAGTAATCTTAGAGTGAGGCCCATAGTGATCTTTGAGTTTGGGGTTTTCCAAACATAGAGGAACCTAGGTGTTGATGTTATTAATTGCCTAATTGTTCAAGATGTATTATTCCAATTTTCTTTCATTGGACTGCTCTAGGTTTTACAAGAGGGGAACACAATTAGTTTCGTTTCTTGAAGATCCTCTTTTTTGTTCTTTCTAAGGTTTGGGTAATCCTAGAGCAAGGTCCATAGGGATCAATTGATTCGAAGATTTGTAGTAATCTTAGAGTGAGGTCCATAGTGATCTTTGAGTTTGGAGTTTTCAAAACATAGAGGAACCTAGGTGTTGATTATGTTAATTATCTAATTGTTCAATGTGACTTGTAATAGAGTACAGAGCTACTCTACCTACCCTTGGAGTATGTCATTGCTCCTTTTGTCCGATAGGATGGGAGTGCCTTGCAGAGGACTTGTTTTAAAGCCACCTTATGTGGCTAGTCTTTAAGATCTTCATAGATTGGCTTGATTACCAGTTTATGTAGTGGGCCATGGAGACGTTATCAAATTATTCTAAAAAACACTCTAGATTGGATATTTCATGCTGTGGAACTTGATCTAGTTCTAAAAATTATATCCATGTTGAATATTAGAACAAATTGTGCATCATATACAATGTTACATAGTTCCTCTAGTTGGAAACACCCATAAGGTTGGGTGCATAGTCATCCATATGCTTGAGATTTTGTAGCTATCTCAAGGAGAGGAAAAGAGTCTACTACTTTTGTGTCATACCAGTGAGCTTCGTGCTCATTTGGTGATATAAGATGTCAAGTGTTCATGAAGGTCATAGCAGCGAGCTTCATGGTCTTGGTTGTATGCTTGTATTACATGCTAGGATGATCGTCAAGTTTCTCTATGAGTATGTCATCAATCACCAGGTTTGGATGTCCCCTAGAACTCATAAGTGATCACATTTCTTAAATGAGGTGGTGGAGTTCCTCTTAGAAGAATTTATGGTTGTTCACTATAAGTCTTCCCCTTATTATCCACAGATAAACAAAATGTTGAGAACACAAACAAGGTCTTATGTGCAGTGCTCTCAAAAATAGTTAAAGCTTCCAAGGAACAAAATCTTCCATCAACACTACAGGTATATCAAACTGCTTAAAATTTAATCTTCAATCTAGATGTAAATCTCCATGTAGAATTCATGATCCCAATTTTGAGAGTGGAAAATTAGATGGAATGGACTGCTGGCCATGAGTTGCCTGAATGATTCATAGAACTTAAAATACTAGATGAGGCTAGTCTGCACTCATTAGGCATGTATGCTAAAAAGAAAACAAGAAAAAGATGGTTTGATTCATACATAAATACCAAGATGTTCAAGGTAGGGGATTTGGTTCTACTCTATAACCTTAAGAAAAACAAAAGAAAACCCAGGCTTAGAGGTATAGATCTATGAACTGACTTCAGAAAGAGCTGGCCGCATCTAGAAACATTGGTAGATGGAGTCCAAATGGAAGGATTCCTAAACGAGAGTAAACTTAGGAAATTATACAAAACTATCTCCTATAAACAACTTAAAACCATCCCCACCTAGCTGAGGACATAAGAAAGAAAGAAATATAAAGGAAGAAACTGGCTCAACAAGAAGCCAAAGCTCATGAGAGGAGAAAGCTAAATTGCGGAAAGTCACCTATCCACATGGCTAATGTAAACACTGATGAAAACGAAGAAGAAGTTATGAAGCCTGCAAGGTTTTGCTTGGGCCTCCTCAACACTACAAAGAGTATAGCCAAGATCACTCTATTAGATATTGGAGTAGAAAGAAGCCTCATATCCTATGAGACATGGATCTCGATAAACAAGTCCTTGAGCCCATAAAGACCTCGCATGACTGTAGGAACTCTGTCAAAACAAATCATTCTTGGATGAAGATGGATTGCTATGCATAACTGTTGCATCGACTAGAGGGCAAGCACCACAACTCTCAATTTCAGGCAAAGAACCATGAGTGTTCTTCTCTTGTAGTCACAGAGAAATAGGAAAAATCTCCTTAGGAGATCCAAAAATTACTCTCGTTTATTACAGGCAAGTCCGATTGAGTTGGTAAGTTTGATCATTTGGAAACTCCAAGCCTCATCAAAACAACCCCAATCCTTCCTAAGTCTACCACAAATAAGAGTGAACAAGCCAAAATCTAAACCTTAGGCAAAGAAGCCCAAGCTAAAACTAAGGAGGAACCAAAAAATTGCCAAAGAATCACCAATCCACTGCCTAGATCCACTTCACCATCAATGCCCAAGGTTAAACTTAGACAAGTATGGGTACTAAAAGCCCCACCATTCAAACTGTTATACCCTCCATAAGCTAGAGTAGAGAACCAAAACAATAGGTATGGATCCCAAAAGCCAATATACTAAGCTTACCAACAAACTGTTATACCCTCCATAAGCTAGAGTAGAGAACCAAAACAATAGGTATGGATCCCAAAAGCCAATATACTAAGCTTACCAACAAACCTTATACAAGTTTGTATGGATTCCATAGCGAGGGAGAAACACTAGGTGAAGAATTGATCCAGCCACTTAAGGATGGGATAACTCGACAAAACACTCCCTCAATGCCCAAGGTTACTACCAAGAACAAGTGTTAGATCTCCGTAGCGCCGCTACGGGTGCTACTACAGGAGGGGACGGCCTCTGGCTCACCACCCAGCCGCAAAGGAAGAATGAGGATTGCCCCTCATCCCCTAGGCTATATAGTGTGTGGCCTGTCATCCACACTAGCCTGGCTGCCCATGACTCCGCATGGATGTCCTCTCCCACTGAACCCCGAATGGCCACGTCCTCGGTCTGCCGCCCGTCGGTCACAGGCGTTACAGCCTACGTGACATTACTCCCCCCTTAAGAAGAGTTTTCGTCCTCGAAAACAAACTAGGAAAACCTCTTGGAAATTACACTACGGCGTTCCCAAGTAGCTGCCTCCTCATCCCTGTCTGTCCATGTACCTCCTGGTACACTTTATGTCGGGTTTGTCTGTCACGATACCCTAGAATCTTTTCAGGTTCATGTGGTATCTTTGGTGGCTCTATCAAGTCCACCAAAATCTCTGGAGAAACTATGGTCTTAACCCGTGAACTGATTTCTTCAGTTTACTGACATGGAAGACAGGGTGGACTTGAGAACTCTCCGGTAACTCAAGTTTATATGCTACGTCCCCAATCTTCTTAAGGATTTTAAAAGGACCACAATATCTCGGAGAAAGTTTATCACACTTTCCCGTTTTCATGGTTTTTGACTTTGCAGGAACCTTGAGGAATACAAAGTCACCTTCTGCAAAGGTTACCTTTCTACGTCCTTTATCCGCATAAGTTTTAGCGCGATCTTGAGCATTACGAATGCTCGCACGTGCGGCTCTGAGCATATCATTCATATCTTTAGGGAAATCCTTGACAGATTGAATCTTCTCCTTTTCTAGGCCTACAGCCACCATCGGAGATCTCGGCTGGAATCCATACATTAACATGAATGGTGTAAATCCAGTCGTCGTCGCTGAGTGTTTGGAGCTGTTATAGGCAAACTCCAATAAGGGCAAGTACTCTTCCCAATTAGATTGCTTCTTACTAACATAAGAACGCAACGTATCCTCTAGAATTTGGTTAACTCTTTCAGTTTGACCATTAGACTCCGGATGATCTGCCGTACTCATACTCAGAGTAGTATCCAATTTTTTGAAGACTTCCCTCCAAAAATGATTGTTAAACTTTCTATCTCTATCCGACACTATATCTGCAGGCAGATGTTCAATAAAGAGTTTTGCCAACTCTGGCGTTTTAACAGTTTTCTTCGTGGCGATAAACTTTGCCATTTTAGTTAACCTGTCCACTACCCACACCGAGTCATTTCCCTCGACTCGTCTTGGGTAAACCGGTAATGAAATCCATGGAAATGCTTTCCCATTTCCCCTCAGGAATCTCCAGCAGATGGAGTAATTCTCCAACCTTAAGACGTTCGTGTTTATTGACCTGGCACTTATTACATTTCAGCACATAACTCTGGACGTTCTTAAACAAACTAGGCTAATAAAACTATCTTTTTTACTAGTGCATAGGTCTTTTGAATCCCGGGATGACCCGCACTTGGACTATCATGACTTTCTTTAAGAATTTGGGCTCGAAAGTCACCAATAGTACACATACTCTACCCTTGTAGAGTAAGTACCCATCGTCGATGGAGTAATGAGTATATTTCTCCTCCTGAGACGAAGTTTATCACCCCCCTTTGAAGCCGTGGCAGTCAAAGGTGATGAAGGGCCTACGTCACAGCTCTCCGGCTCCAAACTATACCCAGAAGACACGGCTAGTCTCTTCGGACTAACTCTCACTTCCCTTCCCGTTGCACCTTCGGCCAGTCTCTTCGAACTAGTAATCCGTGCCAACGAGGGAGGTGGTCGCGTCTGTGAAGAAGTGCGTACGCGTATAGCGCGCCAGACCTCTCTAAAAGATGAATCGTGCTCACATAAACCACGTAGTGACTCCAAGAAATCATTCTTGAAGACTGTGAAACTAAGTTTATTAATCTGTGGCATGCGACTAAGTGTATCTGCCACCACGTTATACTCACCTTTCTGGTAACGTATCTGAAGGTCAAACTCCTCTAGAATCTCCGCCCACCGAGCTTTTCTACCCTTCAGTTCACTTTGACTTGAAAGCCATTTCAGACTTTCATGGTCCGTCCGGACCTCAAAAGGAGCACCATATAAATAGTGTCTCCCCACTTTTTGGAGGGGATGGCCTCTGGCTCACCACCCAGCCGTGCAGAGGAAGAATGAGGATTCCCCCTCATCCTCTAGGCTATATAGTGTGTGGCCTGCCGTCCACAATAGCCTGGCCGCCCATGACTCCGCATGGGTGTCCTCTCCCACTGGATGGCCACGTCTTCGGCCATCCGGTCTCTGCCGTCGGTCATCACAGGCGTTACAGCCTACATGACAACAAGGCTTGATCTAGTTTGCTAATGATTAACTCCACCAAGGTGGGCCACAACAATAGAGCACATGAGCCAAAAAATACATATAAATCATCATCATACTCAAATCCAACCCATAAGCTAGCCAAGCCAAAATAGGTATGGGTACCCAAAAGGACGAACAAGGGCAAGGCTACAACACAGGACCAATTGACCATGGAAGAGCAAGAACAACTCGAAAGGCAGATCCAAGACCTCCCCTCAATCTCCAACATGAAGAAGTTTCCTCTAAGTGTAACACAAGTGCTGACAAGTAAACCTCTCCATACAAAGGCCCAAAGATCTTAAAGTATTCAATCCTAACATGGGCAGAAATAGAGTTTGTAAAACAAGGATGTTGTCACCCTCATGTTGAATCAAAGAAATTTGTTACTTACCCAATAGCATATTCAAGCAGAACAAAGCAAAAAGAGAGAAGACCCAAGGGCTACCCATAAAATTGTCAAGTCATCGGTCGGAGGCCAAAATGTGCCAAGGGCATAAGAGTCAAGCATTTAGCATCATAGAATGCCAAAATGTGACCCAGTGTAAATCCTAAGCATAGCATGCACATACCTATTCATAAAAGGTATTTTTCCTATCAAGCCGCTTATGCTGGAGAGGTAAGCATAAGGGTCAAGTCAACTTGCCTCCTACGCAGGATGTGATAGGCATAAGGGTGAAAGCCCAGTCTAGGTTGATGGGCTGATGGAGTCAACAAAATTTGCCTCATGAGAGGCGACAACATCAACATGTTCGTCTTCATCTTTGACCTCCACCAGGTTTACAAATAGCCTCTTCTTGGTGTAGCAATCCTTCTCAAAGTGTCTAAGCTTACCACAGAAGTGGCATTTACTCTCTCCTTTGTCTTTAAGTGTTGGCTTCAATGTAGATCCCTTGTTGAAGTGCCTTTTTGTGAAGTAGGTGTCATCTTGGAATATAGGCAAAGTGGTGTTGGTGGTGTTTTGCCTTTTGATATTCTTTTCCTCTTCCAAAAGAGTGATGTCAGCTAGTGTTGGAGAAGGCAAGTTGGTGAGGGTGGTGATTGTGTTGCCATAGTCCTCATGGGGCAAACTTTTACAATAATGCAATGCATACATCTTCTTCCATATTTTAGTTAATCCCTACAAGCTATGTGGTTAAACTTTTGATCAGATTAAGGTTAGAGGCAAGAAGCTCTCCCCTGTTTAACTTACAATAATGCAATGCATACATCTTCTTTCATATTTTAGTTAATCCCTACAAGCTATGTGGTTAAACTTCTGATCAGATTAAGGTGAGAGGCAAGAAGCTCTCCCCTGTTTAACTTAAGTTTAAAGAATCGAATTAGAAGGCTCATCTTGGAGCTCTTAGCTTGAGCACCAAAAATGTATCCAACTCGTCCCAAGCTTCATTTGAAGTGCTTCTTCTATCTATGTGATGATGGATAAATTGATCACTCAAGCCCAAAGCTATGATGACAATAGCATTTTTCATCCTTACTAAACCACAATGCTTCCCCCTCCCTAGTATTAGGCTTTTTTCCCCCCTTTCCATTGGCAATGCTCCGCAACTCCTTTCTCATTGACAATGCCCCATAACACCTTTCTCATTAATGTAAATTTAATCTTAGTCTACCATGTATGAAAGCTTGATCCGTCAAATTTATCTATCTTGGTGGCCCCCATTAGGGAAGGTCTTACCTCCTCAAAGAGGTAGTGTCTAGTCCCTTACAAGAGAATAAGAGCAAAGATTAATCCCAAATGGTTTAAGTAATGAGCCCTCCCAGAATTAGATATACATAAGAATAAATGCAGAACAAAATTTGAAAATGTGGAATAAAATACGATTCCAAAGCTGATTCAAATAGTTGACTCGGATAGTTGAGTCTAAGAGCTGACTTAGACAACAGATTCAGACACCAAACTTCGAAAGCTAACTCAAGTAATTAACTTCAAAATCTGACTCAGGAAGCTAACTCAGATAGTTGACTTTGAAATCAAACTCAGTCATTTGACTTAAATTGTTGACTTCGAAATCTGACTCAGTCAGCTGACTCCAAAATCTGACTCAAGTAGATGCCTCAGATATCAGACTCCATGTTATGATTCCATCAGCTGATTTAAAGAAAGTAAACCCCACTATAAAAGTAAACCAGGCCAAAAAAAATTAAACCCAGCCAAAAAAGTAAGCCTGATTAGAAAATAGGTGTCAGCAATAGATAACAAGTTATCAATAGGCATGTTGTTGACTGTTAGCAATAAGTTGTGGATTGTTAGCAGAGAAGCAGAGTAGGTTGTTGATTGTTAACAAGTCGTGGATTGTCAGCACACAACAACAGGTCGTCGAATTGTCAGTATAGTAAGTTGTCGATCGTCAACAGGCAGCAGCAGTAGGTCGTTTCTGCAGGTTGTAAACCATCAGCAGCAGCAGCAGGTTGTCTGACTGATTCAGCAGGTCATCGATCGTTGTCAGCAGAGCAGGTTGTTTGATTGATTTCATGTTTATATTGTACCTTGATGTTGATTCTACAAAGTTAAATATTTAGCACACATGTGCTTGGCTAGATAATCTCGTCCAATGTCCACCTTGGTTGTCTTGAACCCATGATCATGCTTCACACATGAACCATGCATCACGCATAATTAATTGGATTTACTCCCATGATAAAATATTCTGAAAAATCTCACTCCTGTGACAACGTCACCCACCGCTTGGGTTTTTGGCATGTGTGGAATAACTATGGAGTACATTACTAGTTCTTTAGTAACCAACATCTAAACCTTTTTAGATCTCTTTGAAAGCTATTCCATTCTCCTCCATATTTCAACTAAGTCACCATACCGTACTACTTCCATTACATTCACGAGAGGTACTTGACCCAATGCCAATGGGAACTCTAAGGTAAGATCCCTATTTTGTAAAACCTTGGTATCTCTATGACTTAGCTCCCACATGTTGTAATTTGTTAGGATGATCGGTTTACATTAATGCAAAACCTTTGGCACAATGCTTTAAGTAATGAATTTATCTTTATTATTGTCTGAGTGCATTGTCTGAGTGCATTGGAGTTAGTTAGGTCTTCGTCTATTGTAACTTCCTTTGTGCAACCTACCTTACTGTGACACATTATAAGTGGGGGAATCAAGCTCGATTGTTGTTGATGACTTTAATGTTGAGCTTTCTTGCAATGCTTTGTCCTCCCGAATGGGTGATTCTAGTTCTATTGCATGGGGAGCAATAGGTTCAGCCACGTCCACCACCAAATCAATGCCCACCTTATAGATGCAAGAAGCATCTCCTTCCAAAATAAAATATATCCCGTCTTTAAGGTCCTTGTACTATGGTAAATCTATTACGGTTATATTCACATACAATAGCTATACTATACATAAGCCTCTAGAACTTTGAGTTGCCCCCATCCTCTACTCCAAAGATGTTCAAGAAACTATGTGCTTCCCTTTGACTAATTGTACATGTATACATACACCAAATGGACATGTAATGAAATTGTTGCCTCCATTTTTGAGCTTACACTTTGAACTTGTGCAATTCCTCAACCTGCACTTAGAAGTTAGAGAGAGAGTGTTATGGCTCACTCTAACCCCCCTTGAAACAATAAGAGATTACCTGTTGAACTGCAACTATCATGAGAATCTTTCCAATGATCGAGCTTGTAACCCTTGAGGTCTCGAAGCTCTACAACTCATTGAGAAGAACTTCCACCGCACCTCCCATGAGCGTTGTCACACGGTCACGTTGCACTACAAGTACTCGTCCCTCACACACTCACTAGCATGCATTAGGGAAAGATATTAGTAAGAGGATTAGCCAGAGCAAGACTCAATTACACAATGGGAGAGTCTGTTGTATTATGAGAGAAATTCACTTATATACATGGCCATAAGTGTTCACACTCACTTAAACTGTGGGGTCGGCCGCGCACTTTAGGCTCATAAGAGGCCTGATGCTATTTGAATGACTACTCTCATAATATATCCATGAAGTACATCACTTGTGACTTTATCCTAACTTACTACCACACGCTCTTGAAGTGGGAATCGCCATAAATACTCCGTCACACCATTACAGGCGCCCATCCAAGTTGTAGCTTTGGACACCATTGCTTCATATCTTGAATGTATGACCTTTTGGTGTGTCTACCTTAACTCTTTGATGTAAGATAATGGCAATATCTCTTGTTAACCCTAGGAATGGGTTAAGATTCCCCCCTTCCTGATGTCGATCGCATCCTCGTGATTGCATTGAAGGTTTAGCTTGTAGATGGCTTTGATGTTGAGTGACGTTCAATGGTCTTGTTCCTCTAAAAGGAATAAGAAAAGCTAGTTAGTGAATGAAAAGGTTAGGGGTTTTTTGGGAATTCCTAAAACGGGGTGGGGGGTATGGTTTTTTGCGAATGATTGCGTTTTGTGAGCATGTTTTTTTGGGGATTTTTTGCTCACTTTGTTTTTGGCAATCATAAGCAAGGTTACATGTGATTTGTGTTAGTGGGGACGTTAAGAGATATTAATAATGGGAGAGAAGAGAAAGAAGGATCCAGAGGAACGTAGACATAATCATAAAAATGAGATGGTGATTCTCAGTTTCTCATTTGATTCATTGAAGCGACATTCATCACCTGAAGAGTTTAGCCTTGGATGATGTCCCTTTGTGTGGCAGGATTCTTGTGAAATCTTGTTGAGTACGATCTATTCCTACATGGTTCTTCCCATATGCTTTTTATGTTTTTATGTATATTTCAGTGCTCTTAGAAAGCAGATATACATGAAGTACAAGAAGTGAGTCATATAGACTCTTATTGAACTATTTTGTGTTGAAGTAGCCACTTGTTGGCGAGGATTGAAAGAATTACGTCAACTTGCGAGGCTAATATAAGTATCTTCACTAAGGATTGAAGATCATTGGTTTGTGAAGATGGTAGCATCGTTTGGAGAGTTTTGTAATTTGAAGGAAAATTGAAGGCAATGGGTTGTACCATTGACCAGGCTTTTGCCCACCATGGCCTCCCCATCCAGAGATATACTTAGAAGTTGTCGATGGTGAGGCTTTGGTGCAAATGTCCCAGAGATATACTTGGAAGTTGTCTATGGTGAGGCTTTGCTGCAAATGTCGTCCAGTTCATGAGTATGGATATGTACTCATGGAGCAGCTGTTACATTAACATAGCCAAAAGAATAGTAAGCTATAAGCTTAACAAAATATAATGACTATTGAAGATCCTTGGGAGTTGCTTGTGATACTGTACCACTTTTAGGTAGGCCAATTGTGTGACTTCCTTGTGTTTGTTTTTTTTTTGTTGGGTTACCCCCTTGCGAACAACAAGTTCTTGTGGCTACTCTTCTCTTGAGAGAATAGGTTCTTATGTCTTCTGCGTAGCTTCTACACTTACACTTCACATCCAGAGAGGTAAAAAGAGCATTGTGAGTTTGTCTTTGATGCGCTCATAAGTCTTCGTTGCAGAAGTGGGAATTGTTTCTTAAATTTTTGGCTCAAGGTGATAGGTAAGACTCTGCTAGTTGGTTACTATTGGGGTTGCTTGAATACACAAGCTCTTGTGTAGGTGCTGAATGCACGAGAGTGGTTGAGTAACTTGCTTGGTGTTGTTTGGGGCTCTATTCTTGTTGAACTTTAGGTGAAGCTGTTGGGGTTAAAGTGGATAACAAGGTTGTCTTCACTTTGTTCGATGTTGGCAACCATATGATGGGATTACCATCATAGTATCCTTGTTGTTGAAGCACGTGCACATACCCATCTTTGATGAACATTATAAATTGGTGGCTCATGCCTTTGGTGCTGATGTTTGTTTCTTTGAACATGCTTAGGGAAATTTTTGATGTGCTTGGAAATCCAAGCTTTGGTATTACTTTGGTAGTATCCTTGTGCTTGTAGTAATTTTTTTAATACCCACACTTGTTGACTTGGTGGAGTTCTTTGAGGAACTCGCATAGGCTTTTGTGGACGGTGTTGTGGAGTACTTGTATTTTTCCTTAGCCTCTGAGTGCTGCGTCAAGGAAGAGGTTTTGACTATCGAGGCACCCAAATTTGATTGGCACCTTCATAGTAGCCTTGAGCAACAAGTACACCCTCATGTTTATACCATTAAGATACCTTGATTTTTGTTGTCTTGGTGGATTTTTCTTTTTGGTTGAAGTGGAAGGTTGTGAGCCCTCCATCACATTAGTTGGCGTTGAGGCTGCAGGTTTGAGACTCATTAGTATTTTTTTACAATGATGAGGCTAGAGTCTCGTGTGGAGTGGCTGTTGATGAGATGAGGCTTTGAGCATGCGGTTGTCTCCTTTGGTGAGGTTTGTCAATGAAGAGGCATAGGCTTTAGGGCTTTTCCTTTGAGTTCCTTGTTAGAGATAGATGGTTGCGCAGGGGGATATTCTTTAGGAATAGCTGTTGATTGCAAGGTTTTGGCATCGAACTTCATTGGTGAGGATGGGGTTGAAGGAGTAGATGCTTTATCATGGAAGAGGCTTGTAACTTTTTGTTAGGGATATCCATTATGTTTGCTCTATCTCATAAATGAATCTTTGATGAGTTTGTCAATTTCATCCTTGACCCTTCTAGAGTATTTGAGATTCATTTGATAGGCCCTATGCCTTGATGGTCGTGCTCCTTCCATAATGGGAATAGTGTGTTTGACCACCTCCAAGCATAGACCCTTCATGTTAGTATATTTCCAAGCAAAGTAGTCTTGGAATTCTATGAGTAGGTTAATGAAGTCTTTTTTTTCCCTAAGTATGCCTATGAGGTCTTTTTCTTCTACTGGAGATAGGTCCTTTCCAATGTACACAGGTTTGGGATCCTCATCAAGTCCTAGTATGTTGACCTCCTTAACTTTAGCCAGTTAGTCTCATAAGATGTTCCAGGCTTCCCATTAGGGGTTCTCTTTCTTTGCCTTCCCAAAGTGTACAAAGCAATCACCCACAGTATACCTTTTGAAATGCTCAGGAAGCTGTCTAAGGTCATCAATATAGGCATTCTCTTTACAGGACACACTTACTTCTTTTTTAGCCTATGCTAAAGGCTTTGTTCTTTGCCCTTCTTATAGTGCGAGAGAGTTTTATAGACTCATTTGATCTTGTAGGTTCATCTCTCTCCATGGCCATTAACTTGATCTTCCCAAAGTGTACAAAGCAGTCACCCACAGTATACCTTTTGAAATGCTCAGGAAGCTGTCTAAGGTCATCAATATAGGCATTCTCTTTACAGGACACACTTACTTCTTTTTTAGCCTATGCTAAAGGCTTTTTTCTTTGCCCTTCTTATAGTGCAAGAGAGTTTTATAGACTCATTCGATCTTGTAGGTTCATCTCTCTCCATCGATACTACAAAAAGGTTGAGCTCCTTCTACCACACTGGTGGGGTAAAAGTCTACATGGAAGTTTATGACCTTAACATATTGAAGCTAATGGTGCTCATTTCCTTTTTGGAAAAGATATAGATCATCCCTTTTGATCTTTTGGGCGCCAAGCTACCACTTCCTGGTCACGAATATTGCCTTCAAATTATAGTGCACGTTGCATTATTGTAGCGCTCAACATATACATGGAAGCAATCCTTGCCATTTGCTATGGCATATCTCATGACTACTCTCATCGTGGGAGAATTTCTATAGTTGCAAGAATTGCATCCAATTTTCAGAGCCTTTCAGCTCTAGAAGTGAGGTAAACTCCAAGCTCTCACATTCCTCATCCACTAACATATGTTTAGCTCATCAGTGGGGTGTTATTGGTGGTTATCAAGTATTCGGCAAAAGTTCCACCACTCGTAGGATGAGTTTTCCATGTTTGTAAGTTTAGTTTAAGGGTTTCACTCCTTTTTCCAATGTAGATGTGGCATGTGTCCCAATCATGGACCATTCGGGTCTCTCTCATGTGAAGGGTCTTCCAAGGATGCAATCATGATGTGAAAAGTTCATCGCCACAAAAGAGTGGCAAAAACTTAGTCTAAAAGTTTTTAATTCTTAGATTCTACAAAGCCCGCCCCATGGGCTTTGCTGTGGCCCTATTATAGCAAGCTTGACTATCAGGCTGGTACAGTCAAGTGATGATTTCCCCCACTTATCCCAGCACTACTTGTTTTGGTAATGATGCTCACTCTAGCCTCGCCATTCAAGATGGCAGTGACTTGGTTGTCTTTGTATTTTATAGGGAGGATGACATTCATGTCATCACTTTCAAAGTTGTGGCCTAACTTATTCTCACTGGTGGTACCTTTGCAAAGGCTTGGTGAACTACCTCTTCCTTAATGGGTTCGTCATTATCTGAGTCATCTAAGGAGTCTTGAATTGATTGTTCTTCCATATCTGCTTTTAACTTTCCATCCACCCAATCCTTTAATTCTCCTTTCTAAGGCTTGGACTTCCTTGAAGTAAGGAGCCAATAAAAATCTACACTTGGGGAGGAAAGGAAGTAGGAGAGTCTAGCTATGTCTCCTCTAAAAGTGTTTGTCCATTATCACTTACATAGCTTTTGGGGGGCTGATAATAAATAGTACAGGATATGTATAGGCCCCTTTGAGTGTGGTACTCTTCGGGCATCACCTACTAAGAGTTTGGAGGCCGCGACCTTAAAGCTTTTGTCCTCCTCATTTTATCCCTGTTTTGAGTTTTCTTGGGTTGTGGAACGGATTGGTTCTTTCCCTTGTCTCCACTTGAGCAAGGTGAAACCGGTCTCTGCATATGGCATCCTCTCCAACCATGGGGGACTACTAGAGGTTCTGTGTACATCTATGCTTAGCATGTCCTTACACCAATTCTTGGGCTTTTTTCCTCGATAGGATTGAGATATGCTACCAACTTCTTAGGCAGGTTGCTAGGGTCTATAACTAGTTCTTCCAAGTCTCTTGCGGCGGCTGGGGATTCAATTCTTTCTCTAAAGAGGATAAAGAGATGTTGGAAACAGTGTCTTCACCTGATCTCTCTTTAATTGTCACTCGATCTTCCCCTTGTCCTATCTTCTTGGACCTTCATCTTTTAGTCTTAGGGGTAACTCTAGCATGTTTCAAAACTGTGTTAATTGGTAGGACTCCAACTGATTCTCGCACCCTTTAAGTACAGGGATCCGAATCTTATCCAGCTTTATGAGCGGTAGTGCTCCTCCTATTATACGTTCTAGTCATGGCATTGAGAGGAACCATTTGTAATAGCCCATCCTTGATGCTTAGCAAATTAAGGCTCATACTTGGTTTGTGCTCTTGAGCTAGAACTAGAATGGATGCTCTTAATGGGCAATCCTTATACATGTGGTCAATACCACAACCTGTACAAAGTGATACTAGCGGTTGCGGCTACTTAATGTGTAGTTGCCATAGCCTTCTTGATGGGACACTCAGCTACCCAATGAGGTCCCTTGTAGTGATAGCACTGTAGTGGCATACAAGATCCTAGGGAATTGATGTCCCTCGCCCTATTTGATTTCACTATTAAACAACTATATATATAGGGTAGACACTTTTGCCATCTTGAATGCAGTGACTTAGGATTTGACTTGGGGGACTCTAGGCCCTTAGTGGTTCTAAGTAGGTTGTTAATGTTCCCCCTATTTCCTCTTCCTCCCCCTCTCAGGTACTTTCGTGAGGTTCAATTGGTTCATGGGCATCAAAATGGGAATGGGTGGTTATTATGGCAATACTGGAGGCGGTTGGAACTCTTAGAACTCCTCTTTATGATGCCCTTAGTGGTTCTAAGTAGGTAGTTACTGTCGCCCCTATTTCCTCTTCCTCCCCCTCTCAGGTACTTTCATGAGGGTCAATTGGTTCATGGGGGTCACTTTGGGAATGGGGGGTTATTCTGGCAATACTAGAGGTGGTTGGAACTCTTAGAACTTCTCTTTATGAGGCACATATTGCCTCGGGTGAGGTGCATTTGGCAAGCATGGGTCTCACTGGTGTGGAGCTGATAAAGCTAGATGTTAGGCAGGTGGATTCTATAGCGACAGGGTTGCCTCTATTGTTGACTCTTATAGCAATGGGTAGTATCATGGTTTCCCATCCTCATGCAATTACACACACCAGATTCCTCCTTGCCGTAGTCTTAGGTGGAGGCAATTTGTGCTTGTGTGGTTGGCATGCGACATATTGAACACCAAACCAACCCACGTATGTAGGGTATAGATGCGATTGGCCTATTTTATCTTTTCTCAGCCCAACCTTCCATTGTTTAGTCATCAATGTTGTATGAGTGTTGTCTCGCTAGGTCTTCTAGCTGGTGTGGCCTATGTTATCTTTTCTCAGCCCAACCTTCCATTGTTCAGTCATCAATGTTCTATGAGAACTGTCTCACTGCGTCTTCTATGGTGGTTGGTGTGGCCTATGGCTCTTTCCCTTTATTACATTGACATTTCAAGGCATTGTGCCGAAACAATACTTCAGAAGGGATTCCTTAAAGAAGTACCCATGAACAAAGTCTATGATGGCACTTCTATAGCATGGCTCAAAGTTTTTATGCTTTTTTGAGTACAAAGCATTATGTAAGGTTGAATCAAAGATTCCTTTCAAGAATTGCCTAGTTAATTGTTCGTCAAAGAATTTATCATTGTCAGAGCATCAAGAGTGAAGATATCTCACTCTATTGATACAGTCTCTTATTGATTCTTTCTCTTACAATTTAACATGGTAAAGTTAATCGATTGGGCTCCATCGGGTTCCCTAGCAAGAGTACCTAATTGTTGTGAGTGCAATCTTAAGGGTGTTAAAGTAATCCTTATCTTCTGGTTTTAGAGATCGGAACCTCTGACCTACCTTTCTTTCTATGGTAAAGCCAAAGGCACTTACTCGGACAAGGTCATTAGGCCAACCACCTGTTGCACATCTGATCAAACACTTCCAAGTGTGCAATGTGGTCTCTAGTCCCATTGAACTTGGGCATAAATTTTGCGATTTACATAGGTTTGATAGTAAATTGGTGTCTAGGGTTTGGTTTGGCACTACTGTAGTCCTTGGTGCTAGTATTGCTGCTAGAAGCCCCATTGCTGCCCCCTCCCTATTTGAGCTACTATCCTCAAGATATCTTTGGTATTTAGAGTAGAGAGGGTAGTGGTGTAAGTGGAGGTTGAGGCAGGGTTGGGAGTGATAGTACGAGTATGGATAGATTAATGAAGGCATGCTATATGTTGGGTGAACCATTTCCCTTTAATTTAGATAGCGTGACCTTGTCTTTCATATCCTTTGAAGTGTTAGAAGAGGGATCATCTTTGTTGTTGTGGGAGACTTGTGCTTTTGCCACCCATTGGTTTTTAAGAGGATAGGAATCAAGCAAAATCCTTGTATTCCCTCTTGATGTAAGGGGGAAGCTCCAGCCCACAGTGACCATAAGCCACTATTTGCATGTGAATATATTCATTAGATTGTAACACATCACTCCCCATATCATCTTCTTTCACATGTATGGGCTGAATTGGGTTGGGTGGCATTGGAACCCTCCTAACATCACCAAAACCCATGCTCATTGATTCATCGAAAACAATATGAGGTCTCCCATGCATGTGTGAAGAACCAAACTAAATTGGAAAGCTTTTTGGTACTTCCCCATGAGGTCTCTTGCATCCCACACAAAGCTCACATGTGGTGTAGTCTTCATGGTGGCTTCATGAGGTTCCTTCATTGCTTGCTTGCCCTCTCTACTATGAGTAGATGAACCTCCTTCTTATGCACTAAATTTTCTCTCAATAGCATTAAATTTGGTCACAATGTTGCACCCATGGATTGAATGCTTTGAGTCAGGGCATTGAATTTATCCACAAGCATGTCATTAGAAATGGTTGGGAGAGGATTGGCCCCATGAGAAGTGGATTTTTGAGCACTACCCATCATGGTTTCCTCTTCAACCTCTCTTGACACTTGTCCCAAGGCATCATCATGCTCCCCCCAATGCATCCATAGTGTCTTGCATAGTGCCTAGATCTTGCTCATGCAATCCTTCACCTTTAACTTCATCCATGGAATGAAGAGACTTTCTTGGTCTCCCCCTTTGATTACCGACCATAATGTTGTTTTTTCAAGAAAATGAAAATAAGTGGAGCAAGGGTTATCGGATTTGAATAAGCTAAGGCTCTTTAGAAAGGTAATGAGATGAAGAATAAGGCTATGTGATTAATTTAGGGTCAATCCGGGCCCTTATATTCTTTGTTTTAGGTTTTTATAAAAGAGGCTTTCATAAAAAAAATGGGTCATCACTCCCCACTCAAGATTCTGATTTGGGCATTCTTTAGCTTGTTAGGATCCTCTTGGGGGGTACTACACACCCATCAAGTTCAGTCCTTGAGATCACTTTTGGTGTACAAACTATCAAAACATGGCTACTCCACAAAATAGGATATAACCGCTTAACAATAGCTCCGAATAGTATGCCGTTTGGCTTGTTTGGAAGGTGTTGGGATGGGTACCTAGGTGTCAATTTAGGTTTGGTTGGGAATGAATCAAGGTTTTAGCTAACAGTGCTAAAAGTGGCTAAAATTTGCTCATAGTTTCACTTGTTTGCCATTGACCATGTATCCTTACACCCCAAAATTGACATTAGAAACTCAATTCCACATGCCAAACCATGTGAAAATCCTTTTCCCATGTGCATAGGTCTCTTCAAAAAATTGTCAGTCTCCTCTATTTTTAGAGAGAATTTTCACTTTCCAAAAAGAATCATCCCAATGGATCACATTTGTAGAAACCATTTACTCACAAAGTGCCAAAGCCAATGCAAGGATTATCATGCATCACATTGCCAATACAAGTACCACTTATGCATCAAATGTCCATTCATTTGAGCCTAATGCATAACTCACATAGTGTCCAAGCCATTGCAATTTTCCCAACACATGTGCCAATTGTTGATGAATATTTTGTTGATGTTGTATGGCCTCATAGCTGCCTCCACTCCCCCTCCTAATCCTCCTCATTACCACTTTTCCATAGCACTCATGGCAAGGAGGATTCATGGTAAACACTCTCCCATGACTCCTCTTCACCTCTAGTCATCGGTACCCTTACCAGAATTCTAGGAACTAAATTATGGAAGTACAAGTGAAGTGAGGTGTGTAATTTGCTTGAAATGATTGGATGGAATCAACTTACAATTTAGATGCATATACTCATGAAATTTCAACCATATGGCATGACTCATGCCCAATTTTCACCATTCATAGCATAAACCATTCATCTCATGATTGCTCCTTTACTTCCAAAGATTAACAATAAAAGACCAATCCACCAATGCAAAGAAACATGCCAATCTCCCTCAATTAATTTGCATGAAGCATATACAATGCATTTCTATGTTTCCCCTTCTCCCATGTGTAGTCAACCTCTTTGGTCACTTGAGTTGATTAGAGTGATAAGGGAGGGTTAAAGAATTGAAAAGAGACTTGATTAGGTTCAAGGCAAGGATTTAATGAAGAAAAGCACTCAAGTCAAGTTTATTGTCCCAAAACCATAATTCTTCAAGTAAACCCTAATAGGTTTAACCAAATAAAGTGTGCAATGCATAGATGGGAAGAGGGATGCATAGGGAAGAGTTTTTACCACCCTAGATCTCAAGACTTAATGATAGAAACCCTAAATTTCAAGAGGACCAAGAAACACTAAATCTTGGTCAAAATCAAGCATTGAAAACATATATAGGTAGAGGAAGGTTGGGAGAGCCACAGTATGCAAGAAATTCATGAAGAAGATAACCACTAACCCTAATTTTCCAAGAAAACCCTAATGTCAAGAAAGTGTATGAAAGTGAACATTGAAGGTATCTTTGAGAAACTTACACATTAAATCATTTGCCAAGCTTGAATCAATGCATATGGCCACCATCTTCACCACATAGTGCTAGAAGAAACTCGCGCAAATTTGCTACTAACAGGCTAAAAACAGGAAGTTTCTCTTGTATGTTGGTGCTCGATGTGTAGCTTAGAAGATGCTCCATACTTGCCCCACAGTTGCAAAAGGTAAAAACTAATTCTAAAGGTGCTCCATAGCCATGCAAAGTGTCAAGGAAGAAGAAGGTTGAAAACGGTGAGTTTCTCTTGTATGTTGGTGCTCCATGTGTAACTTAGAAGATGATCCATACCTGCACCATAGTTGTAGAAGGTAAAACTAATCCTAAAGGTGCTACCTAACCATGCAAAGTGTCAAGGAAGAAGAGAGAGAAAGCAAAAACGTGAGGAAGTAGGATTTCCCCCAATTTTGTCCAAATTCTCCTAATAATTTGGTCGTGATCCCAAATTTTGGTCCCCAAATTCAAAAATTGGCCCAAATCTTACACAAAAACCTTTGAAAATGACTAAATGAAGCTAAATCTTTCATTTCCACCATCTTCCCCATCCACATAAAAAGAAATTCAAGAAAATGTAAAAATTACAATGTGTAGAATCAAGAAAATCCCCAGATTACATGTAAACACTTAATTTCCTTGCAATTTCTTGTCCAAATGCACATAAAAACCCCTCAAAGTCAAATTCCAAGCTCTAATACAAACGTGAAGTTGGAAACCATAAAAGCAAAAGAAAATACTCATGCACATGCCACATGTATCATATGAAAGTGACAAACAATATGGTCAAAGAAGGGATATAGATCTAAGCTGTACCCAAGGAAGCCATGTGATAACCCTCACATGAATGGTCGTGAGCAAGCTCCCATGAAAGCCCAAGTATGGTAGTACTCTTAGACGTGACACAAGTTCAAATGTAAAATGATCCAAAAGTTCTCTTCCATGGGCCACCACCCCTATTTATAATCCTATCCCAAAACTACTCATAATCCCAATATTTATAATTTTAGGGCATTAAAATAACCCTTCATTACACACTGGTGAAGCTTTACAATTCTCCTCCCAAAATTTCTCCAGAAGTGCCTTGGTGCTATCATTAAAATCAAAAGATTACACCTAGGAGCACGACCACTAGAAGTCTACAATACCCCAACAGCATCTGCATCTAAACTTTGCCTCCTCAAGGAACCGCCTCTAAGAGTGCATGGTGCTATGCGAAGAATGTAAGAGGTAGCTCTCTCTTGCCTTGCCTACCATGTGGGGTCTACATATGGCCGCTATAATAGTGTGCGACGAGTAGCCAATGCATCCAAAGTATTTCTCTTCTTGATGGCTGCATATGAGCAACAAACATATGATGGCTGCATATGAGCAACAAACATATGATGGTTGCATATAAGCGACAAACACTATTGAGAACCTCAGCACACCTACTCTCCTCTCTTGACGCTCACTAATCCCAGCAATAGTCCTACACTTGGCTAGGTTAGGATGGTCAATAAGGGATGTGAGAACAACGGATTGTGACAAGAGAGAGAGAGATCCTGAAAAATGTTGTGAATGATCTTGGACACACGACGATGTATAGTCAACTTGCCTATGGTGGCTCTGGCATCCGCCACACTCTCGGGAGGAGGAGGGGGAGGAAAGGGAGGCTCACATGCTTCATCCAAACCAAGGGAGAAAATAGTCACGGGAGAGCTGAAGGAGGCTCATGTGGAGGAGGTGAGAGTGCTGGTGGCCTGCCAATTTTAGAGGCTGCACGTTGGCATGTTCTCCACTCTCTTTTTCGATCGTGAGCTATCCTTTTTCTCTCAGCTCCTTGAGTCTCATAAGCGGTTAGCTTCGTGAGCTTCATGAGCAGGGACTTTTGATATTCTTAATCAGATTTATTACTCCTACGATTTTGTGACTCCATTCTCTATAAAATGCTGTGAAGACTAGAAACCAAGCTATGATTGGATAAAATGAGCATAGAAGTGTATGCATTTGTAGGAAACAACACTCTCTTATCTTGCATTGTATTAGATATTTTAACTCATCTTGCATTGTATTAGATATTCTAACTCATAAAATAAGATTTTCGTTATTCAATTGGATGATTATGGATTGAAAGATATTATTTTTTAATTAAATATACATGATATCTTTAGTTAAATTTTTAAAATGGGAAGGATTTTAATATAATATATTTTTAAAAAATAATTATTTTAAAATAAATTTTCTAAAAAAATCAATAAAATCTCTTTTTAAGAAGAAGACATTAAATATATTTATTTAACTATAAAATAATATATCATTTAATTTATGTATGTTATTTATTTTCTTAAATAAGAATTATTTTAAAAAAATAATAATTAAAAAGTAAATTATATACATATATATATATATTACATAAATTAACAAATAGCTAATTTTTAAAATAATTCTTTAATCATATAGGTATAATAATATATTTTTTAATTGATATATATTTTAATTAATATCATAAGAGTATTTTACATACATATACATGGATTGTCTATAAACTTTGTATGTGTGTGTGTGTGTGTGTGTGTGTGTGTGTGTGTGTGTGTGTGTGTATTTTACATGTATGTGAAACTATGAATGGATACACCCATGCATGAGAGGTGATGATGACATGAAAACCCGAGTTGATGACAAAGCATAGCAAAATGCTGACGTGGTATAAACGTGTGCCAAAAAGTGGCACCAACTCAAGATGATGTGATATATCCATGGTGGTTGTTTTGATGACATAGACTAATGATGTGGTAATTTGAGTGAGGTGGTAGCTCTCACTCCTTGATGATGTGTTAATACATGTGATATGGCATCTAATGAGATGGACAAGTCATGTCATTAATAGCGAGGTGGCATGCCATGTCGTCAATAATGAGGTGGCATGCCATGTCAGTAATGATGAGGTGGCATAATGAAGTGCCACATTGAGATGATATATTGAGGTGAAATGCATGCCATGTGTAAGTGACATATCAAACACGTGGGCATATGCATGGCCACCTTAGGGGTCTCCACCTAGGTTTGGTACATTACCTAACCTAGGCTAACCAAGCCTCGTTAGGCTTGGGTTTAGGCTTAAAAGCGAAGAAACTACTCAAGTAGAGCTATTTTGACATGAAAATCGATGAAAATAAACCTTTTCTTACTCAAATTAAACCAACATTTTTCATGGATTTACCATGATTAGCACTACTTTCTCACATAATATTATTGCATAATCATATGAAAATAAATTCTTGTAATTAATTTACTAACTATGTTTAGTTGCTCTAAGACTTTGAAGTAAATTTTTAATAGAGATCTCAAAACATCTAACCATTAAAAATGAAATTTGACCATATGGTCACATTGTCATCATAATTATCTATCATTAGGTCAGTAAAAAAACATAGTTTGTTTTTACAAAGATGTGTTGTACAAAAAAAAACTACTCTTTTTTAATACCTTTAAAACATATAATAATTAATTTAACGTAGAAATTACATGCAAAAAATACTCAATAAATCAAGTTAAGGTCTCCATTACATACCTTCCCTTGCGTACAAATTGGAGATGGAATTGGAGTTAAAACAAGTTTGAAGTTATTAACATTCTATGATCATCTACTATCTACATGTTTAAGTTTGGATTATGCCATATACACTGTGACATGCAAGAAATTTGGCATTTGAAATTTTGTATTTTTGACCGAACTATATGTTTAGTGCACGACTAACAATGCAATGTGATGTTTCATTAGAAGAGTTCAATGTCGAATTCCTCAACCAAGGGGGTGAGATTAGTCAATTTTAGTGAAAAAATGATTGTTGTTTGCTACAACAGGTCTTCTGAGGTGATCCAAAGTGAGCACCCTTATTATACAACCACCCTTCCATGCTTAGTGATTTTGTGGGTGATTTCACTTATCTCTTATGTGTGGATACATTATCATTCTTTAGTGAGACGAGATGACCCTTATGGTGATCTTGTTTCGTCATGATTTTGCTTTTAAGAATCACACCCATAGAGGGATTTGTACATGAGGATTTGGTGCATAGTTTGGATCATACCCATACAGTAGTGGATCATGCCTTAGATTATTCGAGTGGAGTTATAGTAGTGAATGGCATTCGTTCATATTTTTTCTTGCATGATGCCAAACCATGAGATATGTTCCTTTGGCTTCCATGATTATCAACACGATCCTATTTTCTTTGGAGCCAAGACATTCATTTATTGGGTGCATCATATGCCATTTAAGATGTATGATAGAAGATTATGTGGCATGACATTCATTTTTGGGTGCATCATATGCCATTTGAGATGTATGATAGTAGATGATTATGTGGCATGACATTCAGATGCACTTGTGATACACCATGGTCTTGGCTTATATGGTGATTCTTTTGAGTCAAGATCTCTCAATATTATGGTCAAGGGTTTTGAGCTTTCTCAGTGGATACTTTGGGTTCTGGATTTGCACTATAATCACAAGGTTGAGCTAGTGAGCTTTCCCTCAGATTCGAGCTTTCCTTTCGACCCAAGAGCTAACATTACATAAGCTTCGGGAGTTCGTGTTGTGTACCATGCCTATCTGTTTGATCCAGGAGGATACACGGCTAGCTTCATCCCCATCGATGATGGTTCTTTATCCTTCCCATTTGATCCAGATCATCACAGTAACATTATCTTGGAGTTCGCATGCTTCGGATTTCCATTTAATCCAGGCACGAGCATAGTTAGCCTTAACATCGATATTGGTTCTCTATACTTTCCATTTGAATCAGGCAATTAGAGAGCCATTACCTTGGATTTTGCTTGGCTTGGATTTTTTTTTGATCCATGCAATTGTATCCTTAGCCTCGTCTTCGATGACATCTCATTTTTCCTTTTCATGCGGGGATCGTGTGACTTTGGTGTCGACACAACTCATGTTTTGGCATTGATTTGCCCTCAGCTTCGATACTTAGTTATGGGTGATTTTGGCTTTTGTATATAGCCTTTTATATGTGTCTAATTTGTGCATGACCACCCTTCGATTTTGAGGATGAAATCATTGGAGGGGATAGTTTGTAACAAAGGGGATTTTAGGATGCACATGCACATACAGGATGGGCCTAGACATATAGGGCTTAAGGGCATTTAGACATGTGGTGTTAGGGCAATGTGGGCTTTGGGACTAAAAGTCACCACCCCCAAGACTATTGTACCTTTTGATAACCTTTTGATCATTTGACATTTACTTTTCTTGGAGCTCATGCTTCTATTGGTTGAATCATGGCAATCTTTCCATGTTTAGGTGACTATTCCCTATGATTAGTGGACTCTTGGATTTCTTGGGAGTTGGCTCATGATCCCTCATGTGTGGATTATCACATGGCTTTTCATGGATATGGCTTATATATATTCCCAAATCTCAGCTTGGTTAAATCCCTTCATTACAATATAATGGACTACTCTTTATAAGTCCACATCCCAAGGCAAAGTGTATGTCATATGCCTTAACCCACCTTTTTAGCATATTCGACGAGTCCCTTAATACTTCATAACATTCTCGCGAATGATTTACTACCATGAAGCTACAGTCCCAGATTGTAATTATTATTTATGATGAACACAATGGAGCTAGTCCATGATTTCATATCCTAGGTAGGACTCAAACCCACGTTGCATCTCTTGAGCTTCTGTGAGAGTGTGACAAGGGTAGTTGCCACCTCCTTGTCATTAGAGTCAATCCTCCTTGCCTCTTGCTCCAACTCATTATTGGATTAGTCTATCATTTTGTTAGCCAATTCAAGTGGTTGTAAGATGCTCATTGTGGGCCTGTTCAATTACTAGTACATAGACTATCAACTCTTCTCATAGGTGCTTACAAGATATGGAGGACATATGAATCAATCATCATGAAGTTGCATGCATGTCCAATGTGAGATTCTTCTCAGTGTATCAATCTATGTAGAGCTTTTGATATGATAATCTCTCTATTAATGTGGATTCATAGGTGATTAACATTGGATGATGCTTTTCTTAATACAAACTTTGGTCTTACCTTCCTTGCAAATCAATGAAGACGATGATGGTGATGGTCTTAATGATGAGTTGATGCTTACTGCTGCAAGGAGATGGAGAGATTTGGGTAGAGATTCCCCCACCCAAATTGTGAAACAAACATGTAAGAAAATGACCCTAGACCACGTTTCTTATGGAAGCCTATAGTCATGCATGGAATAATCGACCGGTACTACATAGAACATAAGCATCAACCTTGGCAATTACACACAGACACATAGAAGCATACGCTAGACTATTGGGTTACACATCATATAAGTTGAAATGCTCTCGATGTTATCCATGTACAAGTGAAACTATACCTCTTTAAGAAGTTAAAAATCGATGATGGGCTATTTGATGTTGTACACTGGGCACTTTGAATTTGTACATTGGACCACCAAGGTTGTATGTTGGGACAAGATGATATTATAAGTGGGCACTTGTTCAGATGTTATCCACCATGTGGATAATTAGAACTAGTCCAGATCCAATGATGTATATGCATACTTAAGCTATATGTCGTGTACAAGTGCAATTAGTTTTTTTTTTTTTTAACCAAGAGCTTAGCATCACTATTCAAGTAAATGCTCAAATCAACCGAGAGAAAACTTCTCTTGAAGTGCTGGCCTCTCTTGAGCAACCAACCATTCCAATAACTCCTCACCTTTTCTAGAGGAGGCAATTTTTACATGTTTTTACCCCTAGGGTTTAGAGACTCTTGGGGAAAAACTCCCTGAGTGGTGGGCAAGTGTTATTGAGTACTCGATATCATGTTTCTCAAATGCTCTTTTTCTACCTTGTCTTCTATCGGTTGGATCACCTTTAGCTTGGGAATCCAAATTTGTTACCTTGGTAGTAGCTTTTCTACCCAACTGTGCACCTATTGTACCTAACTGTATGCCTATTGTACCTGATTACAACACTTGTAGTGCACTTACAGTACTCGACTACACCTATTATACCTTCAGTACTTGTAGAGTACTTGTTGTACCCGACTACACTTATTGTACTTAACATTGTACCTAGTGTATACTAGCTTTACCAAACCTGTACCTATAGCGCACTTGTTCTGTATGTGCAGAATTAGCAATTATACCTATTGTACTATCTGCATCAGTTGTACCTGCTACATCTTCATCTACCTATGTACGTGTTAAAGTACTAGCAAATGACAACCGTGTACCTATTGAGTACCAAGTCCTTACCGAGTGCTTGTTCGTGTACTTGGTGTTGTATGAGTACCTGTTTGTGTACTCATACCTTGAAGACTTACACTACAGTCTCTATGAGTTGAGTGAGCTACGCTCTAGTACGAGCGCACCTCTTCATGCGTGGTCTCAGCACGATAGCTACACGTTCACGTAGCTCTAGATGTATGAGGCTAGTGGTTAGAACACTTTGACTCATTCGACAAGTCCAGCATTGACAGTCTTCTACGACACACTTTTGTTTTAGTAACTTGTCTTTATACTTGCATTGCATTGGATTATCTGGTAGGCAAGCCCTTGGAAATTTGTAAAAATTAAATCCTATAATAATATACTTCAATATTTAGGGGGGCTTAGCCCATTCATGACCCCAGTGGTGGTGTATTGTGCAGTACCTGTCTCTTTTACATATTATCTTGTGCAGTGATGCATCATTCGGTTGTTATGTGCAATGTGGCTTTTACATTTTAAGTGTTGATGTGCGTATTGATCATGAGACAGTGCCAAGGACATTCACACCTAGCTAGTGTAGTTTTAGCACTGTTGTTTTCTTCTTTTCAGTGGGGAAATGGTCATTTGGGCATTGGGCTCCATGTGAACAGTCGTCAAACCTATGGACAACCATGCACAAAATGGTCGAGGGGCTAGTTCACATGGCCAAGCAAGGGTATTCATGCTTCTGGAGCTTTGGACAATAAGCATATGCATGCAAGTTATATAGAGGAGTAACTACATGTGGGATGGCCTTCTCAAGGTTAAGAGATGCAATAGGATCATACAATAGTATTGAAAGCAAAGAATTGAAAGTAGAGATTGAGCGTGTTAAAAGGCAATTCCTGGCAATTGTATACCAGGAAAGAAGAGCTCAAGATGTTCTATGATAACCTACAAGTTCACAAGCTTATGGAGGCCACAAAGGCCAACTCTATAGTGGCACACACTATGGATTCTATGGTGAAGGAATTGGATATGAATTCTCGAGAGATAGCCCTCAACTACCTTATGCACACATGAGACTTGGTAAAGGGAAATGCAGGTGAACTCTATGTGAAATAACCCCCACATGTGGAGACAGGTAATGCTATGTCTCGCAGGATAAAAGTCTTATGTGCACAAAGACGAGGCTTCTGTGACTTCTTTCAAGCAAGCCTTCAAGGCCGAGTCAATAGTGACACACACTATGGATTCTATGGTGAAGGGACTGGATATGAATTCCCGAGAGGTAGCCCTCAACTACCTTATGCGCACATGAGACTTGGTAAAGGGAAATGCAGGTGAACTCTGTGTGAAATAACCCCCACATGTGGAGACAGGTAATGCTATGTCTTGCAGGATAAACGTCTTATGTGCACAAAGATGAGGCTTCTGTGACTTTCAAGCAAGCCTCCAACCCGCATGAGTCGGGAAAAGAAAGGGATATACATGGCAAAGAGAGTGGCAAACATGATATTAATGTACATATGATGCAGGCTTCCCATGCGAAAAGTCTTAGGCATGTTAGCCGCTACAGTTTGCCTATGGAATTAACTATATAGATGAGGGCTAAAAGTTGTGCATAATGTTGGGACAACCAAAGTTGATTATATATCACTTGCCCCTCATGCCACCGAGTATGCACATGGTGAACAAGTCATGTAGGGACCCTTATGTAAATGCAAGTACTGGAAGGTCGCCTTTGCACAAGTCATTGTTGCATAGGGTATATGCCTCCATGCCGCATGTTTCTTCCCTGGGTCATGTGCATGCACCTACTGCCGCTGCCCCGTTGGATAAGGGAAGAGAAAAGGGTCACTATGCCAAGAGGCTTAAAGAATTCAATGTAGGTGACAAATCTATGAATTTTAAAGCTTATCATGGTGATTACCATGCAAGCAAGGCAATGGCTTTTATACCCTAGTTTGACATTGCCTACAGTGATGATGAGTTCTCTAAGAAATCAAAGATTTGCCATGTGAGCATGTTTCTAAAGGGCTTGGTTTCACTTTGGTCGATCACTCTCAAACGCCCTATTTAGACATGGGAGGACTTTAAAGAGAGATTTTATGCACAATTCTTGCCTCTCCCAATGCCACGTGGAGAAGATCATGAGCATGTAGGATAAGATTGAGCAGAAGGACAATGAGTCCATGCAGACATCTGTAAAAAAAATTTGGCAGATCTACTTGGAGGTCTCGCCATTCTTAGTTGTGGATAAACCCGAGAAAAAAAGAAAGTTCAAACCTGGACTTCAACCAATCGACAAGTCTAGTCTTGATACTCACCACACTGCTACCTTGCAAGATTGTATAACAACCGCTCTCGCCCCCACTGAGCAATTGGAACATAAACTGCAACAACATTCTAGCAAAAGAAACCATGCTTTCAAGGGCAAAGAGAGGGTTGGTCATAACCATTAAAAGAGTGGATAGCATGCTAAACCTTTTGTGACAAATGTAAAGAGTGGTGGGAAGGCTCAAAATATGCAACCCAAGGATGCCTATCAAAAAAAGCACAAGTTTAGCCTAACTCCTGAGACAAGGGAGCAATATGTGAAGGAGGGTAAATACTTCTCATGTGGAAGCAAAGATCACATGTTTCATGAGTGTCCTGAGCGTAACAGTAAGGACATTGAAGCAACAAAAGGCAAATGTGCATGCCATTCTCAATGGGCAAGGGAATACAAGAAATGAAGATAAAGAGAGGATGGTTTGCAAAGTTTTGGGGACAGCTCAAGGATTAGCCCGCATTGTTTATGTTTGATGATTGTGCCACAAATAACTTCATTTCTGTGGAGATGACATCCGCATTGAATATTGATGTAGGGGACATGGAACTCCTTATTAAAGCGGAGGCCGCTTTTGTGGGCAAGCAAGTGCAAGTGACCCCTATCTTTGAAAATTTGCATATACACAACCAAGGGTATCTTGATCATGAGAATTTCTTGATCGCACCGCAAGAATGTGATGTATTGTTGGAAAAGCCATGGCATCACTGCATTGAGCCACCCGAGTATAAAACAAACATGATTACTTTTATACAGAAGGACTACATGCATGTTATTGATACTCCCAGTTGTATCTCATGTTCAAACTAATAAAGCAATGAAAAAGAGTCTTTGCGTACTTGGTTTTTGTATATAAAAATGTTTAAAATAATGTACAATTATACACTCTTACGAGTGATAGGCTGAAATTTTTAGATACACACAAAGATTGTTTTATAGATGCATTGCCAGGAGAGGAGAGTGACCTTCTGAGAGACCCGAGGACCGCTACGTTGATTTGGTGCTGCCAGGTAGCTCCCCACCAAATAGAGGTAAGCGGAGAGAGTGAGAGGAGATTATGAAACAGATCACAAAGCTATTGGATCGCATTTTAGTTCAACCAAGCTCTTTGCCATATTGCACACCGGTCTTGCTAGTGTAGAAGAAGGATAGTTCCTTCCGTATGCCTGTGGATTATCGAGCATTAAATCTACTTACTATCAAGAACCAGCTTCCAATCCCACGCATAGATGACATCCTCAATAAACTTGATGGGTCTACTTCTTTCAGCCGCATTGACCTTAAGAGTGGGTATCACAAGTGTGTGTGGCACCACAAGATGTACACAAAATAGCATTCAAGATGTCATTTGGGTTATACGAGTTTTTAATTATGCTATTTGGTCTCACGAATGTCTCGACCTTGTTTACTAAATGATGAATCGCATTTTCCGTAAGCATTGAAAATTTACAAGTGTATTTGCTTACTATTTTGCAATTGTATTCAATATATATATACCTAGATGCATCCAAGAACATGCCCAAATTCACCTTTTAGGAACGTGCATATTATATACTCATGGTGGTCAACCCACAAGACTATATAACTATCAACTCCATTATGCATAGTATGGACTAGATACTACGACATCCCCACTAACATCATCAGTGCCCAATAGTGAGTGTAGAACTCTGTATCAAGATATGCTCTCACACACGCACTCCACATACACACACACACACACACATAAGAGCATATATTCACACAAAGCCCTTTGTACTGGGTTTCTGTCAAACCTCCGGAGATGCAGGGCAGACTCAGCCATAATGAAGCCTAGCACTAAGGAAAGTAGCAAATAGAAAGAATTAGTACAACAAATAAGTAGTTGATAGGACAAATGCACCGCTAAAGATAGAAAGAATAAGCACAATATCAACTGGCCGCAACTCGGACGAAAACTTTCACAATGTGAAATCTGAATGTCCGCTAATACGCTGAATTTTACCTAAATAAATCCAAGAACATGCCCAAATTCACCTTTTAGGAACGTGCATGTTATATACTCATGGTAGTCAATCCACAAGACTATACAACTATCAACTCCATTATACATAGTATGGACTAGATACTACGACATGCCCACTAATGTCATCAGTGCCCAATAGTGCGTGTAGAACTCTGTATCAAGATATGCTCTCACACACGCACTCCACACACACACACACACACACACACATAAGAGCATATATTCACACAGCCCTTCATATTGAGTTTTTGTCAAACCTCCGGAGATATAGGCAGACTCAACCATAATGAAGCCTAGCACTAAGGGAAGTAGCAAATAGAAAAAATTAGTACAGCAAATAAGTTCTCATTTCTTTGTGTGCTAAACATGCCATAGCCATGCCCTATGAAAGCCTCCATAGCTTCTCTAGCACCTCTGTCTCTCTCTCTCTCTCTCTCTCTCTCTCATTTTGCAAGCATCATTGGCATTGGGTTGAGGTTAACCTCTTCCATAGCTCTCTTCCCTTTGCTCCTACCCATCGGCAAGGCACCATCGGTGTGCAAGGTAGAGACCCTAGCTTCTCCACAAGAGGTTAGATCATTCCCAATTTGGTGAACACATGCATGTGCCTTGTATAGTTTTGTGTACCCGCTTTGCTGCCATAACTGCCATTGCTACCTTCCACCCCTTTTATGTGACCCCCACAATCTTGATCCTTGCCCAAATCATCCTTCTGCAAGCCTACCTGCCTTTCTCCAAGCGACCCATGCCCGCACATTCCTCCTGCCCACCTTTCTACCTAGCCATTGCAATATTTATGTGGACATACCACCAAGCAAGAAGCAAGGACGTTGAGAAATTTAAATAAAATAAAACATTTATCATCTCTCTCTACCTCTTCCTCCCTCAATTCTCAAACATCTTTTTTTTCAGAACAACTTTGTCAAAGATGGCTCTGACAGTCGAAGGGAAAGAGGTGAGCAACAAACACGACATCCTGAGCCCATGGTTTGTGTTCCTTAGAGTGGTCAGTCAAGGTGTGCCCTTTGCTCCATGTTGTCAACAGAATTGAGCTTTCCAAGGATCACATTTCTTGCAACGTGCTCAACTTGTACCTACAATAACTTCACTGGACCTACATGCACCAACATTATCACAAGATACAGCATTTGAAGGAGGATATTGTACTAAGACAGTGAAAACTTTAAACCCACTGTAAAAAATCGCCTACTTAAAGGCATCCAGTAATTGCAGACATTCAAATTAGAACAAGCCTTATAGAGGGGGCACTTGACAGCAGGATGGCCTTGCAACTAGCTCAGGTGAGCATACCATAGAACTCCAAAAATCTGAAGCATAGAAGTTTGAAATCTTCTATTTATGGCCTAAAAAGCAAGTACCTTCTAAATTAAATGTACTCGGCAGAAAAAGGAGAAGAGAAAGAGAGAGAGTGCTATAAGACTCGTTTCAAAGTTTCTCATCATCTTTTTATAGCAGTGGTCTTACGCATTTACCAGAAACCCATTAGTTTGACTCTGTAACTGCCCAAAAAGCTCGCACATCCCTATAATATACAAGCCACATGGTCTATAAAATATAAAAAAGGTTCTAAGCAAAGACGGCTCTCTCCAACAGCATTATCTTAATTGTCTGTAAAGTAATAAAAACTCTTTTAAGGGCAATCATTTAATACTGTCCCCTTCCAATGGATATTCAGCAATCTTCCTCCATGAAGCCAACAGTTTATCATTTGTGTCGGTGCTGTACAAGCAGAGGCTTGAAACACGGAACTGTGTGTTGCAAAGATGAAGCCCAAACTCTTCATCAACTAATTTTTTAGCCTTTTCTTTGTTTTCAGGAGTTAGATCTCCATAGAACAAGCTCAAATGAGGCATGTAATCTGCAAAACCACATGTTCTTTAGCCCCCAGATTTTCCTAGTGCACAAAAAAAAGTGTCTGCTCAATGAATGACCTTTCCTGTAACAGGCAAGGAAGATGGTAGTAATGAACTTTTAAAAATTTGAAAGACCATGATATAGTCCTCCCATTTGGAACCAGGTAATGTGAGTCAACCTCTGAGATGGGATAACATGCAGGACTCAAGCCAGTGGCCAATGGAGCCAATACTACCTTCTCATCTGACATGAGAAACTTTAAACGATGACAGGCAGCCCATGAATTAAGGACAGCAGAAGTGAGAGTGGCTATCAGCAATCCAAATTACAAATTCTGCGAACCTGAATATTCAACAGTGAGAGTTGTGTAATCAGCCGCTCGCCCCAGCATTTTGGCTCTCTGCCTTTAATATATTAGCCATGTTTCTTGCACTAAACCAGAAGGCTGCCAGCTCAAGGATCATCAAACTTAGAACCAAAACCCTAACAAGGTTTCATAGACCCGACATCGTACACAACACATGACCGCGATAGATTGTGGCTAGCGACTCACCACCCAATCATAGAGTCCTCCTGACTCACCCCTGAGCCTAAGGTTTAATTGCTGGAAGCCTGCCTAGTACAGATGGCCCCAACCTAGTGTCCCATACCACTAGGCCAATGTCTTACACACTCTGGGTAGCCATCTTGTCTACTGCGTGGATACCTTCCATACTTATAAGGTCAATGGTATAGCAAGAACCTGGCTATTATTGGTCCTTGCTTTATTTATAAGCTTTCCTAGTTTATTTATAAGCTTTTAGCCCTAGGCTTTGAATTATGAGCTCGTAGCCAATCTAGACCTCATCCTGCTAGCAACCTTAGCCCATGTGTGAACCCTCCAAGTCCCCACGCCCCAATTAAGCCTTTCCCCTAACCTAGGCTAGTCCACGGTCCTAGCCCTAACCCTTGGCCTGTCGGGACGTAACATACTTTCCTCCTGTTCAATTCACATCCTTGTGAATGCGTAAGGAGACAAGCCTATGTAAGCGAACCCCTAGATCCAGACATCTGTCCATAGCATCTACTAAAGTTTACTACCTCTTACCTAGGCCAGTATAAGACTCTCAAGTCCTCTTGCAGACCCTACTACAAAGACCCAATTGCTTATTGTCAATCCAACTCTCATCCAAGTGCTGAATCCCAATAAGACATCCAATCTTAAAGTGCAACAAGCTCTACCATAACAACCCTAGCTCACACCCACAGCATAGCTCAACTGTCCTAAATATCATCTCACATTAGTTGTCAACAAACCTAGTCCACTTAATGCACAAACAAGTCCTAGTGCCATGTACTTCCAAGTACAATATTCCAACATCAATCTAATCCTCATCTAAGACTAAACAGAGAATGTATTTTCACAAATAACCCCAGTAGATACTCACATCTACTTTAACTATGCCAAGGCATAGAGTGTCCAAGACAAGAAATCCGCGAAGCCTCAAGAGACCCTACATGGGAATAGCCTCTAGCCTAGAACCGAAACCCTAACGAGGTTTCATATACCTGACATCATATGCATCGCTTTACCATGGTAGATTGTGGCTAGTAACTCACCACCCAACCATAGAGTCCTCTGGACTCACACTCGAGCCTGAGGTCTGATTTCCACAAGTCTACGTGGTACTCATGGTCCCAACCTAGCGTCCCATACCATTGGGCCAAACCACCCACCTTGTAGCTTTATGGCCATGAGATCTTGCACGCCCTTGGTAGCCCTCATATCTACCGGGTGGATACCTCCCATACTCATAGGTGCCCCCGAGGTCACTTAAATACCAATAACCTAGCCATTAGTGGGCCCTTGCTTAATTTATAAGTTGTTAGCCATTATTAGCCCTAGGCTATTAATTATAAGCTGTTAGCCAATCTAGACCTCATCCTACTAGCACCCTTAGCCCATGTGTCAACCCTCCAGGTCCCCATGCCCCACCTAAGCCCCAACCTAACCTGGGTTTGTCCATGTCCCTAGCCATAACCCTAGGCTTGTCAGGATGTAACACATCCCCTCTTTGCTGTGTGCATGTTTTGTTGCTTTGTACATCTAGATTTAGGTTCCTCAAAACTAGCAAGGTTTGAACTAGCTAGACAAGTCCTCAAAGAGAGGGAAGAAATTAGGGAGGAAAACAAGGATACAACATACAATCAAGACAAACATGATGTTCCATGAATTTGTATATCAACTAGAATGGAAATCGACCGAAACATCCAAGAATAAAAAGGGAGAACTTGGAGAATAAATCAGAGAGAAGACATAAAACAACATAAATTCTTCACTTGTATCCTCATGTAATCCTCAATCAAAACTACTTTTCTTAGGAAAGTTTGAGAAATGAAAATGGCCCACATGTGGAGGAAACCGTAAAGAGGAAATTGGGACATTTAGAGGAGTTGTTAATTTAGGTAGAAATTTGTAAAATAGGGGATCTAGAGATAGGGAAAAATTGGAGGAAATCTTAATTTAAGTAATATTTGGAAACAATTTGGAAAAATTAAGAGGATTGGGAAATTTGGGAATTTTGAGGATTATGAAAAATTTGGGGCAAGTGGAAAACCATTGCCTTTGGAGACTTTCCTTTTGATGACATGGTATCATGACAACCCTTACACTAAGCTTTCGCATCCATCAATTGGATGAGGATTTTTTTTTTGTTGCAAGGTTGGATGAGATTTTTTTTTATACACGAATCGATCATTATATTAGTTTAAAACATTGTTTCCTACATGTAGGGATGTTGTTTCAACCGTGTCCGGTAACTATGCCGGATCTACACCCCGTAAGACTGCACGTGAAACCGTATTTTGACGTAGAAGTGGTTAAGTATTCCCTCTAACACTTTGTAAAAAATGAGAAGTTTTGTTTTTTCTAACTTATACTTTCAGTTCACACCTCGTTAAACTTGAGCGAACGAGTCTTGACGAGCAGACACCACCAAAAACCTTTTTTTTAACCCTATTCAAATGGGGGTCCTCTTCTAAATAATTATGTGGTTGCCCATGTGCCATCACCCATGAGATGGGCTACCTCACGGTATAGCCACCTGCCATGTACCTTGGAAAGATCATGGGCCACCTTACCCTACAGTGAGGTGAACAAGAGATATCCGCCTTTGCCACTATTTGTAACAGTCCAAGGAACTGGCTGATCTAATACCTTTTGTATACGCTCATCATAAATGCTCATACCATTCTCATTGTTGTGCATATACGAGCTTGCCCCCTTCCTCTCTCACTTGGGTTTATGCTACATACAATTGGCCTCCATTCTCATCTCCTCACAGCTTCTCACTATAGCTCTCCCTCTCTCTTGTATATGCTTTCACAACTGACCTCGTGAAAACCTCCACAGTGCCACATTGCTAACCATGATTGGCCCCATTTACTTGCTATCGCGCGCACACATGTATTTTCTCCCTCTCCCTTGTGTTATAACCAACCAGCATTCACAGCCAGCCAACTCTTGGGGAGGGTGTCACTAACCTAAACATTTCCTATGTGGAAATGGGTCTAGTGGATTTTGGGACGCCCAAGTATGCATTACTATACAAGCTTTGGGAATGGGGTAGTATCAAGTACAAAAGATCAAGCACCCGAAGCTTGGTCTAGGTGCTCGATTCCTACACCGACAACCATTTGTTTGAATACTCTTCTCGTTACTTGCAAGTGTGTTTGGAAATCTGGCACTAAGTGCCCAAGGGGGGGTTGGCCCTAATGTGTCTGTAATCTTTTGTGCTTATCTTTAAGGTATTGTGAATGTCATTGATGTCATTTCATTTGCCTTAATTGTATTGATAGTGATTTGGTTTCAATATCCCCGATCTCCAATTTCATTGGTACCAGAGCCAAGGCTTCCTTTCTCGTGTATCAGAAGATGGTCCTCTTGCGAATCATAGCTATTAGTACCGTTAAGAACCATGGCCAAGGCCCAACACTTCCACCCATGGAGATGAGGCTCTCCGACTTCTCAAGGGGAAGAAGATTGCTCATGAGGACAATACCATGGCAAAAAACAGGGCACTCTTTCAGCACCTTGCTCGTCTTGAAGAGCAGAATGGAGCTGTCACCAATTGGCCGACCATTTGGTCCATCTCCAGTTTTTGTGTCTCGTTCACTTGAGGCTAGGCCGGTGTCTCATGTGAAGAGGCCAGTATTTTGCTGACATGGACGGGAGCCAGACTGGTGCCACCCATGTGTTAGCAGAAAGGTGTCGTATGGACGGGAGCCAGACTGGTGCCACCCGTGTATGACCTGGACTGTGCTCTATCCATGGGATTGTCACGCCATGGAAGAGCCAATATTCATGCCGTGTTTGGCCTATGGGACTGTCACTCCATAGGGAGACTCGTGCCTGGAACTGTGTTTTACCTATGGGACTGTCACTCCATAGGAAGACCAGGATTTATGTTTTACGTCGTGCCATTTTTGTGCCGACAGATATTTTGTACTTGTTCCATGAACGGGAGATATGTCCATGATATTATTTGCACATGCACTCATGTTCTGCATGTTTGAAACTGTTTTCGCATGACTTGTATTTTTGTGTTTGCTTGCTTGACGTGTTACTTACTGAGCGGGGACGCCTGCCAGTGAGTCATGAAGTTTGCTCTGTCTTCTGACGAGTTCTGGTGCATGTGAACAGGTGGTAAGTATATTGCACATGTTAGTTTAATAGTTTATTTTCTAACCTTTTGTTTTATAAGGTTATTTGTTCACACTCACTTAAGAGTGGGCACCCACTTAGGGGCCAAGGTGGGGAGCCACACTTGACTTGTGTGTATGAGGGGGTGGGTGCATGGTCACCTACCCAACCCCCCATGGAACTGGCCGCCCACATGCAAACGTGGGGAGCCAGCCAAATCACTATGGTATTACTCCACTTCAACCTTACAAAAAGAAGCCATCACCTCTAACGTGAAAGGACAATCACGCGACCATCTCTGTGCATGTTTTCCCCGGCGGCTATTGAAACTGCTGCGCATGCTCATCCAGGCGGCTACTGAACTGCTACGCATGCTTTCTCTCAGGCGGCTGCATCTGCTCCATCTCCAAACTGCAGGCGGCTGTTTTTCCTCCCCTACCAGGCGGCTGTTACTCCTTCAGCGGGCGTCTGCATATCTGCAGGCTGCGCTGCCTTTTCCCTTGCAGGCAGTTGTGGGCCATCACCAGCAAGCGCTGCAACCCATCATCAGGTGGCTGCGCCAGTCCTCCAGTAGGCGGCTGTGCAGGCTGCAGCCAGGTGTCTGTGTACAGCAACCAGTCGCCCTTTTCTTCTCACAGGCGGCTGTGCTCTCAGTAGGTGGCTGCGCCTGTCCAAAGCTTGCGACTGCACAAGCCTCTCCTTCCATACAGGCTGTTGTATCCTTCACTAGGCGGCTGCATCACTAGGCGGTTGTCGCAAGACAAGCTACGCCGCCTCCTCCACAAGAAGGCATGCTGTGTCCTGCACAGCAGGTGGTTATACCCCCTTTCCATAGGCGGTGTTTTCTTTCTTCAAGTGGCTACATCTTGGTGTCCCACTCAAGTAGCTACACACACAAATACCTCGGGTATTGGTCTTCAATCTGCAACCTACAAGTAAGTGAATTTTCAGATTTAAGTAAAGTACTTTGTGATAAATCTGATAAGAGACTCTCTCCACGGCAACACCCGTTCGGTGCCGGGTAGTCCAAGCTCTTGGAGAAATACGGTCCAAAGGTGCTGAGATCGGGAGAGCCAGGCGTTAGTACGAGAGCGCCTGTTTGTGCGTGGTCTTGGAACACCAGTGGGGCGCTCTCCGCGGAGTCCAGTGAAAGCACAGGACCGTAGAGACTGGACCACGCTAGTGGTCGTTCTACTTCGAATATCTACTTCGAGCCTTTTGTTTGGTACTGTATTCATTTGTACATGGACATCATCTGGTTCTTGGAACCCATGGAGCATTGTATTTGTTAAATACTCCCAATAAATATATCATATATTGAGGGGGGGGTCGGCCCGTTCCGGCCCCAGTGCTGGTGTCCATCTATCTCATTTCATTTCATTTCAATTTCAAGTTGTTATTAAGTTCTCCCCTGCCTTTCTTAGGGACTTCTGGCAACGCCTTTGGGCCAACTTCCGGCCCCGGAAGGTGACGCTTTTTCTCTGGCTCACAGCGCATAGAGGACTGGCTGTGGGGGCTTGGCTAGCTTTTGGCAGACACCCAGCGTCCTGCCCTCGGTGCGGCCATGCACAGGAGTCGCAGCGGCACTGCTTATGGGATTGCCCACAGGCACAGCAGGTCTGGTAGCGCGCTCTCAGGATGGTTTTTGCAGGCTCACCAGGTGAGATGCTGGTGACGTGGGGTGCGGTGGCTTGGGCCACGGACAGCGGCCCGGCCCTTGGATATGAGGACGTCCCTGGCAGTGCGACCATCCAGGTCTCTGACAGGGCGATGGCGGTGGTTCCGACGCCAGACTTCTCTTCGGCAGCCCCTCAGGAGGGGGTCGGGCACAGATGGGAGATGATCAGCAGCATGACGGCTTGGCACATATGGAGAGCCCGATGCAGGGAGGCCATTGACCGCCAGGCGACTCCACCGGCGGAGGTCATACAGGCCCTCTGGGTGGACATCATTCACACCTTGAGAGGACACTGGGGGAAACTCCAAGGCGACTCGGATCGCATGAGAGGTCGCCGCAAGGCTTTCCTCCGCACTTGGCAGCCTGGCCCTTTCCTCACCGCGAGGGGCGAGGATGTCACTTGGCACTATAGGCCTCCAGTTTGGCTTTTCTCACCTCCCACATGTACTACTAGGTAGCCCCCCCAGAGAGCGGCCAGCCACGGGGGTGGAGCTCAGGTGTTCACTGTGTTTTTTATCCCTCCTTGCGAGGTGAGCTTTGTAGCCTTATGGCGTTTTCTCATTAACTAATAGAAGGATCGTTTTTCCCAAAAAAAAAAAAAAAGTTGTTATTAAGTTGTCCATTTCAAATTGTGGTATTAAGTTGTGCTATTACGCGTGTGGGTGTCCAACGGAGTCTATTCCCACTTGACGGGATCAATTTCATTGGTATCAGAGCACGGTTGTTTCCCTCTTCTTAGTGGGGAAACGAACCTGTGTATTGGACACCCGCTTCTAGCACACTTAATACAATGGACAGCCAAGGCAACCCTTTGGAAGTGCCTAATTCGAGGGGCCCATCAAGTGCCTCGCGTGGTTCTGATGCTCTACGAGGAAGGCACAAGCCCCTTGAAAGGGTTAATGATAGTGAATCAAAGGATCAACTGTCTCGAGGAAAGACAGTCATGCTTGAACAAGAGCCTGATGCAATGAGGGCTGAAATGGAACATATGAGAAAACTTTTGCAAGCACAAGAGCAAGAGTTAAAATTTTTGCATGAAGATCCCCATGTGCAAAGTGCCATTGAAGCTAGGAAAGCTGATGCAATGGTAGATGTAACTTTTGAGTCCATGGCACGGGAAGTGGGCAAGAAGCCAAGGGAGTTGGCACTTGCCTACCTCCTCCGCAAAGGTGATATCAAAGAGGGGGACGACGGAGAGCTGAAATTCAGAAATCCACCTCACTTGAAGCATGGAGATCCTGCATCTCAAAGGTTGAAGTCTTATATGCAAAAGGAAGAGGTGACAGTCACCTCTCGTCATGCATCTTCTCCACAAGACACAAAGTCTGACAGGTATATGTATGCTAGTGCTCATGAAGGGCATGAAGGTCACATGCATTCAAGACATGTATCCCATGGTAGGGGTGACAGGTCTGCTACTAGAAGAATTTTGCCTTCTCAGTTGTCTCATGGAGAGACAATGCCCTATGCAGGAAAGTCACATGCATCTGAGTTTCAAGTTCGTGGAGCACATGCCACCGTGCCTCATGAAACTTCTATGACGGCCCATGGAGCCCATGCAGATAGGGCTGCCCCGTTGGATAAGGGGAAAAGAAAAAGAGAAGACCATGAGCCTCATGCCAGAAAGCTCAAGGAATTTAAAGCAGGTGATAAATCTGTCAAGTTTGATGTTTTTCATGGAGAACATGATGCTTCTAAAGTGTTAGCATTTGTGGCACAGTTTGACATTGCCTTTAGCGATGAGGACTTCACTGAGAAGTCAAAAATATGCCATGCTAGCATGTTTTTAAAAGGGACCGCTGCTCATTGGTGGATCACTCAAAAGATCACCAAGGACCCCATTTGCACCTGGAAGGAATTTAAGGATAGATTCTATGCTCAGTTTTTGCCACCAAATGCGGAGCAAACTCTCACCCAAAAGTGGGACAGACTTGAGCAAAGAGATAATGAAAGCGTGCAACAATATGTCAACAAGTTTTGGAAAGTGTTGCTGGAGGTAACTCCTTTTATGCAAATCACTGAGGATGAAAGAAAGAGGAAGTTTCGCTCTGGACTGCAACCAGCATATCGTTCGGGCATTGAATTGCACCCGAAGCATACTTTGCAACAGCTCACAGCTTCTGCTCTTGCTACGGAGCAATTGGTGCTCAAAATTAAGCAGGATCAAGGCGGTTCTAAGGGGAAAGACAAGGCTGTCCCAAATCTGCAAAAGGGTGGACAGCCACCTAAAAAGAACTTCCGAGAGGCCCACAAGGGTGGTAAAGCTGAAAATACCACATCTAAAGATCAGGGCCCAAAGAAGAACAAATTCGGCTTAACCCCGGAGCAAAGAGAGCAATATGCCAAGGAGGGAAAATGCTTTTCTTGTGGAAGCACAGACCACATGTTTAGACAGTGCCCTGACCGCAAACCTAAGCACGAGGACAAGCAAACCAAGGCTAATGTACATGCAGTTCCTGATGTGCAAGGAAATACAAGTCATGATGCAAAAGAGCGGATGGTATGCAAGGCTTGGGGGCAAATCAAGGATCAGCCCGCCTTATTCATGTTTGATGACTGTGCAACCGATAACTTCATCTCTATGCAAACGGCAGCTGCATTGGGTATTGAGGTTGAGAACATGGGACCTCAGATTGAAGCCGAAGCTGCATTTATTGGTAAAGAGGTGCAGGTTACCCCATTGATAGGGAAGTTGCGCATCCATATCCAGGGCTACCTTGATAATGAACATTTTCTAGTTGCTCCACTAAATGGATGTGATGTATTGTTGGGCAAGCCATGGCATCATAGGCTTGAGCCCCGCAGAGAGTACAAGACCAATATAATTTCTTTTATGCATAAAGGCCGCATGCATTTTATTGATGCTGGCAAAGAAGGAGATTCCATCCCACTTGTATCACACATCCAAATTAATAAAGCAATCAAAAAGAGTCTTTCTGCGTACTTGGTTTTTGTTCGTGATAGCCTTGTGCCAAATCATCAAAATGTGAATGCTATGACTAATGATAGGCTGAATTTTCTTCATGCATTCAACGACTATTTTACTGATGCATTGCCAGGTGAACTACCTCCCCAAAGGCCTAAAGATCATCGCATAGATCTTGTGCCAGGTAGTTCTCCACCTAACAAACCTGCATACCGAGTGAGTGCTGCACAACAAGAAGAGATCATGAAGCAGGTAAATGAGCTTTTAGAGAAAGGTTTGGTTCAGCCCAGTTCCTCACCTTACTGCTCTCCTGTGCTTCTTGTTCAAAAGAAGGACGGATCATTCCGCATGTGTGTGGACTCTAGAGCTTTAAACAAGCTTACCATCAAGAACAGATTCCCAATTCCGCGTATTGATGACATTTTGGATAAGCTTGATGGTTCGGCCTGTTTTAGCAGACTTGATTTGAAGAGTGGTTATCACCAAATACGAGTGGTGCCACAAGATGTCCATCAAACTGCATTCAGGATAGCCTTTGGATTATATGAATTTTTGGTAATGCCTTTTGGTCTCACCAATGCTCCTGTTACATTTAATCGTATGATGGATAGGATATTCCGACCCCATCGCAAATTCACAGGAGTATTCTTTGATGATATCTTGGTTTTCTCCAAGAATGAGCAGGAACACAGAACTCATTTGGTCACAGTGTTTGAAGAGTTGCGGAAGCATAAACTTTTCATTAATGCCAAGAAAAGTGAGTTCTTCCTTTCAAAGATTCATTATCTGGGTCATATTGTATCCAAAGATGGAGTAACAATGGATCCTGCAAAGATAGAGACCATTCGGAATTGGCCAGAATTGCACAACGTACATCAAGTGCGTAGTTTTCTGGGATTATGTTCGTATTATAGGCATTTCATAAGGCATTTTGCTATGATTGCCACCCCTCTACATGATCTCACAAAGAAGAAAACCACTTTCAAATGGACTTCAAAAGAACAGGATGCTTTCTTGCAGCTCAAGCATGCTATCATATGTGGTCCAGTATTGATTGTTCTCCTGACTTGCACAAATCATTCGTAGTTGAATGTGATGCTTGTGGTGATTGTATAGGAGCTGTCCTAAATCAAGAAGGGCATGCAGTTGCATACGAGAGCCATCGTTTGCATGATGCTGAGCTTCATATGGATATCTATGAGAAAGAGCTCTTGGCTGTAATTCATGCCTTAAAGATTTGAAAACATTATCTTCTTGGGGCTGAATTTGTAGTCAAGACAGATCATCAAAGCTTGAGATACTTTCTATCTCAAACAAAGCTTTCAGAGAAGCAGATGAGAATGGCAAACTTTCTTTCCATGTTTCATTTTCAAATTGTGCATACTCCAGGAAAGAAAAATGTGGCCGATGCACTATCCAGGAGGCCTTATGTAGCTGCAGTCTCAGTGGCCTCTCATGGAGACTTATCTGCTATGCGAGAATTGTATCATTTGGATGCTGATTTTTGCCATTTATGGACTGATTTGATGGCTGGTCATTCACATGCCTCTTATGCTATCAACGAGGGTTATCTTATGAAGGATAATTGCCTATGTGTGGTGAAGGATTTGCGTTCAAAAGTTATGGACGAATGTCACGCTCCACCTTATGCTGGTCATAGAGGTATCATGCCTACTACACGCATGATTCAGAGATATTTCTTTTCACCAAGCATGCATAAAGACATTGAGGCTTATGTGCTTGCATGTATTACTTGCCAAAAGGTGAAATTTGACAGGCAAAAAGCTCCAAGTTTGCTTCAGCCATTGCCTATTCCCTCGCAACCTTGGAAAAGTATTACTATGGATTTTATTATGGATTTGTCTAGATCCCAGCATGGGAATGATGCTATTTGGACAGGTTTAGCAAGCAAGCTCATTTCTTGCCCGTCAAGAAAACCATTAAAGCTGATCATATGGTCAAGCTTTTTCTTGCTAATATTTTCAAGCATCATGGTATGCCTAAATCCATTGTTGGGGATAGAGATCCCAGGACTAGAAGCCTCTTTTGGAGGGCTTTATTTGATAATATGGGTACTAAACTTGAGTTTTCATCAACTTATCATCCCCAAACGGATGGCCAAAGTGAAGCTGCAAATTCAGCCGTGTTGGATTTATTGAAGTGTTATGTGGCAGATCAAAAGACTGCATGGGAGAAGTATCTTCCACTTGTTGAGTTTGCCTACAACAATACAATCCATGCCTCCACGGGAAAGGCTCCGTTTGAGATTATCTATGGCAGAGTGGTATTGCCACCCATCCTTCGCACAAAGGATGAGATTTTTGCAGCTGATGAATATGTTCCTGACTTGGATGTAGCCTTTGGTCAGGTACGGACAGCCATTGCAAGGTCACAAGATAAGCATAAAATGGCTGCTGAAAAGCATAGAAGGGACATGCAAGTCAAAGAAGGTGATTGGGTTTTGCTGAAATTCGAGAAAGCTAGGCTTCGGAAGAGGCCAGGACGAGAAGGATCATATCCTAAGCTTTCTCCTCGCTATTATGGACCCTTCAAGGTGATTCAAAAGATCAATGAAGTGTCATACAGGCTTGCTTTGCCTAGTCACTGGAAGATTCACAATGCATTTCATGTGAGTCTATTTCGGAAATATGTGGGGCCAGATCCTGACGAGCCTGTCACACAAGATCCGCCAAAGATTGATGAGCTTGAGGAGATCCTCCAGCCAGAACAGATTGTTTTTCACAAGGAGAGAAAGCTACCTACAGGAAAGCTTTCCAGGAGTACCTTGTGAAGTTTAAAAATTATTTGCCTATTGATGGAAAATGGGTAAATGAGGACTATTTTGTTGACTACCCACAGTTGTTGCAGGCATATCTTGAGGCTTTGCAGTTGAGGACAACTCTTTAGAAGCCCGAGGGGATGTCACCAATTGGCCGACCATTTGGTCCATCTCCAGTTTTTATGTCTCGTTCACTTGAGGCCAGGCCGGTGTCTCATGTGAAGAGGCCACTATTTTGCTGACATGGACAAGAGCCAGACAAGTGCCACCCGTGTGTTAGCAGGAAGGTGTCGTATGGACGGGAGCCAGACTTGTGCCACCCGTGTATAACTTGGACTGTGCTCTATCCATGGGATAGTCAGGCCATGGAAGAGCCAGTATTCGTGCCATGTTTTGCCTATGGGACTGTCACTCCATAGGGAGGCTCGTGCTTGGAACTGTGTTTTACCTATGGGACTGTCACTCCATAGGAAGACCAGGATTTATGTTTTACGTCGTGCCATTTTTGTGCCGACAGATATTTTGTACTTGTTCCATGAACGGGAGATATGTCCATGATACTATTTGCACATGCACTCATGTTCTGCATGTTTGAAACTGTTTTCGCATGACTTGTATTTTTGTGTTTGCCTGCTTGACGTGTTACTTACTGAGCGGGGACGCCTGCCAGTGAGTCGTGAAGTTTGCTCTGTCTTCTAACGAGTTTTGGTGCATGTGAACAGGTGGTAAGTATATTGCACATGTTAGTTTAATAGTTTATTTTCTAACCTTTTGTTTTATAAGGTTATTTGTTCACACTCACTTAAGAGTGGGCACCCACTTAGGGGCCAAGGTGGGGAGCCACACTTGACTTGTGTGTGTGAGGGGGTGGGTGCATGGTCACCTACCCAACCCCCCATGGAACTGGCCGCCCACATGCAAACGTGGGGAGCCAGCCAAATCACTATGGTATTGCTCCACTTCAACCTTACAAAAAGAAGCCATCACCTCTAACGTAAAAGGACAATCACGCGACCATCTCTGTGCATGTTTTCCCCGGCCGCTATTGAAACTGCTGCGCATGCTCATCCAGGCGGCTACTGAACTGCTACGCATGCTTTCTCTCAGGCGGCTGCATCTGCTCCATCTCCAAACTGCAGGCGGCTGTTTTTCCTCCCCTACCAGGCGGCTGTTACTCCTTTAGCGGGCGTCTGCATATCTGCAGGCTGCGCTGCCTTTTCCCTTGCAGGCAGTTGTCGGCCATCACCAGCAAGCGCTGCGCCCCATCATCAGGTGGCTGCGCCAGTCCTCCAGTAGGCTGCCCACTGCACAGTAGGTGGCTGTGCAGGCTGCAGCCAGGTGTCTGTGTACAGCAACCAGGCGCCCCTTTCTTCTCACAGGTGGTTGTGCTCTCAATACGTGGCTGCGCCTGTCCAAAGCTGGCAACTGCACAAGCCTCTCCTTCCATACAGGCTGTTGTATCCTTCACTAGGCGGCTGCATCACTAGACGGTTGTAGCAAGACAAGCTACGCCTCCTCCACAAGAAGGCAGGCTGTGTCCTGCATAGCAAGTGGTTATACCCCCTTTCCATAGGCGGTGTTTTCTTTCTTCAAGTGGCTACATCTTCGTGTCCCACTCAAGTAGAGCTACACACACAAATACCTCGGGTATTGGTCTTCAATCTGCAACCTACAAGTAAGTGAATTTTCATATTTAAGTAAAGTACTTTGTGATAAATCTGATAAGGGACTCTCTCCACGGCAACACCCGTTCGGTGCCGGGTAGTCCAAGCTCTTGGAGAACCACGGTCCAAAGGTGCTAAGATCGAGAGAGCCAGGCGTTAGTACGAGAGCGCCTGTTTGTGCGTGGTCTTGGAACACCAGTGGGGCGCTCTCCGCGGAGTCCAGTGAAAGCACAGGACCGTAGAGACTGGACCACGCTAGTGGTCGTTCTACTTCGAATATCTACCTCGAGCCTTTTGTTTGGTACTGTATTCATTTGTACATGGACATCATCTGGTTCTTGGAACCCATGGAGCATTGTATTTGTTAAATACTACCAATAAATATATCATATATTGAGGGGGGGGTCAGCCCGTTCCGGCCCGAGTGCTGGTGTCCATCTATCTCATTTCATTTCAATTTCAAGTTGTTATTAAGTTGTCCATTTCAAATTGTGGTATTAAGTTGTGCTATTACGCGTGTGGGTGTCCAACGGAGTCTATTCCCACTTGACGGGATCGGTTTCAGAAGCATTCTGGGCTGCCCAAGAGGATCAAGAAGTTCAACAATCAATGGAGGCCAAGAAGAGCGCTTCACTCGAGAAGCTTACTTTGAAGAGCATGCAGAGGAGCTGGCTACCGAGCCAAAGAAACATACCTACATGCTCAAAGAGTTATGGTTACTGATGCAACCGATAATCTACAATTTAAAAATCCGAAAACTCCATGCTTCTCAACCCAAGGCTTTGGAGAACTCCAAAATCTTCCATCACTAATGAGAAATTTTCAGTCACATCCCCTCATCCTCGTTCACAAAGAAGAACCTTCTCATTATCATGGATCAAGTGTCTCAAAGACATTGGTCCATGATAGCATCAAGGATGACAATCCCACTTTCCATAAAAGGGAGGAAAGGCCCACATACAATCCATCATCTCCCAACTCTTACCCTGAATCTCCTCTAATAGAGAAAGCTCGCTATTACGACCCTGTGTTTTTCTCTGGACAGTAAGGAGGTGGGCACGGGCACGGGATGGACAGTGTGAAAGGCATCAATTTGAAATCGAGAAAGAAACCCATGTGTGGCTAGCCCAAGTGTGAAGGGGACAAAAGGATTTAAAGAAAGGGACAAAAGGATTTTGAGTTTATAAGGTTTTATAACCTTTGATGACTTAAAATAATATTATTTTTGTAAGGATGCGTTTTTGCTATTTGCTTTTGGCTTTTTGGGGAAAGCAGGCGGAATCGCATCTTTGGTTATAAAAGCGAAGGGTGGCGCATCACCTTGGGATCGCAGCCTGAATATCTCTCTCTCACGTGGGCTGGCTACAGGAGGAGTCGTGTAGTGTGAGGCGCATCTAAGGCTGGTCGCCAGAGAGCACAAACGACACGTAGAAGCTTCAGTGCCGGCTTGTGCAGGTCTGCAGGATAGGAGGACAGCCACAAGCCAGAGGCCACTGCACTGCCATGTGGGCTGACCTGTGTGGCTACGCAGGTCTGTAGAGGAAGGCTGGCGACTGCAGGGATAGGAAGCGCACATGTGGAGGTTATACTCATGCTTTCTCTTTCTTTATATCTCTCTTGGGAGGAGGCGCAGGATTGCAGATACGTGGGCTGAGCGGGCGGCGCACGCGTCGGCAGGACAAGAAGCACACGTGGGCTGCTGCTGTTCGCATCTTCATGCTGTGGACGTTCGCACTGCTGTGTGGCGACTCTGTTGGGCTGCTGTTGTGCACGCCTCCGTGTTGCTCTCGGCTGCAGGTTCTCTCTGTCATGTGGGTGCATGCTCGCATGTATGTATGTATACCAGAGGGCGCTCGTGCATGCGCGTGGGTTGTTGGACGAGGTACTGCTGCTCTCGGCTACTGTTGTGGCGGCTTGGTGTGGATTGTACGGCCGGGCAGGGCTACTGTTGATGTACGACAGTACTGCTGTTTCAAACCATGGGGACTAGTGGCAATGGCCTTATTCCCCAAACCTACTTGATGAAGGAGACTAGAGATAGGCTTTTCTCTTTCTCTCTCTCATCATGGATTGCAAGACCCATTGAAGAGATTTGGATACAGATACCCAGCTACATATACACGGGATGATGTTCATGGAAGAGATGTGTTCCTCGACGACTTGAACTGATGTGTATTCAGGGGTTGCTTGACACGTCCTCTATCTTTCTCTCTCTGGGTTATGGAAAAGCACAGGGTATTGCTATGGAAAATAACCCTGGTTTTGGCACCGTGATTGGATGGTGTATCTGTGGGTTTCTAATGGAAACAGGACATTGGTTTTCGAGAGGAAACAAGTCTTTGGTTTCATGTGGAAAACATGTCTTTGGATTCATGTGAACAGGTTGTAGTTTTCTGGAGGTTACAGGCAAGTTGTGGCTATAGGGAAGGACATGTGGTATGGTACAGCCCTACTGCTATTTGGGAAAAGGTTTGAGAGATCCATGGTAGAGATGGAGAAGACATTTTCAAGCAGGGAGGTGTTGTACAGGTGTGCCTTCTCTATGGTATGATGTGCTGTAATAACGAGAGTTCTCTTTTGGAAGTCCTGGGTGAAACTATAAGGAATCCTATTGATGGAGGATTCTACAACTTGTACTTTGTACTCAAATTTGATCAAGTAAAGAAATACCACAAGGGACGCCACTGCATTTTGGGGCCAATCGGTGTCCGTGTAATGTTTGCAGGAGCACACTAGCTCCCCCTGTTTGTTTTCCTTTTCCAGGTTCTCAAGTGTGTTGAAGTGTTTTGTGTGCGAGTGTTTGTTTCACCGCCCGTCAAATTTCTGAAGGCCGGTTTCATGGTTCCATCGTCGGGATATTGTCTACTTTCTCAAGGAAGCGAGCCCGTGGTTGTCACATCAATAGCTTCAACATGTGGAAAGTGAAAAGGACGTGCAAGAGACAGTGCAGGATTATGAGTCTTTGCCTATATGAGGTGAATAGCAAAAGCTAAAGATGAAGCTCAAGAGAAAAGACACCAAGGACAGGAAGTAGTCAGCCAGGAACAAGAAGCAGTTGAAGTGTTATGGTGCAAGAGATGGGTAGAAGGCTCTGGCTTTCGACACTTTGTCACCAGTGGTATCTTCACGGAGGCTTCATGGGGTTCGGAAGGCAGCTTCTTTCTATGTTTAGCAGTGGTGATCTACTATGCTTCATTAGGGACTTGTGCTTATACCACTTGGGTGGAGTGCAAGCAGGTTTCTCGGTGCCTGTGGATGTATCAGATGAGGCTCAGACGGAAGCAGAGGAACTTGATGAGATTCTTATTCCCAAGCAGATACTGGCACATAAGGAAAGAAAGGTACAAGGTAAAGTTTCCCATCCCTATCTTGTGAAGTTCAAGAACTGTTCACCGATGAATGCGAAGTGGATGGAGGAGGATGACTTAGCAGATTCACCTTAGGTATTGCAGCTTTATCTTGATGCCTTTGAGTTGGAGCTGACTCTTGCAACGGCTTATTCAGGTTCAGTAGAGCTTGGGTCTGGAGCATTGCTGCCTGATGCTCAAGAGGGGGGTAGCACCTCCACTCCCTTGTTACGGACATGCTCAGTTTTCATCTAGAAGTCGCTTAGTGACATCTTTGTATTCGCCCGAAGGTACTGGAGGCTGACAGTACATCTACTTATGGGACTTCCATGATGTTGTGTACTAGTCACATGAGATGGTAATGTTGGGTATGGTTCACAGTCGGCCGCACCATAAACTATAACTGCAACTATGGATAACTCTATGAAGGGCATAAGTCTTGCGAGCAGTCCTAGAGTTGGTTTGGTTCATGCCACATGGATATATGGATCGAACTCTATTTGTGCACGTATGCATACACTTTCTGAGATATTATTGTATTCTGTTGCCATTGGATCCTGGTACCCTTGAGAATACATGGGTAATACTCTGTGTTGTGTCATGTGAGGCATGTATATTGGTATGATACATCAAGTACTTTATTATGTTCATGGATGCATCACTGAGTGTGACTCTTGCGGGATGGCCATAAACAAAGTGGGTAAAGCATCAAGAGGGACATATGTGGAAAGTACTTCGTGGATGTATAGTTTAGATGCATTGAGTGCTTTCATATGCTCATGTTGTACCATCAGTCGTGGGTCCTGCGGGATGCCCATGGGTGTAAGGCTTGCGAGCAGCCTTGAGACTGTTATTTTGAAGTAGGTAGAGCATCTTGAGGGGCAAATTGTTTGCGAATGCATCTATGTGTCATGCATATGTTTGTCATATGTAGAATGATGCATGGTTTTGTTTTTGGCTAACACAGGTTACATTTTTCCACTTGGTTTTAGACTTTTGCTGCAAGTTCTGAAGGAACAAGCAAGAGTTGTTTGTCACTTTGACGTGACGATGTGGCCTTATTGTCCAGGATGATTGTTTCATCACCCAGATGCACTGGAAGGGGCATTGCTTTTGTCATATGGGGAATCTTTGCTCTTACGATGCCTTACTGTGTTATTGAGTGCAATCGAGGACGCTTGCTATTTTTCAAGAGGGGGGTTATGTTACGACCCTGTGTTTTTCTCTGGACAGTAAGCAGGTGGGCACGGGCACGGGCACGGGATGGACAGTGTGAAAGGCATCAGTTTGGAATCGAGAAAGAAACCCATGTGTGGCTAGCCCAAGTGTGAAGGGGACAAAAGGATTTAAAGAAAGGGACAAAAGGATTTTGAGTTTATAAGGTTTTCTAACCTTTGATGTGTAAGGATGCGTTTTTGCTATTTGCTTTTGGCTTTTTGGGGAATGCAAGCGGAATCGCATCTTTGGTTATAAAAGCAAAGGGTGGCGCATCACCTTGGGATCGCAGCCTGAATCTCTCTCTCACGTGGGCTGGCTACAGGAGTCGTCGTGTGGCGTGTGGAGTCGTGTGGTGTGAGGCGCATCTAAGGCTGGTCGCCAGAGAGCACAAACGACACGTAGAAGCTTCAGCACAGGCTTGCGCAGGTCTGCAGGATAGGAGGACAGCCACGAGCCGGAGACCACTGCACTGCCATGTGGGCTGGACTGTGTGGCTATGCAGGTCTGCAGAGGAAGGCTGGCGGCTGCAGGGATAGGAAGCGCACATGTGGAGGTTATACTCACGCTTTCTCTCTCTTTATATCTCTCTTGGGAGGAAGCGCAGGATTGCAGATACGTGGGCTGAGCGGGTGGCGCACACGTCGGCAGGACAAGAAGCACACGTGGGCTGCTGTTGTGCGCATCTTCATGCTGTGGACGTTCGCACTGCTCTGTGGCGCCTCTGTTGGGCGCACCTCCGTGTTGCTCTCAGCTGCAGGTTCTCTCTCATGTGGGCGCACGCTCGCATGTATGTATGTATACCAGAGGGCGCTCGTGCGTGCGCATGGGTTGTTGGAGGAGGTACTGCTGCTCTCGGCTGCTGTTGTGGCGAATTTGTGTGGGTTGTACGGCCGAGCAGGGCTGCTGTTGATGTACGACAGTACTGCTGTTTCAAACCATGGGGACCGGTGGCAATGGCCTTATTCCCCAAACCTACTTGATGAAGGAGACTAGAGATAGGCTTTTCTCTTTCTCTCTCTCATCATGGATTGCAGGCCCTGTTGAAGAGATTTGGATACAGAGACCCAGCTACATATACACGGGATGATGTTCATGGAAGAGATGTGTTCCTCGACTTGAACTTATCTGTATTCAGGGGTTGCTTGACACGTCCTCTATCTTTCTCTCTCTGGGTTATGGAAAAGCACAGGGTATTGCTATGGAAAATAACCCTGGTTTTGGCACCGTGATTGGATGGTGTATCTGTGGGTTTCTCATGGAAACAGGACATTGGTTTTCAAGAGGAAACAGGTCTTTGGTTTCATGTGGAAAACATGTCTTTGGATTCATGTGAAAACAGGTTGTAGTTTTCTCGAGGTTACATGCAAGTTGCGGCTATAGGGAAGAACATGTGGTATGGTACAGCCCTAATGCTGTTTGGGAAAAGGTTTGAGAGATCCATGGTAGAGATGGAGAAGACCTTTTCAAGCAGGGAGGTGTTGTACAGGTGTGCCTTCTCTATGGTATGTTGTGCTGTAATAACGAGAGTTCTCTTTTGGAAGTCCTGGGTGAAACTATAAGGAATCCTATTGATGGAGGATTCTACAAGTTGTACTTTGGACTCAAATTTGATCAAGTAAAGAAATACCGCAAGGGGCGCCACTGCGTTTTGGGGCCAATCGGTGTCCGTGTAATGTTTGCAGGAGCACACTAGCTCCCCCTGCTTGTTTTCCTTTTCTAGGTCCTCAAGGGTGTTGAAGTGTTTTGTGTGCGAGTGTTTGTTTCACCGCCCGTCAAATTTCTGAAGGCCGGTTTCACTCACCATGTTCTTTCCGGTCACACCTCCAAAAGAAGCTCATGGCAAGAATGCTGACATTTTGCACTTGAAGAGAAGAAGGGAGTAAGAGGACTCTCATCACCACACAAATCGGGTAACAAATCTATCGACTTCAAGAATTTTCATGGTTCTTTACATTTCATATTTTCAAGAAGAGAATTTCATGGAGAAGTCAAAGCTTCGCCATGTTGGGATGCACCTCAAAGGGATCACCACCACCATCGGCCTTGCCTCCCCTAGAGTTTCCATGAACCTCACCAATTGCCACATCTCTAGGTGATGTTCTTCGAACCCTCGACATTGCCAACACCTCCAACCTCACCTCCACATCCACCCTTGAACCCTTCCCCCACCAGAGGTGGTGGTAGCCCTCCTGGAGGGCTTAGCAATTGGTGGACGACTAAATAGCTATCCGGCAAAGTGATCACCTCATGGGATTAGTTTTTACTCAAATTTTATGAGCAATTTTTCCCTCCAAAATTTGAGAAAAAAATAAGTATGAGTAGAATTGGCTTTCTCAAAAGAAAGGTAAAATGGTCACTTCCTACATCTCAAAATTTTGAAAGGTGTATCTAAAAAATGTGCCTTCCATGAAGATTCAAGAAGAAGAGAAGAAGCGGAAGTTTGAGTCGAGTCTCCTTCCTATCATCCAACAAGAGTTGGAGATCTACCCGAATCAAATTTTCTCACAACTTAACAAACTAAACCATTAACAGATCAATTCTAAGATGGACACATACTTGAACAAAGGCAAGAACAAGGTTGTGTTGAATCAGCATAAGGGTGGACAGACTTGAGAGGTTCTAGGAGGACTGAAAATGACTCAAAAGAAGCACATGAACAACAATAGTATTTCAAAGCAACAAAAGGAGGCTTACAAGAAGGAGAATAGATGCTTACAATATTGAGAGGACCACATTGCCATTAAGTGTCCACAAAAAGGAAAGCCAAAGGAAGAGAAAGCAAGAGTGAACGTAGTTCTCGATGTGCAACAAAACAAGGGACATGTTGATCGTGACAAGAAGATATTGAAGGCATGGGAACAACTGGCGACAATTTTACTGGCCACGAGTGACGCGAGACATGTTCACTCATGTGCAACAATGTCTGGTCGGTCAAAAAGTGAAAGCTCCTCGTGGGAAGAAGAGTTGTTATGGCCTTTATCCATTCCCAAAGGACCTTTTCAAGATATCTTGATGGATTTTGTAACGAACCTACCTCCTAGTATGAGTAAGCGTAATACGCAATGTTTGACGATTGTTGATCGTTTCAGTAAATTTGTTATGCTTATTCCTTGTTGGGCTAACGTGACTACTAAAGATGTTGCTAGGTTGTTTATTCGGCATTGATACCCATAGGTGGCATACCTAGGACCATTGTGTCAAATCGAGATGCCAAGGTTACCAATCATTTCTTGAGGGCATTATTTGATAACTTTGAGACTGTGTTGAATTTTTCCAATGCATTCCACCCATATACGAATGACCAGACAAAGATTTACAATCAATTGGTGTTCGACGTGCTGAAGTATTATGTTCACGACCAGCAAGGTAAGTGGGAATAGTATGTGCCTGTAGTTCAAGCGATGTTGAATGACTCTTTTTCTTCAACTATTGGTAGGACTCCATACAAGGTAGCATTTGGAAGACTGTTCCAGTCTCTGTCAACCAAGATGTCATCCTCAGTGCCTAAAGCTAGCAGATTGATAGAGTCTTATCAAGAGGTCTTGGAGTTTGTAAAAGACAAGTTGGCTAAAGCGTAGGAGGCCTACACTCGACAAGCCAACAAGGACAGAAGAGATGTGATCTTTTCAAAAGGAGATTGGGTATATCTCAGGATAATGAAGCAAAGGTTGAAACAGGTGGACCAGCGATGCCAAAACTCTTTTCCATTCTAAAGAAGATCATAGGTTTCCATGAAGCTAAAGCTACCTTCCAATTGGACCATGCACGATATGTTCCATGTTAGTTGGTTGAAGCCTTATATTGGATCTCCTCTCTCCAATGTCCACGATGAACAGGAACCAGACATAGTGGACGAAGCTGAAGTTATGGTTCCAGACCAAATCCTTCTACATCGTTTCAAGCACAGCTCTCGCCAAAAGGAAAGACAGTTCCTCACGAAGTTTCAAGACCGAGGCACACACGAAGCGCTATGGCATGACAAGACCTTCTTCGAAGATTTTCCGACATCATTGACAGACTATTTGGAGGCTTTACGGCTTCCGTCAAGTTAAACAGAAAGAAATGTCACGTGCATCCTGCACTTGGATGCTACGTGGACATATCTATACAAGCAAGTGCAAGACCTGAAGTGGAAACAGGTCCGAGTCTGGGACGAGTCACCTAGGGTTTCACTTTAAGCGTCCAAGGTCAGGTGTACAAGTCCCATACATGGTCTTGGTCAAGTGTGCAAGTCTCGTACGTGAAGCAATGACAGTCCGTACTGTGAGTCACCCTTTGGAATCCAATCCCACACATGAAGCAATGCCACTCCATACTATGAGTCACCCTCTAGAATGATGAGAGGTGTTCCAAGTGTTCGGCTTGAAGCCAGATGCCAGGCGCATGAGAAGAACATGTAGTTGCATGTAAGATTTGCATAAGTATCAGGATCGTACCCAACACTTGGGCTAGCTAGGGCAGCCCATGGGCCACAACTTTGGCCCCTAAAGCCTCTAAGCTTGGTGGCCAGCCCTTACAGAGCATAGGCCTTGATGGCTAGCCTCTAGGAGGCAAGGGGCCAGCCCGCCAGCCCTTAGTGGGCATGGATTGGCTATCAGCTGAACCTAGAAGGCCTGGACAGCCAATCGGCCAAGCCATTGAAGGCTAGTCCAACAGGCCGCGAGACCAAGCCTAGACAGCAGCCGGAGGAAGGCAGCCAACTTGTGTAGAAAAGGGCACATATATAATCAGTATAAAACGGGTCGTGAAAGTGAATAAAAGCAAGCCGACATCCTCAAGGACCCGCCGACAGCCTCTACAACCCACCGCCTAGCATATGTGCATATGTGAGACTACATAAGCATGGGCTTAGTCAATAGTTAATTCATCTCATAATTCACAAAGTGCTGAAGTGTTCCAAGGGCCAAGACAGCCAAAGAGAGTATAACGCAAAGGTGAATTGAAGGTCAAGAAAAGATCATCCATAGACTGAAGGTTTATGGCCAAGGGAAGATCATCATTCAATAAAGCAAATACACCATCCTTGGTGGGGGCCTTGCAGAGGGTATTTGGGACCCAATCGAGTGTATTGTGTCTTTATTCTCTCTCTCTTTCGTAATAGAATATATATTACCAAAAATTACTTTACAAACGGCCACATGGCCGCCATGTGATATACTAGCTTTCCCTCACTAATTACTCCGAACCACAGGTGTCGCTCGGAGTACCCTCATCCATTATATAGCCATGTCATTCTCCACCAAATGAGCTGACCGCAAGGAAGAGACTTGCCACAATAGTAGCCCTTTCATACGACCTATGTGAGCTGTAATACCCACTTTTGAATCAAATATGAAGGTATTCCTAGTTAACCAAATATGCCACAAACCTGTCCACTTGAAAAAATGCCACAAACCTGTCCACTTGAAAAAATGAAAGAAAAGAAAACTGAGTGTTCTGGGTTATCCGGCCGATTCGGAATCTTGCTAAAAATCCACTCTTTAACCTTTACGGGCCTATTTGTCGACAAAATCCATACGCGAGAAAGGAAATCCCACACCTTCTTTGCCACCGGACATGAAATGAAAAGATGCAGGCATGTTTCCAAGCATGTAGTACAAAACACACAATTACCAGAAGCAATCCGCCGCTTTCGCAACTGGTCCCCCAATGGTAGGCCTCCAACTAGCATGTGCCATAGGAACACCTTTCCTTGATATGGAATCTTAGACCACCAGCCCTGTAAGATTACTTCCTTCCACCAGGACCTACTTTTCCTGATGTTCCATACCCTATTAGCCTTCTCAGTGATCCAGCGCCTATCTTCTACCATCATATGGTAGACTTGATTTGTGGACAATGTCTCGAGGCTTTCTAAATGCCCAATCTAACCAAGGTTATTGATCCTCCAACTGAGGAATATCACCAAACGGTGTAAGGCTTGCCCTCACCTTCTCCCCCATAACTATATATATCCACATGGGACCTGAAAATATTGACGGATTTTCCGAAAGGACAATAAGCAACCTCCACGTGGCAAAAAACATCCATAATTCTCACTAGTCTCAATCGAGCCATTCTATTGAATTTTGGCCGCTCAACAAGTTTGTCACGACACTCCAAAAGTTGTAAAGTAGCCAACACCTCACCTGCCATAGAATTCAACTACAACCGCTAATCTGAAGGCTTCCATTTAGTGTGCCAACACCTCCTTCCATAAGATCAAGTGAGAAAGGAAAGATGAAGCCACCACTTGAACTTGTTGGGAACCATTCACCATCAATCTTGGTATTACCATGTACAAGTGCAATCTCCTCTATGAGGGCCTTAGCCATTACCACCCATGGCTCTTGAGATAGACACAAATCTTGCAATAAAGGCCATCTCCTAGCGACCATATGTAAGCTGACATCTAATAGGAGTGCCCCTCCACTCCTCTTCGGAGTAGTAACATGTTCCCAAGAAATCCGCATCTGCTCTGCCCTGGCTTATTTCCTGCTCTTTTCCATAGCATAAATCTATTGGTTGTTGTATCTGATGCAAAGCTTTGCCCGTCCATGGCAATAAAGGCAAGAAAAAAGATATCATGCTAATCATAATGGATTCTGCCACTTTGAGCCGAACATGCAGAATCCATTATGATTAGCATTTATCCTTGTAGCAATCCATGCCAACAAAGCCTGTGAATCAACATCAACTCCAATCGGATAACCCAAGTGACATGTGATGCATTCCCTTTATATGACCTGCCCATTCCATCCCAAACCAAGCAAATCGTTCTCAGTACAACTTATCAGAGCAGATTTCTGCATATTAATGTATAACCCTAAAGCAAGACCAAAAGTATCCCAAATAGCCATAGCCTTATGAACATTATCTCTTTGAGCGTAAAGAAACATGAAAGAATCATCTGCCAATGCCTGGCCGACCATCTACTCTCCGCTTGGAAGAGTAAGCCCTACAACTTCACCGTCCTCCACTAGCTTATCCAATCGAGATAAGATAGGATGTGTAACAATTGCAAACAAGAGAGGGCTGAGTGGGCATCCCTGCCTGACCAATCTCGTCAATGAATGGGATCGATCACCCCACCATTAATCATAAGCCTAGCCACTACATGTTGACTAATAGTATAAATCAAAGAAGATATCCGAGGACCAAATACCATAGCCTGCATAGGCTGTGAAAGAAAAGACCAAGTAACATGATCATAAGCCTTTTCAATATCCAGTTTAATCACCTCTTGCCTCGAAGCCCTTGCATAATCAATTCCAATTTACACATTCAATATATTATGCAAAATATTTCGACCTTTAATAAATCCATATTGCCTTGGATGAATCAAAGTAGGAAGAAATTGTTGCAACCTGTTGGCCAAGACCTTTGCAAATATCTTATACATGGCCTCCATCAATGTAATTAGTCTCCATTGACGTAGATTAACTTGGGATGAAACTTTAGGCAATAAACGTACAAGCCTAATCTTCCAACTCGCAGGCATGATACTTGTATTCCACACTTCTTGAAAAATAAAAGCGAGAGAGATCTTCAACTCATCAACATACTTCGTGAAAAGCTCATTAGGGAGCCCATCCCATCCTGGACTTTTCCCTTTTCCCTTTTCCCTTTAGGCAAATGCTTCATCTTCCACCTCATCCGTAGAAATATCTTTTTCCAATTCATTTGCACAAACGTCTGATACCTGGTGACGAACCAAGTGAAACAAAGTCTCTCTAGCTGCAATGACATCAGGAGATATGACCTCCTGCGGACCCAACAAATGGCGATAAAAGTCCATACACACATCTAGAACACAAGTAGGATCAGTAATCAATACTCCTTGCCTATGTTGCATCCTGACAATATACTCACGTGCATGCTTTTGCTGCAAACGAACAAAGAACGTATGTGACTGACAATTAGAATCCATTAGAACATCCATTCGAGCCATAAGCTTATATCTCACATATTGATTCTCGTGTAATGTTACAACCTGATGGGACAACCAATCAATAGCTATCTCAATGTCAGGGTAAGAACCGTCCTCTTGAACCACCTGATTTGAAACACCTGGTTCAAATCAACCAACAACGATTCTAGGTTCCGCAACTTCTCCCTAAAATATAATGCATTATGAATCCCATATTAGTGAGCAAGCTTTTAAATATTGAACATACAACACTCCCAAGCTGACACCCCAACTTGATCTCTCTCTCTCTCTCTCTCTCTCTCTCTCTCTCTCTCTCTCTCTCTTCCGCTACATTGCGCAAATCAAGAACCAAGGTTTTCAATATTTATTATCTGAAGTATAATCATGTTTGTAAGCCTCCTATAACATGCAGTGGAATTATGCGTAGATGAAGGATCCTGTCACACAAAGTCTCACACCGCCTTCTTTATCTTGAGTTTCGTAAGTCTTTAGCAATCCACTTTATCACTTCACAATTTAAGAGATGAGAGAGAGAGAGAGAGAGAGAGAGAGAGAATTGTACACCTTATTGGGTCCCAAATTACCCACTGAAAGGGCCCCTCCTATTGCTAGGAGTATTTGCTTTTATTACTTTGAAAAGAATGAATGTATGACTGATTGGGGACTGTAGATAAGCCAAACACAAGACCTTTGAAAGACAGAGTCAGGGGTTGAACTGTACACGGTTATAGAAGCACCAATGATGACCGATCTCAATGCCAATGCACTCTTCCAAGGAAATATAGGAAGGCTGCAAACTGTGGCTGAGAGATGGGCTGCTTTGGGACTGTTCTAGGCTGAGTTTATGTACTATGAATGAATGAACAAGCTGCGTTTACCTTCACCTTGATGGCTGAAGCAAACGATGTGATGGATGAATGCTAAAAACTACATGAAGGCTGAAAATGCAAGGGCTGAAGCGCTTCCCTCCTTGACTGAATGCTGAATGCTGAATGCTGCGTTTTGATAATGTATGCTCAAGTGATGATGTGTCCAAGTGCGAGGACTGAATCGCTTATGATTTGATTGATGAGATGATATGGAATAAGCAAAGCGATGCTATTTATATGGACTGGATGCTGGTCGACAGGCTACAGAGTTGGCCAACTGCATCCTAAATGCTACACAACTTGTTATCATGAAATAAATGATGGAATAATGATAACAATGCTGAATATAAAATGCTAGAAAATATAGCTTAAATGTAGAATAATGCTAAATAATATTCTAATGCTTCTACAATGATGTATATACATATAGGATGAATGCTATACAAATGCAGAATGCTTTCTAATGCAAACCTTAAGGTTTCTATTGACTCTACATGCATGAATGATCCTCTCCAACTAAGTAAAGGGACTTAACTGACTGATTGACACTCTAAGACTGAGGAATAACCTACGTAGCTCGTGCCTGACATATCCTGGACTGAGGATTTACAATGGGACCATGACATACGACAATATCATATCCTAAACGGTCCTACTGATGTACAATGAAGCACTGATGATGACTGATCTTGTCACCATGCACTATAGTGCAAAGTGCGTCGAACATTCCCTCTTACTTAGCTTGGTGACAACAGGTTCATGGCTTCCAAGTAGTCCGCCAATAACAGGGGCTACTCTTGAAAGAACTCCTTGTCTAGCCAAATGGCTTCATGGGTACCTCGATCGTGGAACTACATGTAGACCTGACGGAGTCTTCGACCAGAACCATGCTTCCAACGATGAAGAAGGATCTCCTTAGGCTCAATGACTTCTGATTCGTCAACTACATGTAGACCTGACGGAGTCTTCGATCAGAACCATGCTTCCAACGATGAAGAAGGATCTCCTCAGGCTCAATGACTTCTAGTAGCTGTTGATCTAAAATATCAAACACTTTTGGTCCAACATATGGTTTTAGCCAAGAAACAAGCAACTTCAATTTCATGGAGACGTTACTTATCTTTTTAACTATAGGAAAAGATCCAAAACTATGGAAAGAAAGCGTGGGACAACGTTTTCCCACTTGTTTCAATCTCTATTTCATTATGCGTAAATAGACCCAATTCTCTTCCTTGAAGTGGAAATCTTGTCTAGACTTATTTGCCTGTCTGCTATAAGCTTCTTGGGCTTTGGTCAGGCGATCTTTAACTGACTCAATGATTTCGGAGAATGCTTCCGTCGTTTTGTTAGCCTCAAGAGATGAAGACACCATTCTCATCAAAAGAGAAGAGAAACGGCGACCAGAGGCTCCTCATACGAAATGGCTCCTCTCGAGAAGCAGAGCTTCTGCAACTTTTGGTTAGGAAATGGCCGTTCCTTATTACTATGCAGCATGCAGCAAGGGCATGCACAAAGGTGAATAAGGAATCATCTGATGATCCAAAGCTGCCACACGTAATGCCCCTTAAATAAGCCCAAAAAAAAAAGGGAGAACCAGCAACATTAGGTTGTTGCAACTGACCATACGTTTAGTGTCCTCTGCAGCCTCAGTCATGAGGGCTCAAATGGAGCTATGCTGCAAGTTCACAAAGGACATGGGGATGGATACCCCACATGAATTCAGGGCATTAGCTCTACCTATGCCAAGTGGTGGTTATCCATAAAATCGCTCTACCTACGGCCCCATTTTCTCGCTTCTAAAGCTTAGCAAGGCAGCTTTAGGTGCAGCATCGTGATGTCATACTCTCTCCTGAACAGACCATTCCAGCTTTTAATTAAAAACTTGGGCATCAGTTGTGACCTCACTAATGTAGGCTGTGTAGTGTAAGCTTTCTTACACCTATATTCGGTTTGAAGAGCAACATGTGCCTTACAGATAACAAGCTTCATAGCACTTTTTTTTAAGAGTATTTTACAAATGTTAGTGTTAGGCAAGATTGCATCCAGTAGCTGCAGCAAGCGAGATTTGAACTCCGACAACCACTTTAATGGAAAACTTCATAGACCTTTTGTACTTCAGCCGATTAAAAAAGAAACCTTCTCGTCTAACGAGGTTATTTAAAAAAGCATCATAAGGATCTTTACCATTCTTCTCGAGACAAACAGATTCAACTGAATTTGGGTTTTCAAAGATGTTCTGAACATGCTTATTGGCTTGCATCACCTGTATAAACCACAGCAGCTGGTTAAGCCACATCACAATAGGCAGAAACCATTACTATTTGCCATTTGAAGTGATTACTAACAGGTACGTCTTTTAATCCAAAATGGCACTAATAAATGCAAAGCAACCCATATATGCCAGCCCAGCAGTGCAGGTTTAGAACTCAGATGGGGACGTTCCAATTTCAATCCCCACAAGGCCACAAGTTCTAATCACTTTCGGGCAGGCAACCAATATCACGACTACATGTGGATCTACTCAAATGGAGAAAATTTTTGAAGTCAACCACCCAGATATCCTGCATGAGATGGATGCCTTGTATCGTGCAAGACTCTACAATTTTTTCTGTCATGCAAGCAGCCTAGAAAGGGTCAAAAAATTTGAGTTCTTGCATAAGTAAGTGTGTTGGCAAAACCATGCGTTGAGGGGCAAGGTGCATCAAAACTTCTTGTCCTCCCATCAAATGACCATGATGTACTGATGTTTTCACACACAATCAGCTGTCTACTCCAGCTTCTCCTGTGTCAAAATGAGTAGATGAGGGGAAGGGCAGGGCCAGGGCGCCTACCTCTTCGGAGGGGTCGACCAGCATGTAGACACACTGGAAGAAGGTCTGGCCGCAATCGACACGGGTGAGGCGGCAGGTGAAGGGGCGGAGGGAGCGGCAGGCAGCGCGGAGGCACTGGGAGGCATAGCGCAGAGGCACCTTCTGCACGCCCAGCAC
>NC_141092.1:22544277-22671124 GCF_041138505.1 Cibotium barometz
ATATATATATATATATATATATAGATAGAGAGAGAGAGAGAGAGAGAGAGAGAGTTCTCATTACACGTACATTCATTTTTTATGACATCTGTAAGAAGAATATATATATATATATATATATATATATATATATATATGCACATGTAATCGCCACCTGGTTATCAAGCCTTCCTGGAATCATAAAGAAATCCAATACACATTGAAAAATTAGACATTTCTTGATTATATTCTTATTTATTTACAAAAGGTGTTCTGGCTTCTAAAGACTCGCACTCTTATATGGAGCGACAATATAAATAAGATGACACCCCGTGATAAACATGGAGCACAATTTAGCAGCTCTAGCTATCCCAGCATTCAACTAGAAAAATCTCTCGTCGAGAAGTGTATGTGATTTCTCCAAGTTAACTAAAGGATTTCTATCATAATTTATTTCTACGGTCAACTTTTCTACTCCTTTGTTGTTTTCATTTATGCTCTCTCTCTCTCTCTCTCTCTCTCTCTCTCTCTCTCTCTCTCTCTCTCACACACACACACACACACACAATTGCCTAAATATGTGGACTGAGCCTAACCCTATCCATGGGCAGCCTAACCACTCTCAATCTATGGATTCAATATTCAAGTATGCCAAGAATGCACCCACCTGTTACTTTTTCTATCACTCTCACACACCTCTAAAAAAGGCATGCACACACTTCTCTAAAGATAATGCTTTTAAACAAGTATCATAATATATTCATAACCCAATTTCATACACAAGATTTACATCATAAACCTTCATTGACCCCATCATAAACAATCATAACCTAGGAATTACACATCTAGGCATATCTAGGTCACTTGGTAATTACATATCCAAGTTCTCGAGAATTACACTTTTGAGCGCAACTCTCAACATAACTCTTTCTGTGCTTAAGGAAACCCAACCAACACTAGTGTAAGGGAGCCTACATCCGAGTTACTTGGAAAGAATTTATCTCGTACAACTAGCTCCATCTCTAGGATCCTAGGAACTTACCTCACCCAAACTATAGGGAGAAGACCCACGTTCGACTAAGAGGGGTCAAGGTCTCGGCCAACCACCCTCATGTGAAAACATCTAGTGGATGATAACCACACAACAAATATCTAACATGAGAGGTACCTTCACAGCTTTGCCACTATGCCACAATAGCACGTATCACATAATAGTTCATAAAACAACTAAAAACATGCTTCAAGTAAAATGCATCAAGCAAAATATTATCCACAGGGTTGGATTTTCATCCTAGATTTCACCCAATATATGGGAGACTTTAGCTAACCTAGAGTAAAGGATAAAACATGATTATACTTGCTAAATATACAATTTTGGCCACCAAGAGATAGTTTTAAAAAAAAAATATGTGCCACTGTAGTGAAGAATCACTAATGCAAAACTTGGAAGCTAAGATGTGGGAAATCACCATGGATTATTGCATGTATTAAGAAGATAATCTCATACAAAATCCATGATGCTTAAGTGAGTTAATCACTAAGAGGATAGAAATAGCCTTCCACAAGCCCAAAGTAAGAAAACCAAAGGCTCCAAGATTGTCAAAATTTTAAAAAAAAAATCAAAAGATAGAATAATGGCCTATGAGCCCCCTTTTATACTTGAGCCCATGACCATGATCCCTATATCTAACTAATGAAGTTATTACTTCATTAGTTACATTACAAACCATCTCTTCCCAAAGTAGATGAGAAAGATCATATGTACAATTATACACCAATGAGAAGGAAACATAAAAAGTAGATTGAAACTTCACATCATGCCTATGCTCATCCGCATTAGCTTTCATAACCTCTTGGAATTTCTTCATATTGCCCTTGCATAGTTGAAGAAGTTGCCTTATTCTTTCCAACTCTTCTGTAGCCAATGGGTTAACCACCTTGTCTTCTTGGAAGGTTATGGATGGCACATGCACTTGATACCCATAAAAATCCTCAAAGGGAGACATTCCAATGCTCAAATGCTTGCTAGAATTATAGCAAAATTCAGCAAGATATTACCTTTCTTCCCATGAAGATTGTATGTCATGACAATAATGCCTCAAATACACCTTAAGCCACTTGTTAGTACACTCTGTTTGACCATCCATTCGAGAATGATAGGTTGTAGATGGAGTAATTTGTGTACCCATGCTCTCATACAAAGATCTCTAAAAAATCCCCATGAATTTAGTGTCTAATTGGCAAACCAAGTATCTTGAATACATTCTCCATGAATTGTTTAGCAATTTGAGACGCTCCATATGTGTTCTTAAAAGCAATGAAGTGAGATGATTTGGTAAGCCTATCAACCACCACAATTTGAGACGCTCCATATGTGTTCTTAAAAGCAATGAAGTGATGATTTGGTAAGCCTATCAACAACCACCACAAATATTTGATCCAATCCATGCTATAGTCTTGTGAACACTCATAATGAAATACATAGAGATGTGGGTCCACTTCCCATTTGAAATGGATAAAGGATAAAGTAGACCACCAAGTAGTTGATCACTATCCTTGTTCCTTTGACATGAAGAATATTCCATCACAAACTTCTTGACATCTCTCCACATGCCTTTCTAAAAGAAACTCTTCCTCAATTTGTCATAGGTATTTAGCACACCAAGATGACCTACAAGTGAAGAAGAATGCATCTCATGAAGCACCTTAGGTATGTAGAATGAAGTGGAAACACGATACACTCTATCCTTTTACCATAAGAGGTTATTGTGAAGCTTGTAATGAGGGATATCTTCATGATCACCTTGCTATAATTTCTTGTAAATAAACCTCCGTGATTGATGTCATAAGTGCAAGCCCACATCCTTGACACTCCATACACTACCACATGGTCCTTGCCTGGTGTATATGATATTTTAAAATTTTAACTTTGAAGAATGGCCAGCCAGCTCTAAAATGAGCACCATAAAGATAATGATGCCACTTTTCGATGGCATGAAGGAGAGAAAGCATCTCTTGTTCATAAACATGCAATCCCATCTCATTGTTAGTAAGCTTTCTACTCTCAAATGCAATGACTCCGTGCTCTTGGTATAAAATAGCCCCAAGTTCCTTCCACTTGCATACACTCTCACATAGAAAGTACTTAAAAAATTGGGGCTCACAAGAATGGGAGCTGATGTAAGTAAAGCTTTGAGTTCATTCGAACTTTTGTTGCCAATGGAATCCCAAAATAAAGCTTCCCTCTTGAGAAGATTGGTAAGAGGTGCCGCTATCGATGTATAGTAGTCCATAAATCTCCTATAGAAAGAAGATAATCCCAAAAACCCTCTTAGTTGAGTAGAGTTGCTTGGTGTTGGCCAATCTTTGACATATGCCACTTTCTTTCGATCCACCCTTATGCCATTCTCTCCCACCAAATGTCAAGATACTCCACTTCATTGACCATGAATGTGCACTTGCTCTCTTTTATAAAAAGCTTATGGTTTCTCATCACCTCAAACACTTGCTTCACATGAAGTAAATGCTCTTCCTTGTTCTTGCTATATATCAATATTATATTAAAGAACACAAGCACAAAATTGAATAGAAAAGGAGCTAATATTTGTGCATTTGCTCTCTTTTGTAAAAGTTTTATGGTTTCTCATCACCTCAAACACTTGCTTCACATGAAATAAATGATCTTCCTTGTTCTTGCTATATATCAATATGTTATCAAAGAACACAAGCACAAAATTGAATAGAAAAGGAGCTAATATTGGTGCATTTGTTAGGCCAAAGAGCATGACCATAAAATGAAACAATCCCCTTTTGGTTCTAAATGTGATCTTCTCTTCATCACCCTCCTTTATTCTTGGTATCCCGATCTCTCAAATCAATCTTAGCGAAGAATTTTTCTCCCTTGAGCTCATCCAAGAGATCATCAATACGTGGAATAGGGTACTCTTGATAGTGATCTTATTCAAGTCATGATAGTCAATATACATGGGAAAGGGCCCATCCTTCTTCTTCACCAATAGAATGGGAGAAACAAATGGAGATTGTGAGGGTTGGATAAGACCCATGGAAAGTAGATCTTACACTTACTTTGCCACTTCCTTTCTTTCCACCTTAGACAATTGATAAGGAGGCTTTTGATACCCTTTGCATTCGGTTCAAGTATAATGGCATGATCAATCTCCCTCTTGGGCGGCAAGCTCTTTGGCACTTGAAAAATGTCTTCAAACTCCTTAAGAAGGGCTACCATGTCTTCAAACTCCTTAAGAAGGGCTACCATGTCTTTACCTATGTGCTGTCTCCACCACTTTCCATCCCTTCTTGGGAGAAATGCAACACATAGATTGTGCCAAGAGTCTTGAGCTCCCTTTTTAATTGTTTTTGGGTCATCAAAGAGAGCTCCTTTGAGTGATTTCTAGCAAGTACTACTTGATGTCCATGATGTTCAAAGCTCATGAGCCCTTGTTTTATATGGAAGTCACCAAGTGCGATGACAACCAATCACACCCCATTATCACATCAATAGCACCTCCACTACCACTAGATCACCTTTCCAAGTGTATGAAGCGGATAAGAACACCTTGTTAGATCCTTTTCACCATTCGCTACTTGTACTTGGAAGGTTATGGGTAGCTTCATCAGAGTGAGCTTGAGAGAGTTAAGAGATTTGTGATTAATGAAGCTATGAGTGCTCCTTGAATCCACTAGAATGTGATTGACTCTCCCATTAATGAATACCACCAATCTTAGGATACTTATGCCTTTGCAAGTCGCCCTTAGCACTTGAGATATAGAGCAAACACACGTTGAAAATTCAAAAATTTTAGAATTTTGAGATGTCATGTCAATCACAATGTGTCCATTATCCTTACCACTCGGATCAAATGGGAATTCATCACATCATTTTTATAAATGAGTGTTCCTCTTGTCACTCCTCATGTTGCGTTTCTCCATGACAATCCTCAAACTCCTCATTCTCATGGAAATCCTTGGCTTCCTCTCCTTCATCCATGAGAATCATAGTGGCCATAACTTTCTTAGTTTTGCATTCATGCTCAGGTGACCACCTCTCTTTACACTTAAAACATAAGCCCTTGCTTCTCAAATCTTCATTCTTTGGATTATCCATCCTTTGTCTTGTTGAAGGTTTGCAAGGCTTTTTCTTAAAAGTATTCCCCTTCTTTGCATCAAAATGAACTCCATGTCCACTCCCATATATTGTAGGAAATCTAGGAATAGAAGGTGGTGGTGTAGAAAGAGAGTTTATATTCATGTTGGAAGAAGTAATAGGTGGCTTGTGTGAATCCTTCATGAATCAAATAGGCTTAGATTTTCTATATTTAGGCTCATAAAGCTCCACCAATCTCATAGCCTCCTTGAGAGTGTTTGGCCTTTGAGCCGATGCATTCGCCTTAATGAAGGAATCCAAACATTTATGAACTTCTTCATCTTCATTTCCTCATTTAGGCCCTCCACATACATGGAAAGCTTCATGAAACTCTTAATTTGTGCTCTCACCACCATGCCCTTTTGAGAGAGTTCATACCATTACTCATGGTATCTATCAAGTACTAAGGGTGAGGTGAAATCCAAATTCATTCTTTTTAAGATCTTCCCATGAGTGCGCCATATTTCCTTATTTGACCGTTTGCCTCCACCATTGGTGAGAAAAATATCCCATATGTAGTGAAGCAAATTGTACCTTATCTTGATCACTCGGGGGTTAAAGCTAAAAATATATCTCTATCCTAGTAGTCTACTCCTCCAACTCATGTAAAGCTAAACTATCACCCTTAAACTTGGAGAGGGAAACCTTGTTCACATCCTTTGAAGTATTAGAAGAAGATGGAGTCCCATGAAGGGTAGAGGGTTTATACTTTTGCATTTTCATGTAAGAGTTCATGAATCGGGCAAAGTCATTGTACTCCTTTTTTATGAAAGAAGGTAACTCCACCCATCTATCATGTACCTCCCTTTGCCTTTGTGAGAAAGACATATGTTCCCAATCATGCATAGCTTCTTCTTCATCCTAATACATCTCCCCATCCACCACTATGGGTTGATTTACATTTGGATGAATGGGTATCCTCTTGGCCTTGCTAAAGCATGAATCCATTGGCTTGCGTGAGGATTTTTATTGCTTGTCAGTCGAGTGAGATGAACTGGACAAAAATGTAGATGGTCTATAAGTGGCCTCTCCTAGCATCCATCATGAATCCAAATGATGAAGTCTTCATAGGAGTCTCTTGTATAGCTTGCTTTCCTTCCTTATGACCATCATAAGAAGCTTTGTGCATAACTTGTTTGCCATTATGAACACCATCGATTCAATGAAATCTCCATTGTGTCGACTCATGGGTTGAGCTAATTTATCCTCCATCACTCCCATCCTCATAAAGTAACTTAATTAAATCTTGAGTTCAAGGTGTGGTTAATGGTATGTCCAACCTCTCCATAAGAGGTTTAAAATTAAGTCTTTCCACAATCAACTATAGAAAAGTGTCATTAGACATTGCTTGTAAACCTTGAGGAGTATGCTTATGGACACTTTCCACATTCACTTCATCTTCAACTCCTCTTGTGGCTTGACCCATGGATTGGGAAGTGTGTTTATGAGTGCTTCCCACATTCAAATTATATTCAACCTCTTCCATAGTGTCCATGGTTCCTTGCTTAATCAACTCCTCTCCTTCCATGTCCTCCATTGTTAATAGGAAACTTCCTTGGCCTACCTTTTATCTTGCCGGCCATAATAGGGCTGTTTTGGAAAAAAATGAGATAAGATGAGGTAGGATTGTAGGAGTTGGGAAACCTAGGGCTCTTTAGAAAGATATCTTGATGAGGAATAGGGCTACAATGGTGGTTTATGTTCAGTCCATACAGGTTGGGACTGGATTAGGTTTAATGTTCAGGCAAAGAGCAGCCAAATTGTCCAAAAAGGCATCACAATGCATACCATGGCATAGGCAACCATTACTACATCAGGTGAACTTATTGCTATCAAATCCCATTGTCCATTGTTTCCACCATTGGCCTTTTGCATTGCATAATCCCCATCCATTGATACTTCTATAGTCACAATACATTGTCCCTTATTTGCATAAACCCAATGCCCAATTATCTAATTGTTGATTCGATTTGAGTAGAGCATCGATGATGAGGATTTACTTACCAATCTCCTAGCCAAAGCCTTCTCACCCCCTTACCAAAGTTTGGAATACGATGGAAAGGGTTAAGGCCAAGTATTCACACCAATGTACCTAATCCCCCTCCTTACCACTTTTCCAAAAAGCACTCACGAGCAAGAAGAGTTCAAGATATGCTCCCCCTTGGCCTCTCCACCAATACCAAGGGTACCCTCTCAACATGCTAAATTCTAGTGTTTTTTTGGAATGAAATTACACAAATGGATTGAGAATCTAGAAATGTAAAGAGAGTAGAGTTTTTGAGGGCTTACATGTACGCATGCTCGTGTACATTACAAACTTTAACATGCACTCATGCTTGCATTCTGTTCCTTGTTTCCTTTCTTCATTAAAAACCATTGCTCCAAAGCTTGCAATAGTCATCCAACAAGCAATACAATGCCCTCATTAAGGCATAAAAAATGCAAAACCATCAATGATTGCATGCTTTTTCCCTTTCTTCAATCCAAGTGTTGGCTTCTTTGCATGTGTAGGGTAAAAGTGATTGGAGAAGTGTATGTGGGAATGATCAAGAGAATGTAGAGGTTCAAGGTATTACAAAGATAATCTCATACAAAAGTCATAATGCCTAAGTGAGTTATCCTCCCACCAAGAGGATACAAATAGACTTCGACAAGCCCAAAGTACAAAAGCTAAAGTCTCCAAGATTGTCTAAATGATAAAATGTCAAAAGATACAATAACAGCCCATGAGCCCCCTTTTATACTTGAGCCCATGACCGTGATCCCTAAATCTAACTAATGAAGTTACTACTTCATTACAGACACTAAGTAGGAGACTATTGGGGTTTCACTAAGTGCACATGTAGTATTGGAGTTTCACTTCAACTTTTATCTCAGTTTCATCCTCATTTTCAAAGCTTATGAAATACAAGGGAAATACTTCTCTTATTTACACCAATTTAAGTTCTTAGGGTAATACTTCCCATACTTACACCAACATTGGGTCTTGTGGCCTTAAAAGCCTCCCTATTGGATAAGGAAATTAAAGGTAATTAACCTAATTCTCTTTCCTTATTATGAATATATTTAAGGTGAGAGTCACAATTACATAAGCCTTAAAGGTTTCTACATAAAAGCTAATTACATTAGCCTTAAAGATGAGAGTCACAATTACATTAGCCTTAAAGGTTCTCTACTCATCTAGTTCTCATGGTCAACTAGGGGGAGATACATAGTTAATGTTTACGTCAATTTTTACCTAAATAGGGTCACAATTGTACCATAAAAATAATGCATGAATCTCACTTAGAGAAGGAAAACTTTTTAAAACCTTAACGAAGGTCAAATTTTTAACCATAATCTTGCTTCGTAATCTAAGGCCCAATATAAGATAATTAGATCTAACCTTAGTTACCATATTTTTCATGGTTGATGATAAGGGAAAATTTTCCCACCCTAACTCATAATAAGGGTAAAAGGGAATCTAGCCAAAATAATTAAAAACATCTAAGGAAACCATAGGCTAAGGTCAATCTAAAATTTATTTCATGAAAAAAAGAACCAATAATTTAAAGAAGTAAAATATGGGGCCATAAGATTTTTTAATTTGTAAAATTTCCATTTATTGCAAAGAGAAAGGAAGAATGGGTGAATTCTCATAGAGGGGAAAATGACTCAATTCCACTACTTCCAATAAAGGTGCATAAAGAGCAATTTGGAGAAAAATACATAAAAGAAAAAGTTAGATTTGGCTTACCTCCCTTGATCTTGAACTTGGTGCAACAGTTAGTAAATTTGAGTGTAAAAATCCCCTCCCTACATGAGAAATCCATGCCTACTTCTAGGGAGTAGAAAACTACTAAAATCCCCAAAACTACACACCTTTTGATGATGGAAAGAGACTAGATCTTTCCTCTAATCCCAAGAATTGACTTGTGTATCAAAAGAAGAGCAAATTGTACCCCAAATCCCAAGAGAAAAATTCATGAGAATGAAGGAAAGAAGAGGCCTTTTCATCAATAAAAATGGTGGCTAGAGTAAGTACTTACCCCTTCTTAACCAGATCTCATGCAAGATAACTAGCCATCAAAATCTTGAGTGAACTAGAACTTTTCCTCTTCAACTAGCACAACCATGCATGAACTCTACTTCTAATATTATTCCTTTATTTCTCCCATTTAATTTAAGTCCAAAGTCAAACATTCATCCTTCCATCAACCCTTTCACAAAGACTTCACATTATTTTTCAACTTGGCTAGGAAGGTTGAGGCAGAATGCAAGAATTATGACACTACATTTGGTGGTACTAGAGGCACTAAAAAATCAGCAAATTCACTTGTATCATGAAAGGGAAAAGATTAGGTTGATCAGCCTATCATAACGCTTTATGTTTTAGCAGGCCATTCCTTTGTTGATGGGGATATTTCTACAAATATCCATATCTTTAAAAATATGGGCTAAACAAAGTTCGAATTTGAAATTGAGCACATCCACAAGTTTCTTAAACTAAGGAGAAAATTTTCAATTGAACTTTTTATCTCTTTAGAAATTATAACTGTAAAAGATGATTATTTACACATTTAGGGTAGCCCTTGGGGAGGGATCTTACAAACACCCTAGCATGGGGCAACTTAAAATTGGTATAAACTTGAAGAGGAGGGAGGGGAAATATTTCTTCTTCTGCCCTCTATGTGCCTCTCTTATGCAAGCAAGGCTATTGCTAGTGTGACGACATTTGAGGCACATCACAATTCCTTAAGGGGTGGCACTCATAGTTCCTTCAGGGAGATTAGCACTAGTCGAGGACTGACCCACCTCGATTTTGAATCATGAGTATGCTCCACGAAGGACGTGCAATGTGGCCTTATAGTTGAGGCTCAATGGATTGGAGCCCTAGTGTGAACATGCTTAGTTTACGATCCCAAACACGACCTTTGAGGAAGGGTGAGAAAAGCAGGACGATTGGGTGGCCTTGGGTGAAGGGATCTCCTTAGTGGGTTTGAGAGGTGGCAATTGGAAGAAAATATAAACAAATTATAGTAACTGTAGTGATTATGGAAAATTTAAAGCTGACAAAGAGATATTTTATTTCGAGAAACCAACCCTTGACTCTTAGTGAGTATATTAGAAAACTCAATTATTTGAGCTTGTATCCCCCACATAGTAAGCTCACTTATAATGTTAGGGGAAATGAAGTTACCCTATATGAACACAGTACAGAAGATCATTATGGTAAGAGTCTAAGATTTTGATCTTTCAAGGTAAGCTAGAGTAAGGAACTTGAACTAACAAAATACATTAGTTAAGTATAAGTTTTGACATATAAATGGGTTGTGAATAGTTGCAAACTCTTAGTTATGGTTAAGACCAATCTCTTACCCTTGATAGACATAGCTTACGAACAATTAAGCCAAGAAAAATACGTGGCTTTTCATGTCGCCTAGATGCTTGTGTAGATTAGTTTTAGGTCAAAAGCAAGGAAAACTAATGCTAATGGAAATAGCTAGTGAAACGATAGACAAGAATCAATTCATGTTGGATGGGAACTCTATCGATTGCAAATTCAACATATTACCCTTAGGATTTTTTGATGGAATAGTTGGAGTGGATTGGCTCACTCAAAACCAAGTCGACATCCATTGTGATAAGGGAATTATTTCCTTTCCAGATATTATAAAAAATAAGGTGTAAGAGGGGATTGGGAAATCAAGATTTCCCTCACCAGTTGTTGTTAAAGGCTACCGAATTACTAAAAGGGCTCAAAAAGAGATTTGTTTCCTTTCTATATATTATAAAAAATAAGGTGCAATGGATTGGGAAATTAGGATCTCATGCTACCAAATTGTAGTATGATGGAATAGTTAGAGTGGATTGGGTCACTCGAAAGTCGATATCCATTATGATAAGGGAACTATTTCCTTTCTAGATATTAAAAAAATTAAGGTGTGAGGGATTGGGAAATTAGGACTAGTTGGTAAAGGGTGCGTGCCAAATTGCTAAAAGGGCTTAAAAAGAAACAAGTAATATATGTTGTCAAACTAAACCCACTAGGCAAAGAGGTAAATACTAAGGAGCTAGAATGGTTAAGTGAGTATGTAGATGTATTTCCAAAAAAATTGACCATGATACCACTCTAATGAGGACCATGAAATAGAGTTGATGTGCCTGGAGCTCAAGCAAGCTTATAAAATGGATATTCTTGAAGAGCAATAGAACTCAAGGAGCAATTAAGGGAAATCCTAAAACAAGGGTTCATACAGCCTAGTGTGTCACCATGGGGAACACATATTCTCTTCCAGAATAAAAAGAATAGGATATATGTATTGATTATATGGGATTGATTGGTTATAGGTTACGCATTAATTATAGGAGACTTGATTGAATTAGCTAACCATTTAAAAAATACATTATCCTTATGATTGATGAGCTTCTAGATCGACTACATGGTTCTCAGATGTTCACCAAGATTAATCTAAAATTGGGCTATTATCAAATTAGGGTCAAGTAGGAGGAAATCCCAAAGATAACTTTCAATACTAGATATGGACATTATGAGTTAACCCCATGATGCTTTTTGCATTAACCAATTCTCGTGCTACCTTTAACTGAATGATGCAAGAAATCAAGTAATTCATCCATCTGTGAGGTTCTCGACCATAATAAGATCACTTGGTCCACTCTTTTCATTTTCAGATGATAAGTAATACTAAGGTCTAAATGAAGTACTCACTACTTCAAAGAATGTTGTTCAAAATCTTAATGTGAACTTAACCTCTCTATTACTTATAATACTTATGTGGGTAATCCCTTTCAAGAAAACCTTAGCAACATCAAAGGCACTATAGATTTTCTTTACTATAACTAAATGAGCAACATTGGTCAACATGTCCACTACTACCAAGATAGAATCATAACCTTATGCATGTTGAAGGCAATCCAATAACAAAATCCATACTTATTCACACCCATATCATCTAGGGAATGTCTAGAGGATGCCATTTTCTTGGCATTTCAACCCTCTTAGCTTTAACCTTCTACCATGTCAAGCATTCAATGCAATATATTCCTCTTGAGTCCTACCTAAAATAACTTTTCTTAACCACCATGTATGTCTTTATGTAACTAGGATGTCCTACAATTATCAATCTATTTCAACCCTCTTAGTTTTAACCTACTATCAAAATGTCTAGATGTTGTAATTTCCCTGGCATTTCAACCCTCTTAAGCTTTAACCGTCTAACATGTTGAGCATTCATTCACATAATGCAATATATCCCTCTTGAGTCATAGCCAATAAAAAAATTTATTAACCACCATATTTGTCTTTATGTAACCAAGATGTCTTGATATCTTCCGATAATTGCAGGCTACCCAAGAGGAGGGATGGTATCCATAAATTGCATGGGCAATATGGATCAAGATCCTTCTTTTTATCTCACTAGCATAATTGATTGTTGAAATAAAGGCATCGATCCTCTAGCTTGTATCCTTGAATCTTTCTCATTTCACGAGGACTTTTGCTTTCCTAGATGAGGAAGGTGATGATGGGTTTAAAGAAACTAGATATCTAAGAGATCATGTCTCTCACCTCATTTAGCCAAAGGGCTAAAAATCAAGGTCATTTTACAAATAAGGAAACTTTCCTACTAAGTGCATCTACAACCACATTCTCCTTTCATGACCTATATTTGATGAATGTAAACACTTTAAACTCTTATAATTTGATGAATGTAAACACTTTAAAGTCTTATAATTTGTTATGAGTATGAACATTTGTCCGAGAAGGTATTATGTCCATAACCTCAAAACAAACACTACTTCAAATAGTTCCAATTCATGGACATAATTCCTTTCATGGGGTCTATGCATACAAGATTCATATGTCATGGGATGTCCCTCTATATAAAGACTCTACTAATGGAAAATCTACTGACATCCAGTAACCACCTCAAATGGCTTGCCAAAATCAAGCAATTTTAAAATAGGGTTAGTTATACCAAAGTGATCTTTTGCTCATCTCAACAGCACAATGACACATGGGGATTCATTGAAATGGAATATCTCTTTATAGTATTGTCAATGTAATATCTTTCTTTGTTGTGCTATCAATGGAATATCTTTCTTTGTAGTGCTATCAATAGAATATTTTACTTTCTGGTGCTCTCAATGGAGAGGCTAGCATTTTGGGTATAAGAGATATAGATAAATTTACTTATAATGCTTCTTATCAATGTAGTATTAGGATGAGTCCGTTTAAGGTACTTTATGGACAAGGCTATCTGACACACCCTCGACTTGGTTAGATCCAATGATTAGATTTTAGGTGTCTAAGAAAATGGTGGATGAAATATATCATTAAATTCAACCCATTCGGAAACATTTCAAGGCTACCTAGGATAGGCAAAAGTAGTATGCTGATCCAAATCAAACTCATCGAGAGCTTGAAGGTGATGTTGTTTCTTTCCATGTGACCTAAGAGAAGTTCTACCTTCTTGGGAAAATATGAAAAGTTGTCACTAAGATAATGTAGACCATATGTGATTACGCAAAAGATTGGAAGCCAAGCCTATGAACTTTTTCTTTTACCATATCTTTAAGTCCACAATGTGTTTCTTATCAGCTTAGTCAATGAATATGTGGCACATCCTAATCTCATTCTTGATGATGAGTAGGTTGCCCTTCTAGCCGAGGTCAAGTAGAGTTGAAATAAAAAACGATCTTGGATGTTCGAGAGAAAAACCTCTTCAAAATAAAGTCTCGAGGGAATATCTGGTCAACAAATGGAAGTCCTATCAAGTTGAGGATGCCACTTGGGAATAAAAAACAGAGCTATTATCATCCCCAACTTGCAAGATGAGGACATCTCAATTTTTTAAGAGGGGGATAATGTAATATCGCTTCCAAAGGATTACCCAAACATGTAAATAATCATCTTTTACAGTTAATAATTTGTGAAAGGGTTGATGGAAGGACCGAGGTTTGGTTTTTAGACTTAAAATAAATGGGAGAAATGAAGGGATAATATAAGAAGTGGATTTCATGTATGGTCATGTGCTAGTTCAAGTGGGAAAGTTCTAGTTCACTCAATATTTTAATGGTTAACTATCTTGCATGAGATCTAGTTAACAAGGAGCTCTTGTACTCATTCCCAACCACCATTTTCACCTATAAATTGCCCCCTCTCTCCTTCATTCTAATGTTTTGTCTTGCAATTTGTGGTACATTTTACTCTTCTTTTGATGCACATGCACATGCCCATACTTGGGATTGGAAAAAAGGTCCAGTCTCTTTCCAGTGTCACAAGGTGTGCAATTTTTGGGATCTGAACAATTTTCTACTTCCTAGAAGTAGGCATGAATTTCTCATCGAGGGAGGGGATTTCTTTACTCTAATTTTTCAGTTCCTACACCAAGTTTAAGCTTAGGCGAGGTAAGCCAAATATAACTTTTTTAAAAATAAAATTACTCTTTATGCACCTTTATTGGAAGTAGTGGAATTGGGTCATTTTCCCCTATGACAATTCCCTTATTTATCCTTTTCTGCTTATAGTAGTAAATGGAAATTTTATAAAGAAGGAAAAAATTATGGCCCATACTTTTCTTATTTAAAGTACTGGTTTCTTTTTTATGAAATAAATTTTAGATTGACCTTAGCCTATGGTTTGCTTAGATGCCTTTAATTTTATAGCTAGATTCCCTTTTATGCTTAGGGGTTGGATAATTTAGAAGTGGGATTTTTTTCCCTTAGCATGAACCTTAGAAAAACTAGTAATAAGGTTAGATCTTTAAATTATACGAGTGAATATTTTAGGAGACAGTTATCTTATGATTAGGCCGATTATGAAGCAAGATTTATAGTAAAAATCTTCAAATTACATAAGTGAATATTTTCAAAGACAATTATCTTATGATTAGGCCAAGATTATGAAGCAAGATTTATTTTTAAAAACCTTCAAATTACACAAGGGAATATTTTAGAAGACAATTATCTTATAAGTAGGCCAAGGCTATGAAGCAAGATTTATACTTAGAAATCCCACCTCCATTAAGGTTTTAAAAATTTCCTTCTCCAAGTGAGATCGTGCATTATTTTTTCATGGGTGAAATTGTGACTCTATTTAAGTAAATTTAAGGGAAGCCTTACCATGGATCTCTCCCTCATTGATCATGAGAGTTAGATGAGTAGAGATTTTAGCTTAATTTTGTTAGAGGTAAAGCAATGGGAGATGTTATGTAGTCCTTAAAATTAGCTTTTATATATAAACTTTTAGGGCTAATTTAATTGTGAACCTCACCTAAAATACATTCCTAAGAGAAGAGAGTTTGGTTAACTACCTAGAATTTCCTATCTATTTGGAAGTCCTTGTAATCCAATAGGGAGACTTTTAAGGCCATAAAACCCTACATTGATGCAAGTATGGGAAGTAATGCCTTAACCCTTAAATTGGTGTAAATAGAAGTGTTTTCTTTATAATTTACAAGCAGGGTGAAATTGAGATAAAAGTTGAAGTGAAACCTTAACAGTTTCCTAGTGCATGTGTACTTAGTGACACATAGTTTTAATGTAATGAGGACTATTAAAGGACTATCTCTTGGTGGTCAAATTTATATATTAAGTTTAATTATTTTTTATTCTTTACATTTGGTTAGCTAAAGTCTCCCAAATATTGGGTGCAATCTAGGACTAAAATCCTCAAGTGGAATGAGATCCGGTGAAAAGAACCATGTGGAGCATGATTAAGCCTTGTCACAAAAAAGATTAAATTCTCTTATCAAAACTGTAATGTCATAGCTGTTTGAAATTTTTCTTGATGCTTGAAGCATGTTTACAATTATTTTATGAACTGTTATGTGATATGTGATGTTGTGGCACAATGGTGATCTGTGTAGATACATCACATGCTAGATATTTGTTATGTGGTTACCATCATCCATCGGATGATTCACATAAGGGCAGTCTTGTTCAAGACCTTGACCCCTTTCAGTTGAATGTGGGTCTAGTTTAGGTGAGGTAAGTTCGTGGGATCCCATAGGCAAAGCTAGTTGTATCGGTGGATAATCTGTTTCCCAAGTGACTCAAATATTTAGCAATGAACGATTTGAAGAATAGACAAAAATGGCCTTATTCTATGAACTAAATATATTAAAAGCTTCCCAAAGCCTTTTATTACTCTCCATGTTGTGTTGTTAAATGGAGAAATCAAATAATCCATTTTAGTCCATTATTGAATTAAAATATTATTATAATAAGAAAAGTATTCTATGAATCGAAGATATTAAAGTCTTCCTAAAGACTATTTTTAACCATTACTCTCCATGTTATGTCATCAAATGGAGAAAATAAGTAATCCGTTTTAGTCTGCTATTGGATCAAGGTATTATTGTAATGAGCAAGAAGCAACAATTGATTGGCTAGTAGTGTAAATTTTAGGGCATGGTCACCAAGGGAGCTTGGCGGAGGGAGCTTTTCTTGGCTGCCCTCTCTCTCTACTTGAGCATTCTCTCTCTAACTATTACCTCCACCCACCACCTCCCAGCCCTGCCCCCTCCACCACCAACCTTAATCTCCTCTCTCCTCTCTCTCTCTCTCTTGTCTCACTCTTCCCTCCCTCTTTTTTTTTCTCTCTCTCTATTATGTTTCTTTGCTCACTCTCTCTACCTTGCTCCTCCCTTTCGCTCTCTATCTATTACCACCTTCCCTTCCTCCCCTTTGCTCAAAGCTTGTCAGGGTGGTCATTCCTAATCATAACCGAGCAGGCTTCACCTCCCAGTCTTTTTCTTCATGGTCGACCACTTGAGTCATGTGCATACACCCATAAAGTACATCCACTCGCACATGCACACACTTTTACTCACACACACACATGCATGCCCACCCATCCACAATCCAAAAAATATATGCATGTACACATGCACATGAAGCACCTCCACCACTACACATACACACATATTCACGTTTACACTCTCACACTTGTGCCATGTGCACACTCCCCCCCCCACACACCCATTTTGAAAAAAATGGCCTCCTCCCCTTTCATCCTTGTTTTAAAAAAAATTCCCCCTCTTGTTTAATTTTCCTAAACCCCCTTCCTTATTTTTTCATACCGCTTAATTTTTCTACCCCCTCCCTTGTCCTCTTTCTTGAGGTTAGTAAGCCTCACCCCTATGCCAAGCCTTGTCTACTACTTCTCAATTGTTTACGAGAACGAATTCGGTACAGCACCCTCAACCAAGGGTGCTACAAAAATAGGATGCATGGAAGAAAGCATAAAAATAAGCATCACAAAAAAGAAGTGTGTTAGAGTTTTCACTTAAAGGAGCTTCTACACATGCACACACCTTTAGCCTATGTGTTGAAGTTTTTATTGAAAAGAGCTTCTACACATGGGCACACATTTAGCCCCATGCCCATGCGTGAATATACACACGGGCTTTGCATTTAATAGACACGTGTAAGAGGAATAGGCACCAACATCTTAAGGACTTGCACTAAGCCTCATTGTCAATGTCCATGTATATTTTTGGATGGGGAGACCATGTTAGGAGTAAGCCTAGCCCATGGTACAACCCATTGCCTGGATAACCATCAACCTTGTAGATACCTCCAAAGAGCTTCAATCAATTTAACCTCTTCTTCATGCACCCTTACAACATGCATGGCCTCACTCACCTACATCTAACCTCGTTGTGACTACCCTCCAAGTACACCTCTCGATGGCAGGACCATGGCAGGGGTAAGTGTGGACCATAGTATGACCTATTACCTAGATAATCATCAAACTCGTAGGTATCTCCAAAGAGCTTCAATGAATGTAACCTCCACTTTAACTCCATTTCAACACGACCACACCTCCCCCTAGCCGACTATCAACCATGAAGAAGTGGTGATATTCATCGTGCCAAGAAAGACCACCATCTATCCATGAAATTTAGTCATTGGTGGTCATAACACTCATTTCATCGTCGTCAAAAGGCATGGAGGGGGGCGTTTCTACCAACTGCTTGAATTTGAAGGGCCCAAGCTACTTCCAACAATAGAAGGAGGCATTGCATGAAGAACTCTACATCACATAACTTTCATGCCACCTCGACAATCTAGCTATCACCACTTTCACAAAGGGCTACCCAAATCCTATCACTAATATGCCATGCATCTGGCGGGATGGGTCCAAAATCTACCACTTGACCTTGCATTCCAACTTCAAGGAATTCATGGGTGTGACATTAGGATGCGATCGTGATCGCGATTAGGAAGGGGGTCATGTTAACCACTTAATAGGGTAAGTGGTTATGTGAAATACTTAGTAGGGTAACATGGTTTCGCTCAACCTACCCTTAAGGCACCTTTTTCCATCTTACCCTCTTGAATAAGCACCTTTTTCCATCTTACCCAGTTGAATAGACACATATAATAGCACCTTTTTCCATCTTACTCGATTGAATAGGCACCTATCTTTTATAAGACAATGCTCGAACATATAAAGTGGCCTTACCACACATGAGCCTAATATCAAAGAAGAAAAGTCTGACTTCGTGTACATACTTTCTTAAGACTAGTAATAGTGGCCGAATCATTTTTTAGTTTTATCTAGCCTAGTAGTGTGAATAATAGTTACTTATATATAAGTCAACCTTGACAATAAATAATATACATTCATTCCCTTGCAATAAGATGCTTGTGAGCTCTTTTCTACTCTTGCTTGTGTGTATGATTGAATTGATGGATTCATGCTAGATAGGTTTGATTGAAGGTTTTCTAGCCTAGTAATGTGAATAATAGTCACTTATATATAAGTCAACCTTGACAATAAATAATACACATTCATTTCCTTGCAATAAGATACTTGTGAGCTCTTTTCTACTTTTGCTTGTATGTATGATTGAATTGATGGATTCATGCTAGATAGGTTTGATTGAAGGTTTCCCCCTTCCATTAGCTTCTCCGCTTTCCACCTTTTTGTGAGAGAGAACTACAACGAAGGCTATCTTCTTCTTCCCTTGTAATATTTATTTGTGAGGTCTTCTCTTCTCTACTCTTGCTTGCATTTATGATTAAATTGATGGATTTATGTTGGATAGGTTTAATTGAAGGTTTCCCCTTTCCATTAGCTTCTCCACTTTCCACCTTTTATGAGAGAGAACCACATCAAAGGCTATCTTCTTCTTTCCTCCATCTAGGCAAGGGAAGCTCTAGCTTTATCCTCTACCTTCACCCCCTTAGCATAGGAGCATTCTGGTGTGACAATGGAGTGAGGAGGTGACGTACGAACTAGTGTACCCACATTGGGGAGTTGCATTGAGGCTCAAAGGCAAGACCCTATAACATATGATTTGGTAAGCCTAAGGTAAGCTCTTGACTTGAACAAGGTGCCACATTATGGTGGGTGAGGCTCACCAATGACATGGCACCTTACACATCTTCACAAACCTTATGGTTGTATAGAGCTTGAGATCATATAGTAGCCTCACCAATGACACGCAACCTTTTCCCACGGCGTTAGAATATTTGTGATGCACAGAGCTCGTGGAACTATAAACTTTTACATTTTTAAGCTTCTTGATCTGAGCCATGGGTTAAGAGATATAGTGTACCTTTTAAGGTTTCCCAACTTGAGAGACTTTCCAAAGATGTAGAGTTTGGAGGATTTAAAGTCTACCAACTTTAAAAAGTTAATCGGAGGTATGGTTGAGAGATGTGGTGGCCCTACAAAGATTTTCCAAAAAACCAAAGTTTGAAGGATTAAAAGTTTACCAACTTTAGAAACTTGAGAGATATATATAATTGTGAGAGATATATATAATTGTGATGATATTTAGCACATGAAACATCCTATTTCATGAAGACGCAAAAAAAAAAAGTCTAGCTCAAATCAAGATGTTCGAAAAGTTTCTTTTGGGTTGGTTTTTAAGCTGTATAGTATCATTGCACAGAGAGAGAGAGAGAGAGAGAGAGAGAGAGAGAGAGAGAGAGAGAGAGAGAGAGAGAGAGAGAGAGAAGAAGAAGAAGAAGAAGAAGAAGAAGAAGAAGAAGAGAGAAGAGAAAGAAGAGAGAAGAAGAAAGAAAGAAAGAAAGAAAAATTTATTAGTTAGTACTACAATAGACCTGAAGGGTCTATAAGACTAAAAACTTGTTACATATGATCCATATGTAGATTAGATGTAATAACACAAAGAAAAAAAAAGGGGCTACATAAATCCTTTTGTGTACAATGTAAGAATAGATAGGGAGAGCTCAAATGTCCAAGGCAGAGTAGAGGACCGAAATGTCCACCTCGAGTGGTGGTGCCACCCTAAGGTGGTGTAGTAGGATTTCTCGAATCTGGAGAGCTGATGGGTGAAAGGTCTATGTATTTAAGTGTAAGGGATCTAGTTCTCTAGTGGGATGGTGCCCAATCTCTAATGAATCCACAGGTGCAAGTAGGCAAGACCTCTTGGGATGAGATTGATCGTGGGGAATGATCTATAGAGTGTATCCCATATTCTCCATGTGGCTAGAGAGAACCTAGTAAGTAATGGCAGCTCTATTTATCAGGGACTAAAGAAATATATAATGGAGGCTGAAGTTAAGTCTTATTATCCTCTCCTCTAAGCATATAGTTGGATCAGTGCCTCTCGATGTCTGTGCATCTCTAGTAAGTACATCCCTAAGCATCTTTGATGACTATTATAGAGCATCATGCAATTAAGTGGGGCAAATCCATCTATGAAAAGGTAATGAAACCTCCCTTATATCTCAAACTACACTCAGCATCTAAATATGTTATGTTTCTCTCCAAAACTCTCTCTCTCTCTCTCTCTCTCTCTCTCTCTCTTTAGTCGAGCATAGCTTGCATATCCTCCTAGCCTCCCATGGGATAATACCCTAGCCTTGTCCCTATCCTGGTTGTGAAGATACTCTCATTTAGCCCTGTCTCTCCCATGGGATAATACCCTAGCTCTATTTCTATCCTAGGTGTGAGGATACTCCCATTTAGCCAATATCAATCTGCATGGCATGTAACATCTGTCTCTAAAGGTACATAGGCTTCTCAATGAAAAGCCATTTGCTATGACCATAAGAAGAGCTCTCTATAGAAGGCCAACTTCATAGGGCTTAGTGGGTGTTTGCATTGTCTGGGGGGTCAATGTGACACCATGTAAGGTCTCAAGGCAAATAATGATGTTGATCTCCTATTTTGAGAGGTCCAGGAAAGGTGAGTCAAGAGAGTATTCAAAAAGGTGAGTCTAGTAAGCAAGCCACGTCCCTCAAACCATCTAGATACCTAGCAGTACCATGACTTGTACTCTCTCACCTATGTTAATCGTATGGAGCACTCTAGTGCAATCTCATTAGGATGTGTCTATCAATGTCTAAAAGTGGTGAATGAAAGTGATCGTATGGAAGAGGGCATCAATGACTCGAAGTGGTGCTTCAAACTCTTCTATAAAAACAATCTAGTGTGGATCTTAGGAGCTAGTGGTCTATCATAGTATAAAGGTGGTGAATGTAAGTGTTTGTCTGGAAGAGGGCCTCAATGAGTAGGGGGGTGGTGCTCCAAACTCTTAAAAAACAATCTCGTGGGGTAGCGATGTTATGGATTATGGAAATTATTTTATGGTATATTTTTCATGGATATTTATTTTTGATTATTTGCCACATGGTCAGTGACTTACCGCCAGGTAGTCAATCTAGTGTGGATCTTAGGAGCTAGTGGTCTATCATAGTATAAAGGTGGTGAATGTAAGTGTTTGTCTGGAAGAGGGCCTCAATGAGTAGGGGGGTGGTGCTCCAAACTCTTAAAAAACAATCTCGTGGGGTAGCGATGTTATGGATTATGGAAATTATTTTATGGTATATTTTTCATGGATATTTATTTTTGATTATTTGCCACATGGTTAGTGACTTACCGCCAGGTAGTACTGGTCGCACCATGTTACATAGATAGTCACTGGATATAATCTTTTGCATATGTTTTTGATAGCAGATCAGTGGCAGGGCTAGTGTCCTTTTCCTTCTCTCCTCTCCTCATTCACCCGCTTTTTAATAAACCCACCTCCCGCCAAAATTTCTCCCTAAATTATACTAGTTTCCTTCTAATCCACATCGCACCTCCAAAATTCACTTATGTTAATTTTTCCCTGTTGTTTTGAGCTAATAAACCCCTATTTTATTTTAAATAGCAATAAATAAATCATTGTTAATTCGTGTGTAAAGTGATTTGCAAGCTTCATGAGCAATGTGCTTTTTTGTGAATGCCAACCTCTCCATCAATAATATCCCTCTCAAATCAACCCTCTTGCTTCATAAAAACACCTTCAAATCTTTATTTTACGGTGCAAAGCAACAAATTGAAGCAGATTGGTCATGAAAGTATTACCTCTCGTTCTTCATCTATTCAAAGGAAGGTGATCCCCTTCCCACATTCAACACTCGACATCTCTTTTCTCAACTCAATCGTGATTTGTATTATGCAAACAAGGTAACCAATTTTCCAAATTCAAAATAAATTCTTCTTCAAGTGATGATTTGCATATGGACAATGCTCATGGCTTCACTAATTCTCCACTTCCAGAGCCTACACTCGATCAAAGACTCTCTTTGATCCAAGCTCATTGATCGAAGCTCAACTTGAAGAGCAACAACACTACATGCACACAAAATCCTTCTTGGAGCATGAGATGCGTGTGTAGGCCAATGATTCTCTAGAAGATGATCATGTCACTAAGATTCTTAAAGCAGTTTTTAAAGCCCAAAGCACACGCAAGGAATCAAAGATAAGTTGTTGCTCTTTCACTTTACAAAATTTGATGGTAGAAAGGATGGCCGCATTGTTCTTTCATGGTTAAGTCAATTTGGATGATTACTTTGCTAACGAAAACTTCTCCGAAAGAGACAAAATTAAACGTGCCACTAATCACATGGCTGATAAAGCATCTCTGTGGTGGAATGTACTCCGCAATGCTGCGCTGACAAGCCAACCACTTGGCTTGAGTTCGGCTTGAGTTCAAAGACAACGTCAAAGAGTCATTCCTTCCACCTCAGTTTCATTTGCAGGCACATCGTGCATGGAGCAAATTCTCTTGGAATGATCGTGATTGTGACAATCTGTCACAATACATTGAGCGTTTTTGGCAAACTTTATTACATCTTCACATGCTAGAAGATGTGCATGATGACGCTTTGCACAACAAAAGTATGAGGATAATCTTGAAGAAGGATTTCAACCAAAGGCGAATATACTTCTTCTCTGTATAAGGCTATTTCTCGTGCTCATGATGTAGAGAAGAAGCTTCGCTCCATCGGCAAGTTTGTTAGGCCTATGCAAGCGCCTAGTCCAACAAATTGGCAATCATCTTTTGTGGGTAATAATCATTCATTTAGATGATTTTTTAAACCTAATTCTTTTATTTTAAATCACACTAACAATGTCCAACACTCACGCACCCACATTTCCTTCTAAGAATGTATTTAATGGGGCAACTTCAAAGCCAAATTTTGTAAATTCAAACCTCAAGCCTAGACACAACAGTGCTCACAATGCCTCATCAAAAGCACATAGGCCTTCTCCTACTTATCATTGTTGCCTAAATTCGAGCCATATTGTGGCAAATTGCTTCGCCAAGTTACCACCTCCAAAGAAACCAACCATCGCGGTCCACTGCATCAAAGAAGAAGCTCGTGAGGTCGATGATGACACCATTCCAGAATGGACAGAGGACACTCTTTATGACAAGTTTAATCGAGAATCAAACAACCCTCCAGGTATTCCTCAATCTATCCATTCATTATTACGCATGTAAGGTTCTATTGATGGTCATCAAGTTTGTGTTTTACATGATAATGGGATTTCGCATGATTTTAGTTTAGAAAATCTTGTAAGAAAATTACAACTACACACATCTCCCTCTATACATAAAGGAACTCGTTACAATGGCACTCAAGAAGTTAAAAATCTTAAAATTCAAATTGGGTCATATAAAAAGCATCGTGATTTCTTGATTGCACCTTTACATTCCACGGACATCATTTTAGCGTGATGCCATTCCGTCATAAATACAATCCTAACATTGATTACAACACTCATACTATGCAATTCACACATAATGGCACATTGATATCTCTTTCTAGTGACTCTTCACTTAACCTTTTTCCATTGATTACACATATACAAGCAAAAAGAGCACTTAGAAAAGAGCACAAAGCATACATGATTTATGTGACTAAGGTAGAGAAAGTAAATCAAACACTCACTCCACCTCAACAACATTCTTGAATCTTTTCATGATTGTTTTGTTAATGAGTATCCCCCTCACTTATTACCTTCTTCTTGCCCCGAGGACCATAAAATAGAGCTCTTGCCTGGAAGTCAAACACCACATTGTGCACCTTATAGACAAAACCCTTGTAACAGCAAGAAATTCAACACCAAATTAAGAAATAACTAGATAAAGGATTGATACGACTTAGTATTCACTGTTTGGAGCACCAATCTTGTTAGTTTAAAAGAAGAATAAGACTAACTTATTCCATGTGTATCGATTATTGTGCATTGAATAAAGTGACTGTTAAAAATTGTTATCTTATTCCTATAGTAGACGATTACGTGACAAATTGAAAGGTGCTTGTGTTTTTAGCAAGATAGATTTAAAATCAGGTTATCATCAAGTGTGTATGGACCCCACTGATATTTATAAAACTACATTTCACAGTCAATTTGGTCACTCTATGAATTTATAGTAATGCCCTTTGGCCTTACAAATGCAAAGGCCACATGTGTTTGCATGATGCATAGAATCTTTTTAAACCATCAAGATTTTGTGATTGTATTTTTTATGACATTCTTATTTTTAGTCTCTCCAAAAAAGAACATAAAAAACATTTGAGAATTGTTAAAAACTTCTTAAAGAGAACCATTTGTATGTAAATCCTGACAAAAGCTCATTCTTTCAAAGTGAAATTAAATATCTGATGGCATTCGTGTGTTGACCTTGAAAAGATAGCAACCATTAGAGACTGCCCAACTCCCAAGACAATATATGATGTGAGATCTTTTCTAGGACTTTCACGCTCTTATAGAAAATTCATGCGAAACTTTTCTTGCAGTACATTAACAAAAGTATGTTTTTTGTTGGGGTGACAGTCAACAAAAGTTTTTTGACTATCTCTTAACTCACACCCCACTCCTACAATTACTTGACTTTACTACCTACTCTACTTCCTCGCATAATGACATGATTTGGACCATAGTAGATAGGTTTAGCAAACAAGCATACTTTGTGGCATGCAAGAAGACATTGATTGCTCCACTTGCAAAACAAAGATATTTATTAAAACTGTTTTCACTCATTGTGGTCTTCCTAGAGTAATTGTTTCTGATATAGGCTCTCGCTTTTGCAATAATTTTTGAATAGTTTTGTTTTCAAATTTAGACTCTAAGATGGACTTTAGTTTCACTTTCCACCCAGAAAGGAATGGCCAGACCTAAGCTACTAACATCACTATCATGTGGACCTTTTGAGGGCCTATACAATTGAAAAACCGTATAATTGGGATGAGCATTTGCACATTTTGCAATTTGCTTATAACAATACCACCCACTTTGTCAGGAAAGGCACCCTTCGAAGTTATCTAGGGTAAAAAGTTACCTACGCGGACTTCTAGAATCGGAACACAAGTTCAAGCCGCGTATACCATTTTGCCTGTGCCCACACCCAGATTTTGGCCGAAGTGACTCAATCTATTAAAAAAGCTCAAGAAAGATATACAAAACAAGTAAACAAGAAGCGAAGACCTATGCAATTTCAAGAGAATGACATCGTTTGGTTAAGAATCGAAAAACATAGATTTGAAAAGCATCCCAAGCTTAAACTCGTCCATGTTTTATGGGCGTTTCAATACTTCTCAAGAAAATAAATGACAATACTTTTAGATTTGACATCACACCTCACTGACATATACACAACTCCTTTCATATCAATTTGCTACACCCATTTAAGGGAACTCTTCCACTTTATCATGTTCTAGATGACCCACCTCTTTTACAAGAAGACTCCAAAAAATTAGTCCCAGAATCTATCCTTGACCATGACCAGATGACCACTCATACATGTACTATTTATCATCGATACTTGATTAAAATACAAGAACCACTCTACTAAGGAAGCGTTGTCTACCTACTATGCCCTGATTATTGCCTACCATTCACAGTCACATTGATTCTAGCTATGTGCACAGACTCACCGATTGAGGCAATGTACATATATCCTTTTATGTGTACAGACTTGCTATTTGAGGCAGTACACTACGTGGAGACTTGGCGATTGAGGCAGCACATTCTTTATATGTAGACTCGTCGACGATTGAGGCAGCATGGTTTCATGTGGACTCGTTGACCAAGGCAACACGAGTTTTTCAAAGAAGACTCGCCGATTGAGGCATCTTTCTAGCTTTATGACCAATTGAGGTCAATTGCTTTCCAACCCCGGGGCATGGTATGGACAACTTTTTGTGTTGGGTTCCTAGAAGGGGGTTTGAAAATGTAGTCCTCCAACCTATACAACCAAGCCAAGGTTGTATCCGTTGGGCTAGTGTGCTCTACTACCAAGGGCGGCACAAGGCAAAGAGAGGCATTGTGAAGGTGGCTCCCAAGTATACATAGGAGGTGACAATCTCCACTGCGTCACCTTTAAATGAAAATGCATGTTTGGTAAGCCACCCACGATGGCGAGATGTTCAAGAGCACCATGATTTTGGTCTTGCCAAGATTCAGAGTGGGATCCTTGTCCTCACAAAGTAGAAGTGCACCCAATTATCTTTTACAAACCCTTTGGAGAGAGAGAGAGAGAGAGAGAGAGAGAGAGAGAGAGAGAGAGAGAGAGAGAGAGAGAGAGAGAGAGAGAGAGAGAGAGAGAGAGAGAGAGAGAGTTCTCCCCAAATTGTGCTTTTACTTACTAATAAGGAATGCTTGCCAAATACACACACCCACCTTGGGCATGCATGCCCTTGTTTACTTGTCAAAAAAACACACCCATCTTGGGCATACATGACCTTGTTTACTTGTTTCATGCTTGCCTGTGCTCAAAATAGTTTTTAGTTTCCTTTGCAATCATTCTATTTTCATAATTTGGACTATCCATATTGAGTTAACTAATCAGAAACTTTTTTTCCACCTTTTTTTCTTGTGATCCCAAGCACATGTAGTACATCTCTGAGTTATTAGAATAACGTGGCTTGAAAAACCTAAGTCAATATACTATGCTATCAACATGTGCCATGGCAAACAAATGCTCGTCCTTTCATGCATCTTGCCATGAGGTTCATCATCAGTGACATGGTAAATATATGTTGATCCTTTCCTACATCTCCTTGAGATGTCGATGCATGGTTTGGCTACGGTATCTTCCACATATGATGTGACTCCCCTTCTTCGTGCATTCCTTTAGCTTTTGTTACAACTTTTGGGACTTGCTTTAGTTTATGTATTATCCTCTTCTTCTTTGGTGTTAATGAACATATTGTTATCTCCTAAACCTTATGTTCAGCTTCCAATTAGCCAAATAGATACCCACTTCTCTATATTATATAAAGGAAGAGTTTCACGACGCTGCCATGTGGCAAGAATTTGGAGGTTAGGGGGGGAAATTTGGAGGTTCAAGGAGAGGTAAGCTCCTATTACTCTAGGAATTTAAAAAATATCAAGTTGGGAATAATATACGTGCGAAGCATGGGTAAGGCCACTAGTCCAGTGAAAGACGATGATTGACCACCCTATGTGAAATATGGACTTGAAAGAGTTGAGTTTACTAATGATATCAAAACTATTAATAAGTGTAAATTTGTACAAAGAAAAAGTGTGAGGCATAAGCCCACACTTTTTGTTTGGATTGCACAATATATAAGATTTCCTCCAAGTTAGATTACTACACAAGTTGTGAACCCTCCACCCTATCAAAGGATACTAGTGCCGAAGGTGTGTGATTGGCCCAAAGTTGATTTCACAATTAATGCAATAGAAGGGTGCTTCATAAATCATGTGCATTTGGATCTAAGAGGATGTACCCAAGAGTGTTTACAAAGCACTTGAACGAATGGCTTGCGAGTCCTTGTTGTAATATTTTCATGTGCTAGTTTTTGCAAGTGGCATTTGGCCCTTGCGCTTGCTCGTTATTTCAACAAATTAATTAGTTGTGATATTTTCATGTGCTAGTTTTGCAACTGGCATTTGGCCTCTTGCATGTGCTCTTTTCTTCAACAAATTAATTAGTTGTAGCTTGGATCACTTCTTAGAGGCTTCAAAATGTATGCTCTTCGGAACTTTTGCATAGAGAAAGCCTTTGGTCGAAAGGTTTGTTGCCATTTCTAAAGCTCGAACTTCAAGTGCCCTAAATTTTAAAACGCTATCGATAGACTCCTTCAAATTTTGGGCTACGGCTACGTTTGATTATTATTTTTTCCTTTCACTGCATTCTGGAAAACGCGGGAGGGGAAATTCATCCCCCTCTCTCTCTCTCTTTCTCTCTCTCTCTCTCAATCAAAAGGAAGAGGAGGAGGAGAGGGAGGAGGAGAACAACGGCGCGTTTGTGTGCTCCTTCCAGAATAAGGTTTGCAGTGGCGGATCCAGCGAAGAAGCGCAGCGGGAGCCAGATCTGCCAGGTACACATCAATGCAGCTTCCCTTCAACGGCCTTCTACGTTGCACTCGTCATCACTAAGGAATTATAAATTGCTCTGTGTGCGTTTGTGTGGGGCGACGCTCGTCCCCCTTCTGGAATTCGTCTATGCCCGCGAATATGACGGTTACTGCAGGCTAGTCAGGGGCAACACGTGCTCCTTTAGGGCTGACGTCGAACTCCTCCTATGGGCTATTCTCTTAAGTATTTTCCGAACTTCAGGCTAATTCGGGAACTTCACAGTCATATATTAGGAAACAACCCTGGTTCTGTGAAGTGCTTAGCTAATCCAGAGAGTTTTACACCTTGCACCCCCATCAGAATGGAAGACCATCTGTTTTTAAAGCCATTCTAGCGCTTATGCATGTGTGATAGTAGGCTATTGCACTGCCCTCGTTATTTTATCATGTTAGAGATGCTAAGTCAAGTAGTAATGCTCAGTTTTTTAAACCTTTTGTCTCGTCTTGTATCTTGTCCAGGAACTTTGTTTGAATACTCCCTTGTGTTCTTGATTTGGAAAATTGAGGCATTAGTTAGTAAGCACTGTGCAGTGTGGAATAAAATGAGTACCTGACCATGTAGATTGACGTGACAAGTTTGTGTGTCTCCTCACATGTAGCTTGAGATTCCACATCAGTATTGGTGGCGCGAACAAAGCAAGTTCTGGATTTTGGAGGGGCCCTGAAGGCCATTGGCACGTTATATTGTCGTTGTGGCCATATGTAAAGGCATGTACATGGCAAGGTGTTGAAGCCAAGCACTTGTGGTGTAGGTTACTATTTTCAAGTATGCATTTAAAATAGTGAAAGGCTAAATCCCTTTTAAAATGCTTGGGAATGGAAGATGAAATCACACCACTAGGTACAACAATCAAAAACAAAAAATGAAACTAGGGGAATGAAGAGGCCCATCAATGAAAGCACTTTGTAAAGACATAGGGTTGTCTGCTAGGGTTCCTTCTGTTGAGAGACTTTAATGCCGAATAGCGTAGAAACAAGCTTCAATATTGGATTTTTAGATGCATGATACTTTTATAGATGATGCCACATGATCTTGATATCGGCTTTACATCTGCTATATATGGATGCCTCAATCACGATGACTTGCTTGAGGTGGGGGACATGCAAAGACACAGTGGCAGTTAATGAGATTAGTCAACATATCCTACTTGTCCGCCACAGTGTAGGTGACTATCTTACTTGGTCCCATTACTGTGGTCACATAGGTCTCTACCACAATCACTACCTACTAGATCGAGGCTACAGTGCTAGTTGTTCTACCCTCTTGTCTACTATTGTATTACGTGAGGCGTAGCAGAAGCTTTTAATGATGATTCAGGAGTGTGTTTGTTACGTCCCAGGGCTAACTAGGGTTAAGACCCTCGGGCTGGGTTAACCATAGCCCAGGGTTAGGCATCTTAAGTGGGGGGATTAGTGGCTTTTATGAGACATGTGCTATATTTGGCTCCTGGTTTATAGGAGGCCTATATAAGTCACTTTATGGGTCAGTTTTGAGAGAGAGCTCCTTAGACCTGGACACGAGGCCTTGAGACTACTCCGTGCTTACATCCGATGGGTGTATACTGGTGGTATGGGACGCCAAGGACTTTGCGCGTGGAGCCATGTCTCGGATGCTACTGTCCCCCTTGCTCGGGGGTGAGCTTGAATGGCTCTATGATTGGGCGGTGAGCTTGATGCTATGTCCTTTTGTTTTTATGTTTATGTTTAATCGTAGGGTTTATCTGGTTGGGGCTTTACATTGGTATTAGAGCTAGACCTACTTGGATTAAGCTTGGAAATCTCCGAAAGGAGGAGAGGAGAAAATCCATCGCCTGGATCTTCCACCTTAAGTCGTCAAGTTGCTTTTTCACTTTTCAAGGTCTGGGTGGTATGGGGCACTTGGACGGAAGGCGGGAAGTAACCGGGCTCAAGGGAGAAGATCGGTGTGGTTGGATGTGTGGGAGTTTTGCAAAGAACTCCATATCCATGTGAAAAAGCAGAGAAAAGCATCGTGCTGTTGGTGCTTTTTTGAGTTTTATGCAGGGGAATTCTTTGCCCTAAAACCTTCTGTCTGTACCCGCGCTTTTGCATCTCTAGGCTTCATCCAACAGCTTTTTTCTCCATGGTTGAACTATCAGGGTTTTCTGTGCGGACTGGTCACCCTGTCTGCAAGGGGTGTGCGTAGATTTGAGGTTGATCTAGAGCTGCCGTGAACAGCCCTGCTGGTCGCCATGATACAGCAGGAAAGAGTGGTGTGAGGACATGATCATGCGTGGAGGTTTTGACGTGTAGAGAAGGCTGTACGGGCACTGTCCAGAGCATAGAGAGAGGGGAAAAGCACTGCTGTGAGCCGATTCAGGGTGTCCTGTGTGACTGCCCATGTGTGGCCGTGGTACCCATGAGTGGGCATGCCCGGGTGTGAAGGGGGACGCCCCATAACTGGGCTGGATGGCCAGAATGTGGGCGCATATCAGTAAGAGCCGAGTACTCTATATATGGCTGGTAGGTGCGTGGTGTGTGTAAGCACACATGGTGCTTTTTGCCAAAAAAACAGGTCGATTTGGAGCTTTTTTGGTGGGCGCATATCTGAGATGCTTTTTTGGGCATCAAGTATGCTTTTGCGGGTGTTTGGTCACTTATGCACACAAAATTCTGAAGTCGACCAGAATTTGCGCCTTTTAACACCCTGAGCTTCTTGCTCTTTTTTGTGCATCACCTCTGCCATCGCTTGGTTAGACAAGTTTACACCTCCACCTCAAGCTTTTACTTTCTTTACAAGTACTCTTTCTGGACAGATTCATGGCTAAATACATGGATACCTTGGTTTCATTTGTGGAGGTGTCTGGACCTTTATCAGCCTCTCCTGCAATAACTCAACTTGGGGTAACTACAGTATCTATTCCTCCTATGCAGGATGGTGATACAGTTCAACCTAGTATACCACAAGTGTTCCCTCAGTATGTGGGACAACCTATACCCGCTTTACAAACAGGTGTGGATCCCAAATTTTTACATGCTTTTTCACAGTTTGCTACTCCGTATTCTCAGTATACGGGTTATGTACAACCTCCTCTACCTTCGACACAACCTTCTCCTATTCCTCAACCTCTTGCATCTCCACGAGTGGATACTTTGTATGCCATTGTGCTTGATCTACAACAACTCACGGAGCTACGCTCCCAAGCTCCCCAAGCTTCAGCTAGTAATCCTCCTCCTTTGCAAGTGGCTTTTCATTCGGAATCGTTTTCTGGTGCGAAGAAAGAGTGTGAGGAGCTTTACTTGGATAGCTGGCTTGCGAAGTGGACTGCCTTTTTTGATCTGTCCAGACTACAAATCGAGACCCATACAAATGGTGTCTCCAGATCTTCAACGCATGGACAATTGCCAGAACCTCCTTTTCTTGGGTAGGGTACCTCATCTGTGCATCTGAAAGCTTTTTACTTTCAAATGCTATGGGCCTCCCATCTTGGAATAGGGAAGCACCTATTGCATAATCATTGGCATCCGTTTCAACCACAAACGGTTTATTGGGATTCACAATCAGCAACATAGGCGCCGAGGTAACAAGCTCCTTCAGTGCTCTAAAACACTGGTCCAACTTGTCACTCCAAACCACTGGAGGACTTAGCTTGCCTTTCTTATTTCTCACCCCCTTTAAGAGTTCAGCCAAAGGGGTGGCAATCTTGGCATAAGCCTCGATGAACTTCCAAAAAAGCCAGTGAATCCCAAAAAAGAATTCACTTGCCTAATCGTCCTTGGAATAGGCCATTCAAGGACCTTTTGAACCTTTTCCGGATCAATCTTCACACCGTCAATGGTAATGACATGATGGAGATACAAGAGTTCTTGCTTAAAGAAATCACATTTTGACTCCTTTGCATACAGCTTCAATCGTCTTAGAATCTCTAAGACGACTTTGAGATGTTGTATGTGTTCTTCCAATGACCTACTATAAATCAATATGTCATCAAGGAAGACAACAATACACTTCCCCAGATATGGATGAAATAAATCGTTCATCATCTGCTGGAAAGTAGCAGGAGCATTACTCAACCCGAAAGGTAAGACTAAAAACTCATAGTGGCCATAGCGCGTTCGAAACACAGTCTTAGGCACGTCCTCGGGTTTAATCCTTATCTGATGATAGCCTGACCGTTGATCAATCTTGGTGAAATACTTAGCGCCTTGAAGACGATCCACCAAGTCATCCATCCTCGGTAAAGGATACTTGTTCTTGACAATGAGCTTGTTCAAGCCTTTGTAATCTAGACAGAAGCGCATATTACCATCTTTCTTCCGTGACAAAAGAACGTGGAGACTTACTAGATTGAACAAAACCTTTATTGAGATACTCTTGCAGTTGTCGAGCAATCTCGTCCTCTTCCCTCTGGCCAAAGCGTTAAGGTTGCCGGGAGATGGGATGGCTACCTGGCAATAGCTCAATCTCATGGTCAACACCCTGCTCGGGTGGCGGACCATCTGGTAACTCGTTAGGAAATACATCACAAAACTCTTTTAAAATATCGTCCAAAATTTGTTGTTCTTTAGTACAAATATTGCTTGAGATAGAATTACACTCTAAAACAGATGATCTTAACAAAATTTCAGAATTGAAAAGATTACAGAAACAACAAAAAGATACAGAATTTGGATCAAAAAGTGATTCATATATATCCTCGGCCAAAGCCCGAGTCAAGTTTACATTAGAAAATCCACGGGGGCATCACCCCGGATTACATAGAGTTCACCATCATGAACAAACGAGAGCTTATGAGTCTGATAATCTAACATTATCGTCTGGCTCTTGTCAAAAAACCAGGATATTCCCAAAATCATATCCACCTTGTCAAGGTTCATGATATGGAAGTCCAAAGCCTCTCGGTAGTCTTGAATCTGGACCTCTAGTCTAGGCACCGTTCGATCCCACACTTCCACGTTTGCACCCTGAGCAAGGTTGACCACATACCGATGATCACTTGCCTCCGTGGGGTAGCCGGAGTGTCTGTACCTAATGTGAAGAAATAAAATTGTGAGTAGAACCGTTGTCAAATAAAATCCGCACCCTTTGGCTGCCTACAGATCCCTCAACTCAGAGGAGATCATGTGGATCGAAAGTAGATTCACTTATCTGACATCCACGGCAACTACTTGAGGCCAAATGATGAATTTCAACATAAGAGATCAAAGAGTTACCTTGTAGTTCCGTAATATGTACCGAGGTCTTATCCCCTGAAGACTTCTTCTTCGGACAATCCCGCTAGTGATGACCAGGCTGGTTGCACTCGAAGCACAAGTTCTCTTTCTTCGCCTTCGCTAACTGTTCTTCGCTAACTGTTCTTCGGTTTGCAAAGCGGATCTTTTCTTGTCTCTCGAGCGCTTTTTGGGATTGCGCTGTGATGAGTGACCATCCTGGGATGTTGCAACACTACCTCGTTTCTTGTCTTTAGAGGATTTTTGGTTCTTGCGTGCAGACTCACCCGGGCTCACCACCTCTTCTGACAGCAAGGGTGTCATCAAAATTCTTGGCATAGCGGTAGATGTCGTCCAAAGAATAAATACGGTTCCGTAGAACCTCATTCTGATAATATGGAGGTACTCCGAATAAATAAAGCATATACACCAACACATGAGGCTCCTCAAGGGCCTTAACAACGATTCACCAAGTCTTTGAACTCCCGGGAATAGTTGTCCAGGCTCTTCTTTCCCATCTCCAATTTGAACAACTTATGAAAGTTTTCAATTTTGTTGATCGAGACAAACTGTTGCTTAAACACTTGCTGAAAATCAGCCCATGTTGTCGGCTTTTCACGAAGGTCCTTCCACCAGGCAAACGCCTTATGCTGAAGCATAATTTGAATCTGACTAATACGTTGAGCATCAGTGTATTTGTACAGATCAAAAAAGGCGGTCCACGTCGCAAGCCAACTATCCAAGTAAAGCTCCTCACACTCTTTCTTCTCACTGGAAAATAATTCCGGATGAAAAGGCACTTGCAGAGGAGGAGGATTACTAGCTGAAGCTTGTAATCCTCGGCGCCCATGTTGCTGATTGTGGATCCCTGTAAATCTTTTGTGGTTGAAATGGATGCCAATGATTATGCAATAGGTGCTGCCCTATTCTAGGATGGGAGGCCCATAGCATTTGAAAGTAAAAAGCTTTCAGATGCATAGATGAGAGGTACCCTACCTAGGAAAAGGAGCTTCTGGCAGTTGTCCATGCGTTGAAGATCTGGAGACACTATTTGTATGGGTCTCGATTTGTAGTCTGGACAGATCACCATTTGTTGAAGTAAATTTGTGATCAGCCTGACTTGAGGGGTCGGAAGGCCAGATGGATTGACCTCATGCAGGAGTTTGACTTTGAGATCCGTTACCGTAGGGGAACAACCAATCGGGTTGCTGATGCTCTTAGTAGGATCTCGAGGTTAATGCTATCTCTTTTGCTGAGATAACGATTGACTTCTATCCATCTCTCAAAGGGCGTTGCCAAGAAGATTCCCATTTTGGTTGAATTTGGCAATTGGTCTAGGTCGTAAGCAGCCTGCGAGATTCGAGTGTTCCGGACACTCCGGTCAGTGCTGTTGAGAGAAAGATATTGGAAAAGTATTCCATTAGAGGTGAATTACTGTTTAAGGATGGCAAGGTTTGTGTACATAGTGATCTAGATGTCCAAACTTTGATATTGCATGAGTGCCATGATGCACCTAGTGCAGGACACCCGGGCATACATAGAACCTTAGCCTTGGTTGGCCGGCATTTTTAGTGGCCACGCATGAAGGCCTTTGTCGAGGATTATGTGCGGAAGTGTTCCCAGTGCCAGCTTAACAAAGCTGAAAGGCTTAGAGTTGGAGGATTGTTACATCCTTTGCAAATTCTGAGGACAAATGGCAAAGTATCTCGATGGATTTTGTAGTTGGATTACCTCGGACTAATAGGGGCCATGACTCAATCTAGGTGGTTGTTTCCGATTGACGAAGATGGCAAGATTTATCCCTACTAAGTCGACGGTGAAGAGTCACGAGTTGGCTCAGCTCTTTGTGGAGTAGTTGTACAAGCTTTATGGACTACTTGAGGAGATTGTGAGTGACAGGGATTCCAAATTTATTGCACAATTTTGGCAATCCGTATTTTCCAAATTGGAAACACGCTTGAGTATGTCATCTTCGGATCATCCTGAGTCGGATGGTCAAATAAAGAGGACTAACCAAACTATGGAGGATATGTTGAGGGCGTATGTCTCCAAGAGACAGTCTGAGTGGGAAAGGTACCTCCCACAGATTGAGTTTGCTTATAATAGCAGTAAGCATGCAGCTACTGGTTATAGCCCATTCATGCTTATGTATGGTTATCAACCAAAGTCACCTATAGCCGTTGGGTTAAGGGGAGTCAAATTGCAATCAGCAGTGGCCTTCTTGCAAGATATGCAAGACATGCTGAAAATTGCAGGGAAAGCGTAAAGAGTGCTCAAGATCGCGTTGAGTTTTACGCCAACCAATGACGAACTCCTAGAGCCTTACAAGAGGGCATGTGGGTGTATCTTAAAGTCCCAAAGGACTCTAAAACGATGAGAACTGGTAAGGTTTACTAGCTGTCTTCTTGATGTTGTGGTCCTTATCAGATCACAAAGAAGATTAGTGAGGTAGCTTATCGGTTAGCACTTCCTTTTGGAATCAAGATTCACCTTGTTTTTCACATTAGTCGTTTAAAGGAACGTTTGGGTGAAGGTGATGAGATTGTCCCAGTGGAGGAGATCCCTAACCTCGAAGATATGACTAGGTATATTCAAAATGGTCTCGAAATACCGTTTATTCAGAGTACTTAATCAAGTGGAAGGGACGGTCTGTGGTTGTGGCTACATGGGAGTCAGTGCGTAGTTTGAAGAGTCGATTCCCCAAATTCATTGTTGAGGACATCAATGGTTCATAAGGGGGGAAGTATGTTACGTCCCAGGGCTAACTAGGGTTAGGACCCTCGGGTTGGGTTAACCATAGCTGAGGGTTAGGCATCTTAAGGGGGGGGATTAGTAGCTTTTATGAGACATGTGCTATATTTGGCTCCTGGTTTATAGGAGGCCTATATAAGTCACTTTATGGGTCAATTTTGAGAGAGAGCTCCTCAGACTTGGACTCGAGGCCTTGAGACTACTCCGTGCTTACATCCGATGGGTGTAAACTGGTGGTATGGGACGCTAGGGACTTTGCACGTGGAGCCATGTCTCGGATGCTACTGTCCCCCTTGCTTGGTGGTGAGCTTGAATGGCTCTATGGTTGGGTGGTGAGCTTGAGGCTATGTCCTTTTGTTTCCATGTTTATGCTTAATCGTAGGGTTTATCTGGTTGGGGCTTTACGGCGTTGACTTGCTGATTTGGGAAGAGAGAACAGAAGAGAATGGGGAGCATGTACCAGAGTCCCAATCACTTGCTTGCCGGTGTATTTGCTTATATTGCTGCAAACTGAAATGAAGTACAATATGGGTTGAATCTACCCAAAGATAGGACTGACCTGAAGGACCTTTCCACATGAAAACACACCTTCTCTTGGACTGAACTGCTGCCCGGACTGGACTGGTTTCAGGCTGAACCTTGTGTTTTCTCTCCACAGGAAGAAAACACTGAGTAGATGACCTCCCTTTGCCTTGCGTTTTAACTCACCAGGAAGCCCTTGCTTGGCTGCCAATAAATTGCTTGATTGCATAGATTTGAGATGATCAGAATGAACAAAAGACATGCCTGTATAGTGATAGGGGCTGGCTGACATAGAGGTGTAGGCCAGCCAACTTGGACAAGAGGATAAGGAAAATCATAAATATGCTTTTCGTGACCCTTTCCAGGGTGTGAGGCCACGTGGCTCGCGTTGGATGCTAAAGAAAGGTAAAAAAACTGATGGTGTTTGCTTTTGTGGGAATCGCAAGCTCTTCAAGCTCTTCCCTCGGTTTTCTTTGCGCAGTTTCAGTTGTGGGTAGTGCTGCTATCATAGCATCGTGGTTTCTTGTATGGACGAGAAAGCTTGCTTTGCTAGTGCATCAAAGCATGCGCAGCCCATAGTAGCGCTGAGCAAGTCTCCGATTCAGCTGCCGTTGAAGCTCCGTTTGCTTTTTTGGGAATCACAAGCTCTTCAAGGAGAGTTTCGAGGTCTGCTGTGCTCTTAGTGGTCTGGACAAGATCTGTACTGTTCTTTGAGGCCCCTTGGCCGAGCTCCTCAAGGGTCTTGCCCTTGGTCTCGGGCACGATGAAGATGATTAAGGTGATGGACGAGGGTGATGATGCCAAAGAGGCCGAAGGTGCTTGCGGCAAAAGCTTCTTCATGTGCTTCAATTCAGTCCTCAATGCATTGGGCTCATCCTCATGCATAGGCTCTTTTCCATGGGATGGCTGTCCCATGAATGCACTGTCATAACCTCTCTCAAGAGGCTTGTGCCTTCCAAGCAATGCATCGGAATCACAAGAAGCACTAGATTGATCTCTTGAATCTGGCACCTCCAAAGGGTTGCCTTGGCTGTCCATTGAGTCAAGTGTCTGTACTTGCTTCCGATCTCAAAACACCTTGTCTCCTCTTGAGAAAGAGAGACGACCAGGCTTTGATACCAATGTAACTGCTCCCTACAGGAGGCCTACAAATCGGAAGACAAAATACACATTTTTAGATCACTTAACTAATATCAACAATGGACATTATTAGCAACATTAAAATTGAAAATGACCAATAACACTTGATACCAACACTGGGGCGGAAAGGGCCGGCCCCCTCCTCAATACATTTGTATTTCTTGGAGTATTTATATGTACAAGTGTCACGGGCCAATAGGCCAAATTTCTTCTCACATGGAGTGAATACAACTTAAACAATTGGATACTTGTCAATGAAGTCTGGACAGACGAAGAAGTCCCAAGTCACAGGCACACTCCCACCTTCACTGGGTGCACACCTGCCTTTCACTCGTCTTCCGGGACTGTGCACCAACAGGCACGTCCGTACTAGCACAGCCAAAGGGGTACACCACGGAGGGAACATTGCCTGGTTCTCCCAGATAAGCTTTGCTCCCGGACTCCCTAGTGTTTCTAACCTTCACTCGCTCTCAGAATTCTGTGTTGGGTTTTATGCTGTGTATGCACCCAGAGGAGTGCTAGTGATCATTAGTAGGTTACTGGGGCACTTTTTACTTCAGTTAGTGGAGGTTTTTTTTCCCAGTTTTAGCTTAGTTTCACTTACAATAGTTTATAAGTGATTTGGTCCACCTGGCATACTTTATGGCCAGACCATGTGAACACATCTTTTAGGTCACTTCTTTATGTGGCTATTGTACTTCATTTTATCACTACTCAATACAAGAGAAGTCGTGTTCCTCTCTCTGCCACTCACGTTTCTTGCTGAAGTACCTTCCAAACCCTAACCCTAACAGCTGAGCTCCTTCATTTGGTATCAGAGCTCCCAGGTTGGCCTGCCCTGCCCGTACTGCTCCACGCGTCCTGCCTGTACTGTTCCACGCCTTCAGTTGTCCGTACAACCAGGTTCGTCAAGCTGCCAGTACTGGTTCGTCAGCAGCTAGTCGTCAGCTGCACGTACAGGTCTTCGCCTGTTTTGTTCAGTACCCGTCAGCTGCACGTACAGTCGCTCTGTTCCGTATAGACGCCTGCTTTGCTCCGTACACAGTCGCCTAGTACCCGTACAGTACCTGCAGCGACCTACACTCGCCGTCGGTTGCTTGCCCAGCTCCGTACAGTACCTGCTACCAACTTGTCGACTGCTGTCTCCGTACAGTACCTGCTACGTGTACCTGCAGCTATGAACATCCGCTATACAGTCGACCGTACCTGCTCCGTACAGCAGTCCAGTACCTGCTGCGCACACCTGCAGAGTTGACCTGTTGGCAGCTGTTTCCGTAAAGTATTTGCTGCATGCACCTGCTCCGTACAGTCGCCGTACAGTTGATCTGTTTTCGTACAGCTATTCCGTATAGCCTTAAGTCGACCTATACCTGCACTGTACTACTGTGCCACCTGTACTTGCAAAATCACATTTGTGGTTGGTAAGCTTTACAAGTTTTGAAATTTTGGCATTTTCCATGTGAAGGTTTTTGGCAGATACAGGCAGATTTTCTAGCAAAGAAATCTCTACAGGTTTTTTGCAAGGTTTTGGGTGCAGTAACTTTGGGCATTTTTGGGCATTTTGGCACTGTGTGAGCCATTTTTGCTGCTCTACTCAATCAGTGGTGCATTGTGTTGCACATTCAGAGGATTGAGAGTGCAGGCATATTTGGGTAAGCTGTATTCAGTGGAGTACACTTGCTTTCAGGGTTGTTGCTATTGGGTTTTCTGATACACAGGTACAACATTGTGCATTAGCATAATGGCAAATCAACAGCAAAGTGATGTGTTTACGTACTTGTCTAAGGAAGACAAGTTGGATGGCATGAACTACTCCTTGTGGAGTTTTATGCTGAGAAATGTGCTCGTGGCAAAAGGTCTTTGGGATTTTGTTAGTGGTGATGAACCATGTCCAGGTCCATTGGCTCCAGAGACTCCTCCCCAAGGGGGTGCTCGTGGACGAGGACAACAGGTACAGGCACCAGGTTAGCCATTGCCTGTTCAAAGAATAAATGCTCAGAAGACATGGGATGCCAGAAATGCACAAGCCTTGTCACTTATTGCATTGTCAGTACAGAGGTCTATTATACCTCATATTCGTTCAGCTGGCTCTTCACGGAATGCATGGGTGACTTTGGAGCAGATGTATGCTGCTCGTAATGAGGCTCGAATCTCGTTTTTGAAAAGAGAGCTGGAAAATCAGAAAATGCATGAAGGAGATGATATGTCTAGCCACTTGAACAAGCTGCAGGATTTGAGAGAGCAACTCATCAATGTGGATGAGATTATTCCTGAGACAGCTTGTGTCCACCATCTTGAACTCTTTGCCAAGATCTTACTTGGCTTTTCATACCTCTTTGAACCTCAGCATGAGGAATGCTGTTGAACCCCTTAAGTATCAGGAACTTGTTGCTCTCTTGCTACAAGAAGAGCAAATCAGGAAGAACATGAATATGAACACAAGTGCTGAACAAGCATTTACGACAGGTCAAAAAGGGAAAGGCAAATCTCAGCCAAAGAGTTCAAATCAAAATTAAGGTGATGGTGGTTCATCTCAGGATACCAAGAAAGGTGATGGACAGCCCATGAAGAAGGGCAAATGCCATTACTGTAAGAAGCCAGGTCACTACATCACAGAGTGTAGGAAGAGGATTGCCAAAGAGAAGGCAAAGGAATCTGGAATGTCTGTAAATGATGCCTCTAAAGCTCCTCCGGAGACTGCTTCTTTTGTTGAGGACAGGGATTACTGTTTCTACACATGCAGCTATGATGCCTCTTGGTCTTCACAGGCACTCAGTGTGACAGAGCATGCATGTACTTGGTATTTTGATAGTGGTGCTTCAAAGCATATCACATCTTGCAGGGATTTGTTTTGTCATGTAGGCCCTGCCCCTGTTGGCAAAACCGTTCAGTGTGCCAATAATGCTTCATATCTAGTTCGTGGCATTGGGGAGATTCAGCTCACAGCCATTGATGGCTCTATTCTTCGCCTTACAGATGCCTTATATGTACCAAGGATAAAGAAGAATTTGTTGTCCATTTCTTCTTTAGCACAGTGTGGTATGCAAGTCCACTTTGATGATGACAAATGCATGGTCAAAGACAAAGCTAATGCTTTGACCTTGATGCTTACTGGTACATTATGTCATGGACTCTATCAGTTGGATGCATTTCAGCCAGTGGATCAGTATGCTTATAATGCATTCACTCTTACTCCAGCTATGGTTGATGCGGAGTTATGGCATGCTCGCATGGGGCATGTAAATTTTGGTAGTCTTATGCTTATGCAGCGACATAACATGTTGACAGACCTACCTCTTATGGAGAAGCCTCCAGATCACATATGTGAAGGATGTGTTTTGGGAAAAATGCATCGGTTTTTCTTCCCACGTGATCAGGCTCTACGAGTAACTGCAAAGTTACAGCTTATACACAGTGATCTTTGTGGTCCCATGCAGACGAAGTCATTAGGAGGTTGCTTCTATTTTGCTACATTTATTGATGACTTCTCTCGTATATGCTGGGTCTATCCGTTGATACAGAAATCACAGGTATATGATGCATTTTTGGCCTTTGTAGCACTTGCTGAAACAGAGTCAGGATGCAAGGTTAAAACTCTCCATTCTGACCGAGGGGGGGAATATGTGTCACACATGTTGAATTCCTTTCTTGAGAGTAGAGGTATCAAACATCAGTATACTACTCCTTATACTCCACAGCAGAATGGGGTTGCAGAAAGGAAGAATTGGTCACTCATGGAGATGGCCAGATGTATGTTAAAGGCAAAGAAGCTACCATATATCTTTTGGGTGGAAGCTGTTATGTGTGCTTGTCATATTTTGAATCGATGTCCCACAAAGGCATTGGTTTCCATTACTCCTTTTGAGGCTTGGCATGGCCGCAAGCCTTCGGTATCACATTTTCGTACTTTTGGGTGTCTAGCATATGCACACATACCCAGAGAATTGAGGAGGAAGTTGGATGATAAAGCCACAAAATGTATTTTTGTTGGGTATAGCCGTGAGAGCAAGGGCTACCGGTTATATGACCCACTATCCAAGAAGATATTCACTAGTCGGGATGTGATTTTTGATGAAAAATCAGAAATATCCATGGCTGGTTATGATGCAAATCAGGCTGAAAATGATGTGTTTGAAGGTCTACTACCTATAGAGTTTCATTCCACAGTTGGTGATCCAACCCATGAGGGTACAGGACAGCCAGCTAATCATGAAGATGGTGCAGAAATTCAGCAGGCTATTGAGCCAGCAGTTGAGCCAAATATGGGGCAGCAGGCTCCACAGGTCAGACACATACCTAGATGGTATTTGAGGACATTATAGGACAGCCATCTAGAGGGTCCTCTTGCTGGCCGTACTGGTAGGGAGACACGGACCAATGAGCATGCACACATCATGGATTTAAATATGGTTATGGCAGCCAGTTTACAGGATGATGATGAGCTTGATTCATTTGTGGATGCACGAGACAATGTGCATTGGAATAAAGCCATGCAGGATGAGCTTGATTCTATTAAAAGGAATCAAACATGGGATTTGGTTGATCTGCCCAAAGGCAAGAAAGCCATTGGTACTCTAAGTGGGTCTATAAGTTGAAAAGACATGCAGATGGATCCATTGACAGGTACAAAGCCTGTCTAGTTGCAAAGGGCTATGCACAGAAGAAGGGCATTGATTATGAGGAGACATTTGCTCCTACATCCCGTATGTCGACACTTAGGTGTGTCATTGCATTGGTTGCACATCGTGGTTGGGTTGTTCACCAGTTGGACATCAAGACTGCTTTCCTACATGGGGACCTCGAGGAGGAAGTTTATGTACATCAGCCCATAGGTTTTGCAGAACATGGTTATGAAGGGAAAGTATGCAGGCTGAAAAAGGCCTTGTATGGTTTGAAACAAGCTCCACGAGCTTGGTATGCAAAAATAGATGCTTTCCTGCTCACTCAAGGCTTTGTGAACAGTCCATCAGAAGCCACTTTGTATGTAAAGAAAGAAGAGAAAGATCTGTTGGTCATCAGTCTTTATGTAGATGATCTTTTGCTCATGGGATCAAATGATGACAAAATTGCAGCTTTTAAAGAGATACTGCAACAGACATTTGACATGTCTGATTTGGGGCTCGTACACTACTATTTGGGCATACAGTTTGTGCAAGATAACAGAGGCATTGGGTTGTTGCAATCTCGGTATGTTGCTAAACTTCTGGAGAAGTTTAAATTTCAGGATTGCAAGCCTATTAGCACTCCTATGGAGCCTGGGATGAAACTGTCACTACAAGATGACAATATTTTATTTGATGCCACTACATATGCTCAGGCTGTTGGGTGCCTTATTTACTTGTCTACTACACGGCCAGATATTCAGTATGCCGTATCTCAGTTGAGCAGATTCATGCACAGCCCGCGATTGTCACATTGGCAAGCTGTGAAGCGTGTATTTCGGTATTTGCAGGGTACCTTGTCTCTTGGATTGCTTTATCCTGAGGGGGGTGACATGCAGTTATATGCTTACAGCGATTCAGATTGGGCTGGTGATTTTGATACCAGACATTCCACTAGTGGAAATTGTTTCTTTCTTGGCTCTTCATGTATTTCTTGGCTAAGCAAGAAACAGACCACAGTGGCTACTTCGTCTTGTGAGGTCTGCAGAGTAGAGAGCAGCCTACACTACTATCGTTGAGTGTGTCTGGCTGCGTCGTCTCATGACTGATATGGATATTTCAGTGGAGGAGCCTACACCTATCTATACTGATAGTCAGAGTGCCATTACTGTGGCGAGGAATCCTGTGTTTCATGCTCGCACGAAACACATTGAGATTCACTATCATTTTGTTTGGGAGAGACTCCAGGCAGGTGATATCAGTCTGATCTACTGTCCTACAGATCAGAATGTGGCAGACATCTTCACCAAGGCATTACCACGTCCGAAATTCGAAGCATTCCGCACTGCTTTGAATTTGTTTCCTTTTGGTGGATGATGTACAGTGATCACATATCACTCCAGGGGGGTTTGTTGGGTTTTATGCTGTGTATGCACCCAGAGGAGTGCTAGTGATCATCAGTAGGTTACTGGGGCACTTTTTACTTCAGTTAGTGGAGGTTTTTTCCCTCGGTTTTAGCTTAGTTTCACTTATAATAGTTTACAAGTGATTTGGTCCACTTGGCACACTTTATGGCCGGACCATGTGAACACATCTTTTAGGTCACTTCTTTATGTGGCTATTGTACTTCATTTTATCACTACTCAATACAAGAGAAGTCGTGTTCCTCTCTCTGCTACTCACGTTTCTTGCTGAAGTACCTTCCAAACCCTAACCCGAACAGCTGAGCTCCTTTATTCTGAGGGCGCGGTTAGCACTACCACTCAGGGAAAAACAAACCAAACTAGGAAAGTTTCTTGAGTATGGTTAGCATAAACATGCTTTGTTCCTGCTCTACACAAAACTTAAAGAAATCTTTGAACTTAATTTAGAAAATTTTAGTTTTACACAAATAAAAAATACAAGGCACCTGGTATAGGTTGTAGCAAGAGTGCATTCCTTTTACCATGCAGTCAGGTCCACGTGGTACAGCTCTTGGTACAATAAGTACATGCTTGGTACAAGTACAAGCCTGGTACAACAGCAACAAATCGGGTACAGGGCAAGTACAACAGTCGGGTGTTGTACAGCAGGTGGGTACAACACAGGTACAGTAGCAACAGGCATGTGCATGGGAGGTATAGCAGTCAGGTGCTGTAGAGCAGGCGGGTACAGCACAGGTACAACAGCTGTAGGCGTGTAGAGGGCAGGTACATCACACATACAATAGGTACAACAATCAGATACGGTTTGCAAGCAAGTACAGTAGGTGTACAGCAGTCGGGTACTGTTTGCAGGTAGGCACAACAGGCGTACAACAGTTGGGTATTGTTTGTAGGCAGGTACAAACATGCGTACATCATGCGGGTGCAATCAAAACTCCCCAAAAATCAACTCTTGTAGTCGCCTACCTTTCATCAACCACTCCCCCTCCGTATCTTCCACGTGTGGGGAAAGAGAAGTTGCCCATGCAATAGTTATTTTAAATATTATTAAACTTTTAATCAAAGGTTAGCTCATGGGCACCCACACTAGAAAATAAATGTCCAGCCTTAAAAAAAATGTGTGTGAAAACATTTACTTATAAACATTAAAGTTAACTAATGTTTATGAATTTTACACTTTAGAAGGGCCAAAATGGTAATACTTACCACCTGTTCACATGCCACAACAATGTGTCAACAAGCAGTACTCCCACGGTACATTGGGGGCGTCCTCGTCTAGTGTACTGGCACGGCAAAATAGGCAAACACGCGCAAAAAAATCATGCGAAAACAAGTTTATGCATGCAGTCATAAATGCATGTGCACATGTAATGGACGAAATCTTCTTTTCATGAAACTTGTACAAAAAGTTCATGTCGGGCACAAAACTGGCGCGACAAAAATATGAATGTATGTCGTGGTCTTCCTATGGAGTGACAATCCAATAGGTAAGATGCCATCCTGGCCATACATGGGTGGCACCAACAGGCTCCTGTCCATACAGCATGAAGCAGGTCACGCACTGGTGGCACAAAACTGGTTCCCGTCCATGTGACGCAGTACTAGTTACACGGGTGGCACGAATCGAGCTCCCATCCATGTGACCAAAAGATTGGCCCTTTGACATGGGACACCAGCCTGGCCCCATGTGAACATGGCACAAATCTGGCGGCTCTATGCAGTAACAATCCCAAAAGAGTGGCTCCAGACATGGAGATGGACCAAACGGTGACACACGACCTCCTCAGACTCTCAACATAGAGAGGTTTAACCCTCGGCCGTATTGCTGTGGCTTTATGGGAGATTCTAGAGGAGGATGGTATTATTGAGTGACACACATAGGCATCATGTAGCACCACATGGCTTATGTAGTTATTTTTTTGCACAATTTTTTCTTTTCCATGGTTCTGAACAATGAATACTTTGTACTACATTTGCTTTCATAGATGCTTGAGGTCTTTTGTAGACATGAATATAGGCTAGGATTTTAAATAAAAGTTGGTAATCCCATGAGTGCTAGAACTCTCACATGGCAAGGGTTAGAAACCTTCATGTTAGATACCCAACAATCTAATGTATATTTCCACTACTAGTGAAACCATTACCATTCTGTTCATTTATTATTACTTTTGAGCACTTCACATATTTTCCTCAAGATAAATGGTCACTAAACAGCCCTAATTTCTAATCTGGAGTGTTTGGAAGGTTTATCATTCAAGAAGGCATTGTTATTTTTTAGTTGCATGAAAACTTGTTTTTTAATTTTTACCCCGTCTTGGCTTTTTTTCATTCAGTTCGCATTTGAAAACTGTGTCTGCAACATCATAAAAGCAACACTATTAGTTTGGATGAAAAGATTCTTTGGAATATTTGAAAGTGCTTTGAAGCTCAAAATATCAGCTTTTACATCCCTCAAGTCTGTTTGGTAAACTTCTACCTTTCATGAACTTACGTAGACTTTCTTATGCATCCGTTCCAAAGGAACTTATTTAGAATGAATTTTGGGCAGTATAAGAAACATTACCAGCCTAGCAAGGGGGGGGGGTGGTGGTGTGATATTATGGGAATATTTTAATATTCCAGATTCTGCTAATTTGTCACCTTCCTGTTCATCTGTGTTATGCAGATTTGCTGATGTGTTGCTTGGAGGTTAATCTAAATTTTTTGTGTCTGCAATTGCTTGTGTGTCTCTTAGAGACTGATTGCTCTTTCTGTAGTGCTAACATATTGGTTTAAATTGTGAAGTTTTCCTTGTTTTAATGTCATGTTAATGTATTGCTGGGATTTAGTTTCCCTCAATTGGCGACCATAACATAGATTGAAAGGTATGGGGAAGATGATTTGCAACAACGTGATTGTTGCTTGTTGCTGCCTGCAGGCATTTCACAATTGGTAGCAACATAATGATGTTGTCTTCGTGTCCAGTAGATTCCTACAGTGAAGGTCAGAAAGAGTTTCTTTTAACTTTATCTTAATTATTGACCTTGCATGCTGCATAAACTGCCGTTTGGTGAGGGTGCTGGAAACGAAGGGCAATCGAGCAGTCTTTGAGGGTCGCTTCAACAGCAGAGGAAATGCCAGGGTTGGCATCTGCAGATCCGCATACTCTTTCCACTTTGTAAGTTTTTCTTCAAGCTTGCTGTGTATTGTTTTGAAAAGCACCCGTTTCTTTAAGTCGATGCTGTAAGTGCTGCTGAGAGCTTTTGACAGGTTTTCCAGTGCACGATTGACTGTGCCTTCCCCTTCTTGTAATGAGAAGTTGTATCTGTTTTCTTCAAGCTTGCTGTGTATTGTTTTGAAAAGCACCCGTTTCTTTAAGTCGATGCTGTAAGTGCTGCTGAGAGCTTTTGACAGGTTTTCCAGTGCACGATTGACTGTGCCTTCCCCTTCTTGTAATGAGAAGTTGTATCTCAGTGGTTTTGTTGTGGTAGCTCAGGTAAGCATAATGTTAGGCTGTAGGTGTTCAGTCAATGATGAATACACTATGCTTCCAGCTAAGTATTCGAGTTATTCCTGCTATTGAAAAGCTGCAACTGTTTCTGGGCATCAGAGGCATGAGTAGAGATTTCATAGCATGTACACTATGCTTTACATGATGGAGGCTTATTGAATATCCTATTTTGAATTCAAATTGGCATACTCTTCCTTTCTAGCATGGAGCTGTGGAGTTCTAAAACTTTGTGAAGAGGCTCTTTCAAAGTCAGCAATTGTAATATTGTTTAGAAGATTTAGCAAGTGGAAGTGACAGCATGAATTAGAGGTAAAGCGACGTTGCTGAAGGGCACTTAATAGTCAAAAGAAGCGTTTGAGGCACAACTAAAAAATGCTAGTGTCTAGGGACCTGCTAATCACAGAAAAGGTATAGGAGCAGGGCTGACTAGCATGTGACTTTTTTTGCTATCAAAAGATTTTGTGACAAACTTGCTTATAGAGTAAATTCTTTTCATGAGTGCCATATTATTCAAGGTGAGTATGACACTTTTCTTTTACAGGGTCCATACTGCTGTAATGTACTCAGCGCATCCTCATTATTTTCATTAGACGGTGCATGACTTGTATAAGTACTACCTTGATTTTGGCCCCACTTTGAAAGTAAATATACTATCTTTTGAAATAGAGTTCTTGAGAACCATTAACATAAAATATAAATGGTACGTGGTAATTGCATTGTGAGGACAGCCACCCCCTAGCTGTCAGGAACAGGGTGGGTGAATGGGAGCTCAGTGAATTCACCTTTCTGGATGCATCCTCTCCCATTTAAAGGGCCTTCAATCTCGAACAGACAGCCACTATTCTATCAAAACCCGTGGCGAAAGCCTCTCATGCCGAGGGAGACTAGAGCAGGGCCCGAAACCTCTTTCACTAGTCACACAAACGATCTCACGGAATGTCTGTGGCTTGGGTGGTGTCTGCAGCCACGGCCTCAATATGATAGTGCAGGACTCACTCTAGCGAGCTCTCGTCAGAGGTGACGTCGACGTGTTGTTCATCTAGGAGTGCCATCTTACTGTAGGCCGTATCCGCCTTTGCAGGATAAGCTCTAGCGAGCTCTCGTCACAGGTGACGTCGACGTGTTGTTCATCTAGGACTGTCATCTTACTGTAGGCCGTATCCACCTTTGCAGGAAGCTTATCTGGACGTAGTCACTGTAGGGTTTAGTGGGAGAGGTATGGTAGTGAGGGAAAGAAAGAGGTAGTCGTGGAGAGAGAGAGAGAGTGTGAAGATTTGCACGACTCATAATATGATAGTGCAGGATGAGCTCTAGCGAGCTCTCGTCAGAGGTGAAGTAGAGGTGTTGTCATCTAAGATTGTCATCTTACTCTGTAGGTCGTATCCGCCTTTGCAGGAAGCTTATCTGGACGTATTCACTGTAGTGTTTAGTGGGAGAGAGATGGCAGTGAGGGAAAGAAAGAGGTAATCGTGGAGACAGATTGTGAAGATTTGCACGACTCACAAAGCTTAACTAATCTTTCACCAAGTACATACTTTTGTAGGCATTAAGCCTTAATATTTTGACCCATAAAAATCATACACACATACTAAGCCAATGACACATGGCACACTTATCCTGTTCACTCATAAGAGAGTGTACTCACACTCCTAGCACACTAACCCTTTTAGGGGCTGTTAGTATACAGTGTACACATTCAAATACACAGAGGGGTTCACACACATAGGACACAAGCTCCGAATCCCAACAAACCCAGCTTCGGAGAGCGAGGTGGAAATGCTTGAGAAAACCTTCAATAGCCATAATGGGTTGGCCTCCAAACTGTACTACATATTCCATTGTAGCAAGAACATGTCATGTTCTCTGCTTGAGATTCAGAGGCTTGGGTATGAGCATAGCTCAGAGGTTCACGTATGAACTTGGCTCAGGGGCTCACCAAAGCATGGTCTTTGCGAAAGAATCAGAGACCAAGGTTTGCTTTCAGGGAGACAATGGCACCAACACCAATACTCTCATGTTGGGCTTGATATAGGAACTTGACCAACAAATGACAATCTACATCAACTCACCAAGACAACCTGCCCTAGACCTAAACAAGGGTAAGACGGGAATGATGGAGCCTTTTATAACAAGGCATTACAAAGAGAACACACACAAAAGGATTATTCAATTTTTGGGGGACTTACCTGGAAGAGAAACCTTGACACATAAATTAGATAACTTTGGAGTTCAAAAACTCCCTTGAGTTTATTTTGGTGAAGAGTGGTCCCTTTCGGTGGCGTTTCCATGCCAGTGTCGACGACATGCTGTTGCTGGCGGTGCTCACAGGACAATGATGAGGAGCATAGTTGGCGGCAGTGATGACAGATGCCGGCAGTCGGCAATGAGTGGGATGGATGCTGACGGACTGGGAACAGGAGCTGATGGCAGTGGTGAGTGCGGGTGACTACAGGCAGCAGATGACGTTGGTGGGCTGCGCAGGTGGTGACGGGTGACATGGACAGCAGGTGACAGAGAGTGCAGATGGATTGATGTGATGGTGGATGACATGTCGAATAGCAAGAGTAGTTGGGTGGCACATGTAGAGGGCTGATGAGAGCATGAGACGAGCTGTGACAGGCACTGATGAATTGGCAAGTTGATGTTGGAGTGGTGACGGACGTGTATGTGGATGTGGCTGGGACGGAGATGTGGGCAGCAGTGGCATATGTTGGAGATGGTAGGTGGATATCAAAGTGCTGACGGATAGACGGAGGGTGCAGACGGGCTGCTAGGCACAATGCAAAGGTGATGTAAGAGGCTCTCATACCATTGTTGGGTTTATTGGGAGAGTTATGGTAGTGAGGGAAATAAAGAGGTAGTCGTGGAGAGGGAGAGTGAAGATTTGCACGACTCACAAAGCTTAATTAATCTTTCACCAAGTACATGCTTTTGTAGGCATTAATTAATCTTTAGACCCATGGAAATCATACACATACCAATGTCTGAAGGAGGGAGTGTGCCGCTTGGGATGAGTTGATTTTCTCCATGAGGGGTCAGGACACTTGGCAGCTCTCAGAGTTCAATCATGCTCCCCATAGACTCCACTTTTTTGCATTGCTGGGACCAGGGTCCCAACTTAGCCCTGCTTGATTGCTTATACCTTGATGTGCGATCGGGGAGGTTTTCTTTTTTGGGAAAAATATCCTTCTATTAGTTACCAAGAAAAATAGCCATAATAGCTTAGTACAAACTCGTCTCCAAATGGGAAGTGAGTCCAGAAGCGTAAAAGGGGTCGATGCTCTTCTCCTCCGGTTGGCTGCTTTAGGAGGAGAAGGCTATCTCATACATTGGGGGGAGGGGGAAACAACCACACAGGTGGTCTATAGTGCCAAGTGGGCTCGTCACCTTTGTTAGTAAAGAAAGGGACCGTGATGCCATCCTCAGGAAGGCCATCCGGCGCTTCCGGATGTGGTCTGAGCCACCCTGAAGCTTCCTCCACTGACCACAGAGAGTATGAATGATTTCGAGGCAGATGCTCCGGATGGACTTCGCTGGTGGGGTGAGGGTGCCTTCGATGGCTTCGCTGCATCAAGCTCTCCAGATGTGCCACGCAGCAATACAGTTGCAAATCTCCTATCTCTAGCTAGACCTTGGAGTCCAGTGGCTTGTAGGTGGAGCTAGAACTGGCAGTGCAGAAATACAAAGGTGAGAGACCTGAAGGGCGAGTTCCCCACCCTCCTCCTCATATGACATGATGACCGTGGCCTCAGTGGCCCAAGCAATAGTGTCTCACGTAACAATGCGGGAGGGGCCCTGGTCTGTGAGGGCAAAGGATGGAAGGACCGGATGTGCAAGAGATGTATAATGGTGAATGTAATCTAGTACAAGAGGGCTTCTGATGTGAGGTGACTCTGAGTAGTAGACCGACGGAGAAGCAAAGACCAAGACGAAGCCGAAGCAAGAGGCTCGGTCGATGATGACGGCTTGCGTCGGGGACAGCGGTGGCGCTCCGAGTAAGTAGAGGTCGAAGGCTACAAAACGCAGGACTGTAGTAAACGCAGATGAGGGAGCACGCCGGCTGCAGTGTAGTGTGGAGCACTGATACTCAATGATGAATAACCAGGGCAGAGCGCTGCTGCTGAATGCTAGTTGGCGAAGGAGCAAGGCTGCACTGATGATGAATCAAGATATGCGTTGAAGCTCGATGATGTGGGCAGAAACGCTGCTGTTGGAGTGACGATTGATGATCTGCGTGTAGCCGGGCTGCTGCTGTGTGCAGGGGGTAGAGCAAACGTATGTTTGATCATATGCGATGGTGATCAATGTGTTGATGGTTCAGGCGGTTGCTGCAGTGGTAGAACCGACGACTTGATGCAGTGTGATGATCACCGGCTGCTGCAGAACGCTGCTGAACTTCGGTTGATGTGTGTTGGTTGAGCCGAATATGGAGGAGGGGGACGTTTATATAGTGCTGGCTGGCCCTGTCGGCCAGCACTATATAAACGTTTATATATATTTCTGGCTGGCCGAATAATAATGCAGTGGTAGAACCGACAACGTGATGCAGTGTGGTGATGAATGTTGTGATGATCACCGGCCGCTGCAGAACCCTGCTGAACGTAGGTTGATGTGTGTTGGTTGGGCCGAATATGGAGGAGGGGCATGTTTATATAGTGCTGGCTGGCCTTGTCGGCCAGCCCAACTGACTAGGAGAAAAGGCCTTTTTAGGCCTTTGAAAGGTAAATAATGAGGGCCTTCTTGGGCCCTTATGGAGGACCTATTTGGGCCCTCCCTTGGCAGCCCTTTTGGGCCTGATAGTCACACACGGTCCATAGTGAATACGTATGACCCATTGCCAAACTTGCTGAGCCTTCGGGCGATCCCAAAGACAATGACATTGGGACTCTTGTGGATGGCCACACCTTGGACATAATGCTGGTCTACCCCTAGCTGCCAACCAAGTGCCTGCTGCCAAGCTCGTATGTGCGAGCCGCCACATGAAGAGAGAGATCTTCCGCGGTCGAAAACTATCCTACAACCTCTTCCATAAATCTAAGAGAAAGTGCGGCGAGAGGCCTTGGGACTGCCAGTGTCGTGTTGCTGGCGTTTGTGGATTTTGGAGGGCTTGCCTCTCAGGTGTATCCAGTGGGACCCAAGAGAGTGGACATGGCATGATCCAGAGGATAGTGAGGAAGACGCCTAGCACCCTCTTTTTCGCATACACTGCATGGCTGGGTCATAGGATTCAAATAATAGAGGTTGAGGGCACTCCAACAAGTGCATCGCTTGAAATCCTCCAAGAGGGTCTGTGCTCTCTCCACTCTGCCATGAGGTCCAGTAGAGAAGGTGAGTAAGGCAAAGCTTCCATCCGTGCCTTGAACTGCCAGGGGTATTAGATGCATGGTGAACACTCCCAATCACTACAGGGGAGGAGGGTCCGGTATCAGGGCCAGCCACGCCGGAGGCATGGAGGAGTCGATGCTGAGGCTAAGTTTGTTCTTATCCCGGATCCCAGTAAGGCCCCTCTCTTGGGCCTCTGGGAGCAGCTGTCTGAATGTAAGCCAATCTCCAAGTGACCTAGTAGGGCTTGTGCTCAAAGCTCCCCATGATACCTGCACGTGACGAGCCCCAGGCATGTGACCACTAGGAAGACAGACCATGGGGTTCCAAATGAGAGGTTGTCGGAGACGCTCCTTGGAGGCTACTGGAACTGACTGTTGAAGGGCCGGCTTAAGATGATCCCAAGCAGGCAAGAGATTGGTTGCAAATCTGTCCTCAAATGTTGGGCTAAAGCCACGAGCCCACATCGTTGTGAATGAGCAATGAGCACTTGTGAGGGGAGGGTTGAGCAATGAGCACTTGTGAGGATGGGGTTGGGGAAGGGCATATTATATAGATAATAGAATGAGGCTAAAGCAAAGGCAAGCAAAGGCTAAAGCCTAAAAGAGTTGCAAAAAATGCCCAACAAACGGCTCTACAAACGGTCAAAAAACGACGCCAAAAACGGTAAAAAAATGGTTAGAAAAAAAAGGGCAAAAAAACGGTCGAATCCCAGTCGACCGTATCGCCATCGTACGGAACCATACCGTACGTATCGACCGTACCGAATCGAACCTCCTGGGCGGTGCACAAAATGGGTGCCACTATGGGGAGACCAAAGGCCTTAAGAAGGGACCAACTATGAAGCCAATACCGTACTACGTGGTATGTTTAACAATTAATATTCTCGTTATTTTCGATGGTTATTCCACACTTAAAATAGATTAATAACAAAACTAACTCAATGCTGAAATTAGTTACAGCACATGTGGATAAGATAGCAATACATATTGGAAGTAAAGTTGAGAGACATATGATGGAGGCAGATTGAGGGTTGAAGATGGGCAACCCTCCCCAAGATGGGGATTTATTTCTACTCAATCCAAGTACTTCAGGATTGAGTTCAGTTACAATCAACTTGAGAGTGAAGAAGAAGTAATCTTCACTCTCACAGACCATGCAAAAGTCTATGCTAATGAACATACAAAAACAAGCAAGTATGCAAATGCACTTTCTTACAATACATAGATAGTGAGAAGCCCGAATGGCAGAGAGAGTAATCAGCCTTCTTGTTGATGTAGAGCTGTACAATGGCTGCAACTTTGTACTTGCTCCAAAGATGAAGGGAAAAGAGACTTTATAAAGCTGAAATTGGAGTAATAAGAGATCTGAAACCTCATTTACAGACTTGCTGCAATAATGGATAGCATGGGTAAAGGTGGAAGATGGAGTAGTTGTTCTTCATGTCTACTCCCGGCTAGTTCAGGTGTGAACCCAGCTTACTCACGGGCACTTTTTCCTTGTGATTGTACACAGGTTTTTTCCTTGTGAACACACTTATGTGTGTTGGGCACTTTGCCCTAGGCCTTTTAGTACTCACTTGTACTTTCATTTCATATCATTATTGAGTACATCTTTTCCAGCACTCACGTTTCTCTGTGCTTGAGGTTGTGTGTGTGTGTGTGTGTGTGTGCATGCTAGCTTCCCTCCTACCCAACATTGGTATCTGCACCTGGTTAGGGTTAGGGTTAGCATTAGGGTTCCCCCCCTGCTGCCCTTCAGAGCTTGAGCTTCAGCCTATTGCATTAGGGTTTGTAGCAGAAAGTTTTTTGCTATTTAGGGTTAGGGTTTTGCCCTCAGCCGCCTTGCAGCCACCCCGCCACCGTCGTCGCCTCTCAGATCCACCGTCGTACGGCGCCGCTTGTGTCATACTGCCGCCCCTGTTTCGACTATACCTCTGTCCGTACGCCGTATTGCCCGCCGCCGTCGCGCCCTTAGTTGCACGCTGTTGCCGCCGCCCCTGTGCGTCGTCGCCCCTGCGTGTGGCGTCTTTCCGAATCTGACGCCACCGACGCTCCTGTACGTCGTCGCCCCTGCCTGCGCCGCCCCAGATCTGGCTCCGCGTGTCGAGATCTGACGCCACTGTGTGCCGTCGCCGTCGCCGTCGCCGTCTGCGCTCGTACTTGCTGTCGATGCCATCGTCGCCGCTTGCGCCTTCCGCCCTGTGCGGCGCCGTCTCTACTGTCGCCCTCATGGGTAGCCTCCGCCTCTGTCGTCGCCCTCACGGGCAGCCGCCGCTTGCGCCGCCCTGTATTGTGCCTCATATCAATTGTACCCTCGTATGACCATACCTGCACCTGTACCGTACGATTGTACTTGCTCTGGTCCAACTGTACCTGCTCTGCACTGCCCAAAGCAACTTCAAATTCGAGATCTGCAAGGTTTGACCTGAAATTGCACGCATTTCCTGTTCAAATTTGGGCCTTTTTACAATTGAGCTTGCAATTGCAACATTGGCATTGATTTCAACAGATTTAGTGCATAATTGCAGTAGAAATTGGGGATTTTGCAGAAATTGACTCGATTTTGGAGAAATCGACTTGATTTTGCAGAAATTGGCACTATTTGCAGGCAATTTTGGGTATTTTTAGGCACATTTGGTTGGCATTGGGGCATTTCTCCCAATTTTTTGGGTATTACCAGCACATTTGTTGGCATTGGGGCATTTTCCTTAATTTTTTGGGTATTACTGGCACATTTGGTTGGCATTGGGGCATTTCCCCCAATTTTTGGACATTACAGCATTTGGTACAAGTGACAATCGCATTAGCAGATTTATAGGATTTGCGCACTTGCAGCTCTTACAGGTGTCAGCTGATTGTGTTTTTCACGGCACACGTATACATTTGTGGTTTGCTGCAGTATATGTATGCCATTGTGACACTTTGACAGATTTGCATCATCGTGCAGTACACTTGCAGATTTGGGCATTGCATACTCGTGGTGACTTGTGACAGATTTGCTGTGCTATCATGGCCAACAGTAATAATGACCTCTTTGGAATGCTATCTCAAGAGGACAAGCTCAATGGGGACAACTACCCTATGTGGGCTTATATGATGCGTCATGTTTTGGTCGCCAAAAATGTATGGCTATATGTGGATGGCATTGAGGAGTGTCCTCTTGCACTTGCTCTAGCGGAAGGTGAAGTGATTCCTGCTCATCCTCCTACAGGTCCACCTCCTCGTCTTCCTTCTACTCAGCAGCAGCGTACTTGGGATGCTCAGGCCCATGCATTGATTGCTCTCTCGTGCCGCAGGCATATCATTCCGCACATTCGTTCTTGCACCACTTTAAACGGTTCTTGGGATACCTTGGCGGCATTGTATTCAGGTCGCAATGAGGCTCGTGTAGCTTACCTTCGGAGCAAGCTTGAGACGGACCGCATGCTTGAAGGTGACTCTATCGATCAATACCTTACGCATGTGAAGGACCTACGAGAGCAGCTCATTAACATTGATGAGGTCTTGACAGATAGCTATCTTGTTCAGACACACTTATGTGTGTTGGGCACTTTGCCCTAGGCCTTTTAGTACTCACTTGAACTTTCATTTCATATCATTATTGAGTACATCTTTTCCAGCACTCACGTTTCTCTGTGCTTGAGGTTGTGTGTGTGTGTGTGTGTGTGTGTGTGCAGGCTAGCTTCCCTCCTACCCAACAGTAGTTACATCATGTGGAAGCGTTGATGGAGAGGTAGGAGTTGTACCCAAGTGGTGTGGGTTGCTTTAGGGTGAGTAGGGACTGATTTACAGCAAGGGAGTTGTGTGTAGAATGTGAGGAAAAGGGTTGTATTTATAAGAAAAGAGAGCTTCAAGGCTTAAGAGGGAAGTAAGGCTGAAAAAGACAAGTGTCTAGCCACATGTTAGAAGGTGGGACAAGTGGAGGGACACTTGGAAACTAAAGTGACAAGTGTTGGGACACTTCTCCATTCTTCTAGAACACTTGGAGCTCAAGTGACGAGTGTTGGGACACTTGTCCATTCTTCTAGAACTTTCTGTGGTAAGGTGTCAACTGCCAAAAAGAACAAAGAAAAAAATAGAAACCTCCAAATTTAGCAAGCACAGTTAGAATGCAAAAATTACTAAATAGCGAAAGTGATTCCTAAATTTTAAGAAATCTCTACTTTTTAGGGTTAGCCTTCTTAGGGCAAACCGAGGTTCCTATTTTTTAGGGTCCAACCCTAGGTTTTAGGAACCCCCCAATATGGGAGTCAAATGAAAGCTCTTTCCATCCACATTCACAAAACAATAATGATTTTTCAATTTGATGTATCTAACTCATGTAAAATGAAAATCAAGCAATCACTCTAACATAGACTTTAATTGGTCATGCCATAGTATCGATTGTAACTGTTTATTCTTGCGGATCTAGCCCACACTCCCAGGCATCAATCCTTTCTGTGTGCGGGCTTGACCCTTGTATGCTTGAGTTTTGGCCATAGGCGCCCAATTAGGTCATATAGGTGGAAGTGTGGACTATTCATGTTCTAGCCCACTGTGTGGACCCACCATGACCTATGGCCACTCACCAGAAGCCAGCTCCTATGCACGAATCTATCAAGTAAATGGATTTTCTTGCTTATCTAAATTCAAAGGAAAACATGAAAAACATAGAAGAAAGTATAATTATTATAAAGGATACAAAGAATCTTTCTTAAATTTTGTGTTGAGTCATGACAGTCCTCTGGCTTTCATTCAGCTGTCCTCAGTTGAAAAGCTTTTTTGTATGGTTGAAGAAGCCTTGGATAAGATTGGATGAACTTTTCATCTACCCATTTTGCATCCGTTGAGAGTAGATCTTTGAATTTTTGCAAAAACTTCCGAGTCACAAGGCCACTTCTGGTGGTCTGGTCCTTGTGAAACAATATCTGTGGTGGTTCTAGCACCTGTTCAGTTTCTTCCACCAAAGGTGGATCTTCAATGATGGGTTCTTTTGGTTCTGGTCCAACATAAGGCTTTATTGAACTTACATGAAAAGCATTATGTATCTTCCAGTGAGGTGGAAGATCAAGCTTGTAAGATACTTCATTGATCTTATCAGTAACTTTGAATGGCCCATAATATCTATTGGACAACTTTGAAAAAGATGAAGTTTGGCCGGTTCCTTGCTTCAGACGGCTTTTATCAAATTTCAGCAAAATACAGCTGTCCTTCTTGAAGACTAAATGCCTTCGACGCTTGTCAGCTTGCTTCTTTTGTCACTCCTGAGCTGACTTGATTGTGGAGCGGACTTGATTCATTGCTGTTTTCAAATGTAAAGCAAACTAAAAGCATGTAAGATGGGCTAGCTATTTGGTCCAATTTCATTTGGAGATTATGCATACTCATGGTAAAGACAAAGTAGCAGATGCTCTATCTTGAAGACCCATGACCCATGCAGTTTTTTTGGAATATCATTTGGACTTTACTATGATGAAAGATCTTTATGCTATAGATGAAGATTTCAAGGACATTTGGGACAAGTTGCAGAATGGAGACTTGGTGACTTCTTATGTTATTAAGGAAGGGTTTCTTATGATGCAAACCCGTTTATGTGTGACTAAGGATTTGAGACCAAAAGTAATGGAAGAATGCCATGCCCCACCTTATATGGAACATAGAGGTATCATGACAACAACTTAGGCTTTGGAAAGTTATTTCTTTTGGTCTAGCATGAGAAGGGATATTGAGCAATATGTTATAGAATGTTTGGTTTGTCAGAAGGTCAAGTTTGATTGTCAAAAACCCGCAGGATTGTTACAACCTTTGCCGATTCCCAACGTTCCTTTGGGAAGTATTGCTATGGACTTCATATTTGGATTGCCAAAGTCAGGATTTGAGAATGATGGAATATGGACTATTATTGACAGATTCCAGTGAAAAAGACCATCCGTGTAGATCATATGGCAAGATTGTTTATTAAGGAGATCTTCAAGCATCATGGATTACCCAAATCCATTGTAGGGGATAGAGATCCTCGGAGTACCAGTTTCTTTTGGAGAGCACTTTTGACAACATTTAGACAAAGTTGAATTTTTCTTCGGCTTATCATCCTCAAACAGATAGGCAAAGTGAGATTGCTAACCTCACTATTTTGGATATGCTAAAGTGTTATGCTCTCAAAGCAAAGGATCAATGGGAGAAGTATTTGCCATTGGTTGAGTTTGCCTATAACAACACTGTTCACTCTTCGACAGGCAAAGCTTCTTTTGAGATTATCTGTGGCAACCTATTTTGAAGACCAAGGAAGAGATCTTCTATATGGACGAGTTTGTTTGAGATTTGGATACGGCCTTTGCACAGGTTCGGAAGGCTATTAAGACTTCTCAAGCCAAACAAAAGAAAGCAGCAGACAAGCATAGAAGGAAGGTCACTTTTGAAGAAGGGGATTGGGCGTTATTAGGATTTGAAAAAGCAGACCAGATGGCCCAGATGACTGTATTAGATTTCGCAGTTGAGCGGTCATTGCGACCAGATGGCCCAGATGACTGTATTGGATTACGTACTCGAGCAGTCATTGCGACTAGATGGCCCAGATGACTGTATTGGATTTCATAGTCGGGCGGTCAATGTGACCAGATGGCCCATATGACTATTCATGAACCCTCGGGCAATCCTAGAGACCAGATGGCCTTGTGGGAAGATTGAGCTGTTCTAGTGACCAGATGGCTCAGCACGGTTTCGATGAAACCAGACAGAACAATCCATGAAAAGGAGGATCATTACTTGTGCATTGCATACTGATGTATATCTAAATTTCTTTGACTTTGTGTGCTGTTTTTGATGGGTGGACAATGCTTGGATTTATTGCCTGTGATAGTCCATTGGACTCCAGACTACCTGGCCAGTCTCTGGAATACCCAGTAGACGCGAATGATGCATACTTGTTTGTTGACTAGCTTGTGTCTAGTTTTTGCAGAAGGTGATTATGCATTTATTATATCTAACGCTTGTTATAGGCTTTGAAGAAAATGTACCATCAAGAACAAGGACATCGGTCAAAGAAAGGCACAAAGATGTTGCCAGAGGAGCACAAGGCACCACATGTATGAGGAAAGACCAGATGCAGGAAAGGCAAGAGCAAAATGGATCAGGGGGCTGAGAACGAATGGGAGTTTGTACGACAAATTCCGATTCCCTTGGGGGCAACGCACGTGACGATCGTTCTAGCAGGCGACGTCTACAGTAGTGGCAAGCGGCGCTTTTATTAGCACGGGTGGCTAGTACTTGCGGCGACTGGCAGCAACAAAAGCGGCTATAGTAAACACAGTGGCGAAACCTGATTTGTGAAGGCACACAAGGACTACAACAAGAGGCGCAGGCACACAAGGACTATAGCAGAAGGCACAGGCGCACAAGAGCAGTAGGCGGTAGCGCTAAGGCAGCAAGCGGCGCACACAGGGCGGAAGCGGCGCACACAGCAGAAGTTGCGCAAGTAAACGCGGTGGCTATGTGCACAAAAACTCTCACGGCTAGTGGCTGGCAGTGCAGCGTTGGCAATTGTCGCTACAAAGGTGATGGAGCTAAGTAGGAGGTGCAACAAGGGTGAGGCAACGAAGAGGGCAGAAGCGACGGCTCGCTCTGTAGGCGCAAAAGAGGTGGTAAGAAGCGGAGCCACCAAAAATCGGGCGCTACTGAGATGTTACTGCCGCCTGCGATGGAGGAGTTAGTTTGTGTGAGGAAGAAGATGATGTGGGCGATGGCTCTTCACAACTTCTCTCTCAAGGTTCTCCACGAGTTTTCTATGTCTCATCAAGAGGATACTTGCTTCTTATATACTAGAGGGGGAAGTCCATGCTTTTGCCATGCTTTGCTTTTGCTTTGTCTCCTAGCTTTTGTTTTATTTTCTTGCTTTTTCTTTGCCTCCTTGCTTTTGTTTTAATAATAGTCAAAGTTCTTGATTTATGCTTTTACAATCTTCAAGGCCTTGCTTTCAGGCCTTGGAGCAGCTTTTTGCAAAAGCAACTTTTAGCTTTTTGATCCAGTTCGATGCCCTCTTTCCAACGGTGCTCTCAGCTTTTTGGTCAACAAAGTTTGACTTTTGCTTTTTCTTGCTTTTTGACCAAGACAGGTGCTTTTTCCAATTCCAACTTTAGGAACCCTATTTCCATGTGTCCATCATCCTATCCATGTGTCCGGGCATGAGTTCTATTATATGAAAAGAGCATAGAGGACCAAAGAGTTACATTCCCTCCCTCTTACATCACAGTTGTCCTCAATATCAACGATTCGGTTCTTGTATCCCGCAAGCTTCTCGACTACCACCACAAGTGCTAGAGGAAGATCTAGCTCTGGCAATCTAGTTGTGGCATAATATCCTTCTAAAGAGTCCTTATAGACCGCTTGAAGTGGGTCATCCTGAAAGACCTTTGTCACTGTGCCTTTAGCATGGTTGACTGCGCCACCTTTGAGCACCGCCACCAGCTTCTACAAATACCTAAGAAGGAGAGGGTGTTTTTCGTATCACGTATTCATCACCCCGGTGTTTGCTTCCTCGGGATTGATTTTGTTCGGATTGAATATAGAGAGCTTTTGTGGAACATCAAACAAGGGATTTTGGTACTAGCTTGGTGTAAGTCTTTTGTCGGTCATCCTTGTGGTGAGCTCGGCATCAGTTATCTTGTGCCTCGACATTGACTCGGCTCGATCTTGACATCGACACTTTTGTGTATTGGTCTTGGCTTGGAAAAGCTTGTGGATTGTTCGTGAAATAAATTCATGAAGAGGGGGTGGGGCTTGTTTCCCGCTCCTTGTGTATTGTGTGAAACCCCCCTATTCTTATCTCTCTGTCCCCCTTCTCTCTCTCTTTCTCTCTCTATCTATGTCTCTCGTACACGTGGTTGCATCTGTCACTGCACGCTTCGTTGGGCTTACAAGAACACTTCACAAGGGATGTGAACACGGAGTCTTGCTCCTCCCTCTTGCTACTTGCTTCCATACTTGAGCATTAGAGCTTACCAATTGCAAGTAGAGTCGATGCCAGCGGAAGCATCTGGAAGATGCCAAGGGTCCTGTCCCCTAACAGCCAAAATCAGATGCTCCCAAGCCGAGTACTCTGTACCACAAATTGCAACCATGCCACCTCCGAGTCCTGTCCTCTCCAATCCTGATGGTCACTCACTCAGCTCGTCGAGTGACAATGGTGCCTGAGTCACAACCACTGTAGGCAATAGCTGCTCATTGATAGAAATGCATACTCCGCCTTGTGTCCTGGAGGGGCCAAAGAATGGGACCAGAAGGTGTGTCTCTTGCCTTTGCAGGATCTTCGCGTAGGAGGGGTACGTCCCTCTGAAAGGTGGTGCTCCTATATGAAGGGAATGTCAGTGGGTCCACCAACTGGTGCTTTGTGAAGCTCTTCTCTAAGGACACTAGGCCTCTGAAAGCATTGTGGACCCCTCAAACCTAGATGTTCCACATAACTAAGATCCGTGGGGGTCGGAACTGGTGGAACTACCCTCCACTTGAAGAGTCTTGGGCATGGGTTTTGATGGAGAGTAGTCACTCTTGGTCCTTACGTGAATCCATGCCATATGGGCATGAATCCTTCTCTCCATGTGGAGCCACTTTGTTTGAGCCCTGGAGTATGCATACTCTGGACTCCACCTGTGACAATGCAGGTATTTGTAGGAGGGGGAAACGGGTACTGCCATTGAAACATGAAGAAACACAAAAGCAGCACCTCCAGGCTGGAGGACACCACTCCCCTTTTTGATCTGTGTGGCCCGAGCCACCCAACTCCATCCGAGCCAAAGGCCAGAGGTGCGTAAGCACATTAGTGACATAGGTCATGCAAATGGTGCGAGAGCTTTATTGCCTGCTCTTGAATAGCTCCGATCACTGACTCCATGCTCCAATCTGTCCCTAGTGCTGCACTCAATGGGAAGGAGATAAGTCATTTTGCCACTCTCTGGGGTGGATAGTCTGGAGTGATATAACACCACACATATACGAATGGGAGCCACCTTCTCGTCGAACATATCGGCTCCTTCAAGGGGAAGGAATTGGAAGAAGCTGTAGTCAACTGCTCCCCCTATCACTCTTGGGGGGGGGTCGGGGGGTGGGGGAGGGTGCTTGGCAGCTCTGGTGGGAGAGCTTGCACCAGAGAGGTAGCAATGGTCATCTATACCAGCTCCGTAAAATGATGGATCAAACGGTGGACTGAGCTAGCCGATTGCCTCCACTCCGAATCGGACGGCGACGCGAATGCTCTGGAGAGGCGGAAGAAAGGGGGGGGGTGGGGCAAAGGAAGCTTTTCCTAAGATAAATGCTTTTAATCGGTTCTCTGACACAACCTTATTGTCTTGTGTCTTGCTAGCCTAGCGCCTCTGTCGGCGCCGCTCTGCTTTGGAAGTCGAGTGGCGGTTCGGCCTCGGGTTAGCAGTATGCTACTCTCTTGCACCGAGCACAACTGAGGTCGGGTCCTGGTGCTTTGGTACTTGGGGGCCTATGTCCCTCCCACCCCCCCTGAGGAGGATGTGAACTGGGCTAGGGGGGACCACTGGAGGCGTCCTCGTGGACTTCTGGCGAGGACAAGCTCCAGCGAGGTGTCCCATCTACCCTCGTCGTCTGATGAGCTTCTTCTTGGAGGACCCCTTCATGGACGATGAATTGGAGCGAGCTCTCCAAGCCTTCCCCATAGGAAGTGCCTGGGTAAGTATGGCCTGCAGGTTTTCCTCTTCTAGCTCCGTTGGGATCTCTATGAAAGCCAGGATTTGGGGGGCCTTCAAGGAGTTCATGACTTCATGCATCTTACCTGAGGGCCTCATTCACTTGATTCCAAAGGACAGGTGAATTGGAAAAAGCAAAAGATCTGAGAAAACAGGAATTGAGAGGGGCAAGAAGCAATGGGGAATGCTGTGCAGGTGGAGTGGAGGTGGCTAAGGTCGAATTTTGTGCGCGCGAAAGGGAGGGAGGGAGAGGGGGGGGGCAATCAGCAAGATCCTTTTACACTTATTTACACAGGACTGCACCCAAATTTTTACATGACACTGAGGTGCTGGATACAGCCCTGCAGGCCAAGGCCAAGGTCAAGTAGATGGAAATAAGAGGAAATCTCTAGTTCCATCTGTGAGTCTGCCAGTGGGGTTGGTGTGTTACCCAAATGGCTTTTGCCTTGTGACATGGATGGACCAAAAGAAAATTGCAAGAAGTGAACTTCCTTTTGATGTCCAGGCTTTAATTGACAGAAGTTGGAATTGATGATTAAAGGAGGGGAGCTGCTGCACCTTGTGAGAAGGGACATAAGTTTTTTTCTCCTTCCCAAAAGGCATCATAAGCTCATCCTTATCAAGCAAAGAGCACTCGTTAATTCCATGTTTGCTGAGTGCTCACCTCTTGTTCTCATGGAAAAGCCTGACCAGGTATGCCTTGAGTCGTCTGTTCAGGCAAACATTTTCCAATTGTGTTATTCTTGTGTGGAGGCAACAATTGACTAGCCTGCTTCAGATATGATAAGCATGATCAAATGTCAAATGAATGGCTGCTGGAGCTTCCTAAATGGTTTCTCAACCAGGCTCCCCCTTTGGTTTTTTGTCAGTCTGATGGTTATTTATTCTTTGTAGTAAATACCAGCTTGGTTAAACTTCTTTTCAGCTTGGGGACATTGGAAAAGTAGGTCAGCTGAATTTCCAAGGACCCTTCTTTTGACATGCCTTTATCATGCGAGTGCACTGTGCACTTTGAAGCAACATAGTCCTTTTTTTTTTTTTTTGGGGGGCATGTGGAGCTTGGTGTTAAAATGCATTTTGAGAAGGCTTCTTGTGTTTTTTTTTTTTTTTTTGGGAGGCGTTTGTACTATATATATTTTTTGGGGGTGTTTTTCTATACTTCCGAGGGAAGCTCATTCTTTTAGGAAAAGCAAGCTTTTTCCGTGTGCACACAATCACTTATATGCCCAATTAGATTCTTTTTCTTCAGTCTTTAGGTAGGAGGTTTAGTTGTGAACCTTTCTCCAGCAACATTATGGAGCTTTAGAGAGCACTCTGAAAAAATCTAGATTTATTGCACATTTAATTTCAATGAATTTATATTTTTTGGCCCACATTGTTGCTGTTGAGCTTTGGATTGAAAAAATAAACTAGATGAGATGTTTCTCTAAAAATCATGATTTAGATTTAGATTTAGAGTTGTGATGTTTAGCTTGCCAGTGAATTGAATCTTTTAGTGAATTGCTATTTCTTTGGTGGGTTATAAGGGTATTCCACTCTAATAGTTTTGTGAAAACTGCTTTGTGGGCTGTAGGAGCATCTCACGAACAAATGGTCAACAACGAAGCAATGGAATAATAAGTCCTTCAAGAAACATGGATCAGGTGCATGTTTCAGAGCAGTCACAAGTCGATCACAGAACTTTACTTCACCGAAAGGAGTTCTTGCCTCATTTTGATGTGAGAGCAGCTGAAGAAAGCTTGTCACTTTATTGCAAACCCATAGAACTTTACAACATCATTCAGAGGCGAGCCTTGAGAAATGTAAACTCTCCATTACTCTTGTAATTTATGATAAAGAGTTGGAAGCCAATGTGCTTTGGGCAGGTCTTGATGTTATTTGCGAGTAGAATGAAAGTTGTATGAACTAGGATATTGTTTCTCAGTTAAAAATATCAATCTGTGAGTGTGCTCTCACAAGCACGATAAGTATCAGAGTTTGATCAATCATGAAATTTAAGTGATTTATTTTCATTTATAATGTGCACAAGATAAACAAAGCAATGTTTGAATAGGGGTTCTTTACCTGGAGTTTACAATCTTTTATCCCCCTCATTATCCCTGTCATTTTCGAAAAAGCAGCTTTCTTGTTTCAAGCTCTGTCTTATTCACATCAAATTTCTGGCTACCCCTTAACCCTTACCCCTTACTCTTCAACTCCCATGTTTTGAACAAACAAACTGTTCGTTGGCACCCAAAATGGCTAATAGTCTTCAATTTGCTGCATCTAGCTCTTAATGAAGTGTCCCTCATACCTGTCTTGAAGCAGCATGGTGCCCCCATGTGCTGTTTTTCTGCCCAGTCCTGTCTTTCGTGCCGTCCTTTTTACTTGCATGCAGCCTCATTGGGCAACATGTTCCTTTTCTGCCACATTCAGCCTTGTACAAGTTTTTCCTTCTTCTCACTGAGCCGCTTTCATCGTGAAAGACGATCACCGTGAACACTAGCTATCTCTACACTTACAACACTATGGACAGCCATACAATGAATGTTGGAGATGCTAACACAAGAGGCGGGGACAATGAAATGCATGCCTCCAATGCTTTACAAGATGAGCAAACTCACGCGGTGCACTATAGGAAACATGAATATGTGGGACAATCGTCCCGTGGCAAAGAGAAGATGTAGGAAGAAGAGTCCATAGTCGTGAGGGTCAAAATTACTCGTATGCAAGCTTTTCTCCATGCACAACAAGAAGAATTGAATCTCTACCGCCGCAAAAATCCATTGGTACATGTACCGTTTGAAAGCCAAGAAAGCTGAATCTTATATGGATCATGCAATGGCAATGATTGCTCAAGAGTTGCACATGCAACCGAGGGATACAACACGTGCATACTTAGCTCGTACCGAGGATGCCTATGCAGAAAAGGCAACCATCCCACATGTCTTGGAATTTCCACAGGTGCCTGAACAAGAACTTATGTCTAAGAGGATGAATCTCCAAACCATCAGCGACTTCACGCGATGCAGGAGTACCTTATGTAGCCCGTGAAGGATACAATGTTTATGGCAATGGTCAAAATATATGTCAAATGCCATTGCCGGTTGATAATGTGCATGCACAACACATGCACCATGGGCTGTAATTTTCTGTTGGTGTAGGTAGTCCGCGTATCTCTCATGCCACTCATGCCTTCGAGTGTGCTCGTGAGGGAGAAGCTATGTCTGAAAATGCAGCAATGCTTGTTGAATGTCTTATGCATCACCTTTTTCTCCTAAAATGACGCCAGTCATAGGGCATGTCCCAATGGACAAACATGCAGGAAAACATGTTGAGATGGAGGCACATGCATCAAAGTCTCGTGACTTCAAAGCCGGAGACAAATCTGTGAAGTTTCATGCATATCATGGGGAATATGATGCATCAAAGGCACTTGCTTTTATTGTTCACTTTGATATTGCTTTCAATGATGAGGATTTCACTCAGAAATGCATGATCTGGCAAGCATGTTCATGAAAGGCACTGCTGCCCATTGGTGGCTCACGGAGAAGCTTTCATTGAATCCTGTTAGATCATGGGAAGAGTTCAAGGAGAGGTTCTATGCTCAATTCTTGCCTCCCAATGCATTGAATGAGATAACAATGAAGTGGGATTGGGTGAAGCAAAATGAGGGGGAAATAGTGAATGCATATATACAAAAGTTTTGGGAAGTGCTTTTGGAGGTGTCTCCATTTATGCATGTCAATGAGGCGGAAAGGAAGAGAAGGTTTCAATCGGGATTGCAACCCGTGTACAAAGCGGGACTACAAATGTATCCTGGTCACACCTTACACCAACTAATCGTAGCCGCCACTGCCACCGAGCAATTGGAACTCAAATTGAGTTGATCCAATAAAGCTAAACTCTCATTTCAAGGCAAAGAGAGGGTTGTCCAAAACTTGCAAAATAATGAATAGCCACCCAAAAAGGACCAAAACCAAGATAAAATGGTCCAAAGGCTGAAAATAACACTACCAAGAAGCATCCCTTCAAAGTGATAGACTATGGTCTCCCTCTCGAGCATAAAAAGCCAAATATGAGCGAGGAAAAATGCTTTACTTGTGGTAAAACCGGGCATATATTGCAAATGCATGCCCAAACAAGAAGCGTGATAATGCAAATGCATCAAAGCCCAATGTACATATGGTTCTGGATATGCAGGGCAACACTTCACATGATAGCAAAGATAGGGTTGTATGTAAAGCTTAGGGGTTTCCGTTGCGATGGATGGTGAGAAAAGGCTGTCCATAGTTGCAAAAACTGGTCAACCAGCTCCCATGCACCCAGAAAAGCAAGCGCATCCCCAAATCTGAGTTTTCTGCTAGTCATAAGGGCTCCCCACCGGAAATAGCTCAAACGTGTGCTTTTTGGGTCCAAAAAGGGAGCGCCTACTAGAAGTGGGTATAAATGAAGTCCGGTGCCCATCTTATGGCTGCAACGTGTATTAAATAAGTCTTGCTCAATGCGTACTCACTCATTAGTTGTTTGGCCACTTATAAGTGAGTGTGAACCTACACCAATAATTATTAGCATGTCAACTCATAAAGCTGTAAATTGAGTTTTTGGGAATACTTTCCAACTGCAAAACACATGTAGACCACTTGTCAGTCCCAAACAGGTGTGCACATACACATCCACAGGGTGCCCAGGCGTCCTCGGTCCCATGGACAATGGAGGCAGAAATCTCAAGCATTGTCTAGGCAAACAATACAAGTCATTCAAAGATAAAATCAAAGTCATGCACACACATGAGTGCAGCTAGAATGGAAGAAACACCCATCTGCTCAGTTGTATCGAATAAAATGTCCAGGGCTCATGATCCTTCCGGAACCTTCCCAGAACATAAATACAAAAGATCTCCAGGATAGCTAGTCCCAGAGAATTTCATCATGTCAGGCTCCATGAGCTGTACGTGTATACCATGTCAGGCCCAATAAGCCACACATGTACTATCATGTCAGGCTACACCAGTCATACATGTACCGTCATGTCAGGCTCCATATGCCACACAGACACACCATGTCAGGCTACACCAACCATACATGTATGTCATGTCAGGCTCCACATGCCACACATGAACAGTAGAAAAATAGAAGGTTTTAAGAATTTTGTGACATATTGTGTCCAAAGATGGAGTGTGGATGGAAGATTGATGCAATTCGGAATTGGCCCGAATTGAGTTCAGTGCATGAGATCTGTAGGTTTCTTGGATTATGCTCTTAGTACCGCAGGTTCATTCGGCACTTTGCATGGATTGCTTCTCCTTTGCATGATTTGACAAAGAAGAAGGCCACATTTAAATGGACTAATTTAGAGAGGGATGCATTTCTCAAATTGAAAGATGCAACTACTCATGGTCCAGTCTTGATCATTCTAAATTTGCAAAAGCCTTTTAGTGTGGAATGTGATCCATCTGGAAATTGCATAGGAGCTGTCCTAAATCAAGAGGGACATGCCATGGCTTATGAGAGCCGTGGATTGCATGATGCAGAGCTATCTCTTGGCATTTATGAGAAAGAGCTCTTGGCTGCGTAATTCATGCACTTACCATATGGAAACATTACCTTCTTGGGACTGATTTTACAATGAAAACAGATCACCAGAATTTGAGGTATTTTCTTACCCAAACTAAATTGTCAGATAAGCATATGAGGATGGCTGATTTCCTCTCTATGTTTCATTCTCAGATCTTGCACACCCCAGGAAAGAAGAATGGAGTGGCCCAAGAAAGAAGAATGTAGTGGCAAATGCATTGTCGCGAAAGCTGTATGTAGTGGCTATCTCGGTTGTCTCTCATGGAGACTTGTCTACCATGCGTGATTTGTATCATACGGATGCTGATTTTGTCACTATTTGGGTTGATTTGATGGCTGGTCATGCACATGCCTCTTATGTGATCAAAGAGGGTTATCTCATGAAAAATAATTGCCTATGTGTGGTGTCTTACATGAGGCAAAAGGTTTTGGATGAGTGCTATGCTCCTCTATATGCTGGTCATAGAGCCATAATGCCTATTACGCACATGATTGAGCGGTATTTCTTTTGGCCAGCTACGCGGAAGGACATAGAGACACATGTATGTGCATGTATCACCTGTCAAAAGGTGAAATTTGATAGGCAAAAGGCACCGGGTTTTCTTCAGCCATTGCCGATTCCCACACAGCCTTGGGAAAGTATTAGAATGGATTTCATTATGGACTTGCTAGGACCCAACAAGGTAATGATACAATTTGGACAATTGTGGACAGGTTTAGCAAGCAAGCTCACTTTTTGCCGGTCAAAAAGACCATCAAAGCTGAGCATATGGTTAAAATATTTCTTACACAAGTGTTCACGCATCATGGAATGTCGAAGTTCATTGTGGAGGATAGAGATCCTAGGACCACAAGTCTCTTTTTGGTGGGTCTTATTTGATAATATGGGCACCGAATTGGACTTCTCTCATCAGCATATCACCCTCAAACGGATGGGCAAAGTGAGGCTGTAAATTCAGCCGTGTTGGATCTCTTGAAATGTTATGTGGTGGATTAGAAGTCTTCTTGGGAGAGGTACTATGGGCCTTTTCGAGAAGATCAATGAAGTGGCTTTTGGATTGTCATTGCCTAGTCATTGGCACATACACAATGCTTTTCATGTGAGTCTCCTTCGCAAGTATGTAGGGCCAGAGCCCAGTGAAATGGTCATTGAAGATCCACTAGTAGTGGATGAGCTTGAGGAGATCTTGCAGCCAGAGCAGATTGTGTATCACAAGGAATGTAAGCTTACTGCAGGCAAAGTTGTCAAGCGTTACCTTGTGAAGTTTAACAACTATCTTCCCACTGATGCTAAATCGGTAGATGAAGAGTGCTTCAGAGATTGCCCACATGTGCTTCAGACATATTTGGATGCTTTTCAGTTGCGGACAACTGTTTAGAAGCCGGGGGGGGTGTCACCATTTGGCCACCCCATTGGTCCACCCGTGCTTTCTCATCATGTATGTACATTGGATTGGTGTCCCATGGCAGTTGTATATGCCGAGGATTGATGCCACTCATGTCATACTGTGGACTTGGCTTTCCGTTGGGATTTGTGCCTCTATGTACATGCTCGGAAATGCCTGGTGGATTGGTGTTCCATTGGGTCTGGTACCTCATGTACTTGCTTGGAGCATGTCTATTTTGGTATAGTCTCATGAACGGGGATTGTCCATACCAATGTTGGATTGCATAGCATCTTTATGTGCTTGCTTGCAATTGAAATTGCATGTTGTTTTCATGCTTGCTTGACCAATGTGTAGTTCCCGGTAAGGGGACGTCCGTCCGTGAACCGTGCGTGTGAAATTGTCTGCTGACATGGTTATGTGGCATGTGACAAGTGGTAAGTATTGGTCATAAACCTAGCCTTAGGAGTTAACATTATTTTATAAGTGAGTGTGTATACACTTCATTAAGTTTTGGGCGACCAAAACTCACTTATAAATTATGGCCAGCTCGGTGTTCACACACACTGATGTCCCGAGGTGGGCAAAACCCAATGTTCACCGCCTAGACTTTATCCCCTTTGTACAAAGGGAGTAACCAGCCATGTGTCCTTTCTAGCTTGCTCCACAAAGCACCCGCCTGCCACCTAGAGTGGACAACTCACCACCTCACTCTTCCCTCTCTGCCTAGAAGAAGGCGCCTCCTTCCCAACTCCATATCGAAGCTTGTTAAGGTGTTTCCCAAGCTTCCAAGAGTGTTTTCGGGTGCTAATCACTCTCCTACACACTCTCAATAACTGAAATTCAGCAAAATAGATTCTTTCTTGCTGTAATATTTGGTCTTTTTGTTGAAAACCCTAATTTCATCTCTCCTTTCTCAAGTTGAACCATAGGGGAAGCTTTACCAGGGTTTCCTTCATCCTCTTGAAGACTTTTGTCTCGTGAAGAATTGCGACAAAAGATTTCAACACTCCAAGCACTTCCATCGCGAAGACTTTCGCTGTCATCGACTCTACTTGGAATTTGGTAAGCTTTTATGCTTAAATATGGAAGCAAGTAGAAGGGGGGAGGAACCGGATTACAAGATCACATACCCTGTGTAGTGTTCTCTTGTCCTACGTGCTCTCTTGCAGATTGTTGCTACCATGTGTTGGTGAACAATAGAGAGCAGATGGTCAGGAACATGGGTACTTGAGAGGGTAGTGTGAGTTGCAAGTCTACACCGACAACCACTTGTTTGCAATACTGTATTCATATGCATTGGTATGGAAATTTGGTCAGAAATGCCAATGACACTATGTACTTGATTCTCCCAAGATCAATAAACTTTATTTGAGGGAGGGGCGGGTCGTTCCGGCTCATTGTGTGTCTCTTGTCAATTCAGCAAATTACTTCTTGTATTGAGCATGTGTCTATCAAATCTTAGTGTATTTAAGTTTATTGATTAGCATTGTGTTCAACCAAGTTACACCTCCTCGCTCCATGCCCCATGTCCCATTTATGATGTACTACATCCGCCTCAATCTCTAGAGTGTGAGAGGAAACTTTGATCTGACCAATAGTCACCCTCATAGCGTAAGACATTTGTGCAACCGTATAGTCTGGGCGTCTAAGAAATCCATCCGTTGTGAATCTAAGGAAATGATCTCTGTAGTACTGCATCTTGGTGGGAAGGGGACCTGACCAAGTCTCCTTGGTGTGCATCTGGATCAAATCCTGTCTTAGAACTCTATTCCTCTCCTCTTGGGAGAGTGTAAAGTATGGGAGTCATCATCATACGGAAGGGCGGTAATCTATCCATGTCGAGCCCACGTGCTAAGAACCACTCATCTACTATAGCATACCATGATGGGTGATGGCCCTTTGTGGCAATACTCTGTGAGGACTCCATGGCCAAGTGGGGTAGTCTCTCTGGACGCATGCCTTGATGCGTCTGATGTAGGCTATGGTGTAGGGCATATATGGTGGGCCCGTTGCAAAACAAGGCCATCGAGACCACTTCCACTTTTCTCACTCCTCTTGCTGAGTCTATTTGTTCCATATAGACCGAGATTGTTCATACCCTCTGTGGCTAATGGGGGAAGCGATAGGGAGGTTTAGAGCGCATGTGCAAACGGGAAGAGGCTTTTTTGCGCACATGGTGCCCGGATCCCTTTCTCTCTAATCGGGAGGACGAGATCACTTGGCATTATAGGTCTGGCTTGTATGGTTGTGTCCAAACTAACATCTACCCCTCACCCCCAACCCCCCCGTGCCCCCCCCCCCCCGCGCCGCGGCGGCCGTAGGCAGCGGGTTTGAGGTAGTAGGCTCCCTCCCAGAGCGGCCAACCATGGAGGGAACCACCCTTCCTAGTTCCTACTTTGCCTCTCTGGAGGGTTATGGGCATGTACATTTAGAGTATGGCTCTTTTTTTTTTTGGAGGGGGAGGGGAATAGAGGGCTGCTTATGAAGAGAAAAAGGGTGACAACCACCTAAGAATGTGCCCAAAAATGCCGAGATGCAAAGGATGGCTCAGGAAAGCAGGTGGGGGGCAAACGCCATATTTTTGGGCTGTCCAGAGAGCAATTTGTGGATTACAAACGTGAAGGGAAATGCTTTAATGTGACAACAAAGATCACGTGGTCACGAAATGCCAAGAGAACTCCAAGCACGCAGAGGCTAATGTGGAAAAACCTCAGGTTAATGTGGTGCCTGATGTACAAGGCAATACAGGATAGCCGCCCAAAAGCAAGCCCAAAAGCAAGGTGACATATAAAACGTGGGGGGATTTGAAGGATCAGCGTGCTTTGTTTCTGTTTGATGATGCCTCCACGTATAAGTTTATATCGGTAGAGATGGCTGCTGCCATAGGCCTTAATATCAAAGATATGGGCATGCAAATAAATGCAGATGCAACCATTGAGGGCAAAGGTGTGGATGTGACACCCGTAATCGGCAAACTTCACATACATATACATGATTATGTGGATCATGAAAGGTTTTTGGTGGCTCCTCTCAGGGGATGTGATGTGTTGTTGGGTATGCCTGCTTGGAGCCAAAGAAGGCTTACAAGAAGAAGAAAATCAGCCGTTTGGCCTCACCAATGTCCGTGCCGCTTTCAACAGGACGATGGACAAGATATTCAGAAAGCGTAGAAAGTTCACGAGCACTTTCTTTGATGACATATTAGTGTTCTTGAAGAGCGAGGCCGAAAACCGTGATCTTTTTGTCATTGTTTTTGAAGAGCTTAGAAAGTATAAGCTCTTCATCAATGGAAATAAGAGTGAATTCTCTCTTTGAAAAATTCACTATCTTGGCCATATTGTATCTAGAGATGGCGTACGCATGGATCTGCAACTATATCCAACCATACAAGATTGGCCAAAGTTATATTGATCTACACAGCTTTTGGTCCTTCTTCTTTGCACACTTCCTCAGTAAGAGAAAGCTACTGCCTAAGAGTTGGAATGAGCATTGTTGAGCTTATCTCTCTTTCTCTCTCTCTAGTGAATCCTAATAGCAAGAGAAGAAGAGAAACCTTAATCAACTTTCTAATCAGTTAAACAACTTGTCTCTACCGCTAATAATATACTAATAAGAGGAGTTAGACTCTTGAGAGAGATTCACAAATCATGGTGGATAAAACAAGCATATAAGCATGATTAGCGATGGTAAAGAGATTAGGAAGCTTAATCAAACTTGTGGATCATTAGAGGAGGTAAAATAACTACTTTATTCATAATGGGGTGCCTCTTACAAGGCATAAGGAGCCAAAAGCATCTCCTCAAACCACTTCCAAATTCTCTCCCTAGAATCCCTCCACACTCCAGCATTCACTCTCCATGATTCTAGGTCCCTGTTAATTCTCTCCCCATGGTTCTCGGTGGGCTAATTGGCATCTTCTTAGCCACTTGCAAAAGTAAAGATTCCCCAGTAACTAAGTGCTTTTATAATGATGAAAGTAATCTTATACCATAGGACCCTTACACACATAAAGACTAGGGATATTTGGTGTATAATCCCAACAATTCACACATGATTGTGACCACTGAATCCATCTAGAAATGAATACATTTGATGATCACCAACAACAGCAACCTCGAGAAGAGAATTTGTGAAGGGTAATGGAAAGGAATCTATAATTCTGGCTACATTCAACTTCTTGTAATCCACTCAACTTCTTGTAATCCACTCATATACCCTCAACTTCCCATTTTTCTTGGGGACGATGACAATTGGAGACACCTAATTAGCTTTATCAATGGGGTAAATGAAACCTACCTTCAACAACTTATCAATCTCTTCTTTAACTTGCTAGACATAATTTAGATTCATCCGGTGTTAGCATCTCTCCATTATATAAAAGAGATAGCATAATAAGTGTCATGAAATGGCACTCTAAACATTGTAATTATGAGAAAAGCTAGCTATGCCACAAAAATATGTAACTTGTAAGCATCTAGTTCATCTTTCCTTAAGTTTTGGACGCCCAAGTGTGAATAAGAGCCAGTTGTATAAGTAACATTATTCTCATAATGCAACACACAATTTTCCTTTTTGTGCTAATTGAATCTAGTCTAATCTCCTTACTCTCTTGTGTGTCTATGGTGTGTGTGTGTGTAAGAGAGAGAGAGAGAGAGAGGGATTGCGCTTGTTCTCTCTCTCTCTCTCTCTCTCTCTCTCTCTCTCTCTCTCTCTCGGAAGGAGGCACAGGACAATAGGCGGCTGGAGGAAGTGCATAGCCATGTGGGTTTCTTTCTTTTATGGAAAAAGCTAAAGCTCAGGGTGTTGCTGTGGAAAACAACCTTGGTTTTAGCACCGTGCTTGGATGGTGTATATGTGGGTTTCTTATGGAAACAGGACATTGGTTTTAGAGAGGAAACAGGCCTATGGATTATGGGATACAGGTCTTTGGTTTCATGTGGAAACATTTTTTTGGGTTCATGTAAACAGGTTGTAGTTTTCTCGAGGTTACATGCAAGCTGTGGCTATAGGGAAGGACAATGGTATAGCCCTACTGTTGTTTGGGAAAAGGTTTGAAGGTTCCATGGTAGAGATGGAGAAGACCTTTGGAAAGTACGGAGGTGTTGTACAAGTGTGCCTTCTCTATGGTATACTTTGTTGTAATAACGAGAGTTCTCATTTGGAAGTCCTGGGTGAAATTACAAGGGATCTTGTTGGCGGAGGATTCCACAAGTTGTACTTTATAGATATCGCGTCTTGTGGAGGCTAGGCTATATCCATGTTCTTAGGTGGATTCGGGCCATGTACATATGGGAGGTGGAATTTTGGAAGTACAAGAACGTAGATAGGTTATTCTCCAAGTTCACATGTGCATATTCATAATTGATGCATGCTTGGACATTATTTTTCTTTGTGTGACATTGTTTTGGTGCACGGATAATGCTTGGTATTTTTGCACATGATTGTCCATGGGGTTAGGGATGCATGGGCACCCTATGGAGTTGTGTGTGCACTACCTATTTGGGCATAAAACGGTGTCTTATGGATTTTGCACGTTGCAATTTGCTAGATATTGTGTGTTGTGAGTTGTGGCCACTCATGTGGAAAAGAGAGTGCCACATGTAAAGTTGGAAAGTTTAAATAGGATTATGCACACATGCACACAAGGATTTCTCGGCGTCCCCAATTCTGTGGACATTCGCAGCCATTAAATCTAGGCAAGGCTGGTAGATAACAAAGCCTTTCATGCATAGCAAGCAACATGCTCATGCATAATGAAATCGACCTATCTTCAAACATTTCACACGTGTTTTCCAAATCCTCTTGTGAAACCTTGCTTGGAATATGGCCAAACGACTAAAAGTCAATAATTATGGGATGGACGCGCATAACCATCCAAACTGGGGATCTTACACGGATAATTAGCTAAACTGGTGGTACTCACACGGATTCACTGGAATAGATCCTTTAAGGTTCCCTTTGTGCTCTTGGAAAGTTTTGCCATTCATCTGTTTTGAAGTCCATTTTTCTAGGCTTTTTCAAGCGAAGAATAAGTTGCATTAGGCTCTGAAAGTTATATTACTCATGGCAGGTCCAAAACTTAAGGTTGGCATGTTAATTGTTGTAGAGGCATATTGATGATAGCTGTTTTGTTTCTATTTTTACGGCTTCTTGTTTGTTAACATCATTGAGTATGTTTTGTACAGCCAATTTTTCTGCAACGCTGCTTAAGCTACAAAATGGAGGAAGCACGTCAAAGGCGGTAGGAGTTTTTCTTTCTCTTTGTTGCATCCTCTTTTAATGTGATTGATTGAAGAGATTGAGTGTTTTTTAATAGTAGATGGTTTGGTTAAAGAGATTGCCTGTTTGACTAGCTCATGCAGAGGGTTTCTTTGAGTGTTTTAAGTGATGTAATTTTTATGAGTGTATCTTGATGCAGCATGAAAATCACAATCTCAGTTGTCAAGGTTTCAACTACACCATGTGATGCTCAGCTGAGCATAGGAAAGACAAATGGTAGATGCTTTGGTCTGGGGAATGATTTAAAGGAGCAAGTGTTTCAGTCAGTTCTTGTGATGTTAACCACTCCTGTATCTACTTCAGGAATGGTAGGCTCAATTATCAAGATAGCCTAGTTCAAAATTTTGTTGTGATTGCCTTCATTTTAACTGCCTTTTTTCCATGCAAAAGAACTGAAGTGAGCATCATTTTTAGGGCTATTCTTGCTTTCGGTTGAGCCAAACCCGTGTCTTGAGGAGCACTTCTGCAAACTTGTCCTCAGCTGAAAATAAAGGGCAACCATCAGTTACATTTCTTCTTCCAGAGATCCGAAAGCTGCTGTTGAATTCCAAAAGAGATGGTGCTGTCATTGTCTTCATCACCTCTGGTATACTTTCAGCTGTTGCTCTCTGTATGTGGGCTTGTGAGTCTTTAAGTCAAGTAATGACCTCATTGGTGTACAGGGGACCTGAACCCTACATGCAGTGGAAAAGGCACACAAATTGAATCCTCAGGTGAGCTCACATGCTGAGTTATGGCATATCTAAACAACTTGTTAGGATAGTCTCATGCATGATTGTTTCTCGTACCGGTATGAACCAATTTGTACCGTATGGTTCGTGCGATACAGTACCGTACGGTGCGATATGACCGTTTTTGTCTGTTTTTCTTGCTGTTTTTCGGCCGTTTTGTTTTTTGGGGGCTTGTCTTGGCTTTAGGCTTGAGCTCTTGAGAAACTCCTTTAAAAAGGCATCCCGCCCCAGCAGCGCCCCCCCCCCTCCCCCCCAACCCCCAAAACCTTCTCTCACATTCAAGCTTGAAGCTCCATAGTTTGTTAAGTGTTAAAAAAAAACTGTATTTTATCGTACGGTATCCCAAAATTTCACTTCATACTACCAAAAATTCCCTTGCGGTATCGTATTTTTGTACTGTGACAACTATGGTCTCATGGCTTGAGTCTTAAATCTGGATTGGAGTGCTGATTGCCCATGATCCAGTTAAAAAGGAACGTGTTCATCTATCTGCTCAAAGCGTATTTGCCTCCAAGTGCTGGACTGAGACATCTCTGTGATTCTCTGGAAGGCCAAGATCTAGCTGAAGAGACGGGATGTCATGACCTTGTGAAATTGGTACAGCATAAGTGTGAGCATGGTGGTCGGTGAGCAAGATAAACAGTTAATTGTTCATACTTGGGTCCCCGGACAAAGGTTAATTTGTGGACATCCCCAAGTGTGAAGGGGGACCAAGGGATTTAATATTTTAATGTTTATAACCTTGGGTGGCCCCTAGGCATAAGTTTTAATAAACTTAAAAGGGCCTTAGAATTTTAATGGAGAGAAGGGGCTACTCCGTAAGTACACACCTCTCTCCCTTTTTTCTCTCTCTTGCTTTTGGAAAGAGGGGGCTGGCTGAAGCGTGGATTGGTTGGCGTGGAAGTTTCTGAAAAAAGAATCGTGTATAGTCTGGCTGCAGGCTGTGCCCCTTGGACTCCCGCCTTTGGAGGTGACAGCAGACAGGCAGTGCTGGCTGCAGGCGTGGGAAAATTCTGAAGCTGAGAACTCTGCGCTGCTGACCACAGGAGCCTTTTTGGAAAGGCTGCAGGTGGGCACTACAGGGACAGCCTAGCACTCCTCCACGCATGCTTTTAAGGGACTGAAACTGGCTGCTGTGCTGCACTACAGGGTAGAGACACAGGCCATACTGTCTTTCTCTTTCTTGGGTCTTTGGGAGGATAGCCGACTGTTGTGCTGTAGAGAAAGCAGTCGCCTACAGAAGCTTTCTTCTCTCTCCTTTGCTTTTGGCAAGAAGATGGTTGTCAGTTGGGAAGTGTGAGTTGTGAGAAGGGAACACAAGGCTGGACAGCAGGTTCTCTCACAAGTTTTCTTCCTCTTCCGGTTGCAAGACAAGAGGACAAGACAGTTCTGGGCTTTTCCTCCAGTCTTTTCTTCCTTGTGGAAACCGACATCAAGACTGTAAGTTTCTCTTTCTTTGTGAGCAAGTGGGACTGCAGGTGATGTCTTTTTTGAAGTCTCTTTTTTCACTGGCTCAAGACTGCTCTAGAGTGGTTCTCTCTAGCCCTTTGTGAGAGGAAGGGTTTGGCAGTTCAGAGGGTGGAAACAGGACAAGTTTGTGGGCTGTTTAGGATGTGTTTGTGGACTTGTTTTCATGGCTGAGATTATGGCTATGTGCATGGTTCCGTTAGATGCTTATTCAAAGCCTCATGGATGTACAGTCTTAGCAGATTAGAGGTGATAACAGTGTGGTGTTCTTGGGACACAAGGCTATGTAACCTCTATGCTAAGAGGTACTGAGGATTGGCAGATTGGACTTGCAGACATACGAGCTATGGATGGCCATGTTGTAATCATCTAAATCTTTCCATTGAATTTGAATAAAGAAGTACCGAAAGGGGTGCCAAGCTTTGGGGCCAACAGGTGTTGTTCTCCTTTTTGTTTTGGAGCACTCTAGCTCTTGTTTATTTGATTAATTGTTTGGACTACAATTGGATTGGGTGACTGCTAGTCTACCGCACTTTGGTTTTTACCGTTTCACGGGACCTCTCCCATTCTAAACACTACATATAGCCTGAGGCACCCAATGGCCAACCCAAGTAATCTTGGTCAAATCATTCCGCATGATGGGCTGCATGTATGCATGGACTGCTGAGCTTGGCAACTGCTGTCTCAGGAAGGGTCTCATGCTGTGCCATGCCTTGACAACAGCTATTAAAGGAGGAGAGGAGGGCAACTAGTAATATGCCTTTGAATACTATGCATCCAAGCATTGCCATTGTGAGATGTTCACCTAGTAATATGGTATATTGAAAAATTGTTCCAAGGCTGCATCCCTAGAATGAATTTTATGTCTGGGTCAATAACATTCAGTCTTCCCCTCCTTGGGGTGAATAACTGTATCCCATGCAACTCTAAGCTGTGTTTCTGATGTGCCATCCAATCTTGACCACAAAAATTTCTTGATCAATATCCTCAACTAGCCAATGCAAGCACATGAAAAGCACCAACAGGATGCAATCAACTAAGCGGTTGCAAGCAAGACCTAGTCTCAAAAAACTCCAATTAAGAAGTTATTTGCGTATACTTAGAAGAACTAGTGCAAACTGCTGTGTGGAAGATATGTCAATCCCAACCTGATAGCGCAACTTCCATTCATACCACAGTTTATTAGACGGTTAATCTCTCTCTCTCTTTCTCTTTCTCTCTCTCTCTCAGGTGACACTGGGATGTAGTACTGAGGCAGCAGGCTGTAGGCACAAACCCAGCCTGGATAGGACAACTGCCATCACATTATTTTTTACTGTACAGGCATCCACGTCAGAGTCCACCACCCATACCAATGCCTTTGCTCTGACATCAGAGCCCACCACCCATACCCACTCTTTGTTCTGAGTGAGCGAGCCTGATCTATCCTCTATGTCATGACTTCCTTGATCCAGATAGACACCAAAACGAGTTGGCAATTGGAGATAGCTAGTCGATTGGATTATTGGGCATTGAAGCGATTGAACTCAGAGCGATCGTTTGAGTTGATGAGTGATCGATTGGATGATTGGGCATTGAAGCGATCGAACTCAGATCGATCGCTTGAGTTGATGAGCGATCGATTGGACGATTGAGGCAAAAATTGAATTGCGATCCTCCATGCTGCCACGTTGGCCACGACCCTCCATCGACAGAAACAGATCTAGATCCAGGAAGGCTGGCATTCCCTCTTTACTTTTTCTTTCAGTTTTCCGTGGCTCTGTATATCCATGGTATCATTGTATCACTTTGGGTCTCACAGATCCTTGGGGTCTTTCATAGGCGTTGGTATTACTTTCTTTCTTTCTCATTGAAGATTTAAAGTGAAGGTTATCTTTGCACATAGCAAGTAAAAAGGGTCCTTCAAGCTTCTGCATGTAACAGTATGTGTATGTGACATACATGAGAAGGGATTTTGTTGCTGACATGAATGCGGTATGGAATTTATGTATGCATTTTACTATTCAAACTGATATGCAAATCACATTGCTTTTATTTAATGGTTTTCATATTCAACAGATTTGCAAGAGGCAATTTTGTGTCCTTTTTGGGAGGTGAATGCTATATCTGGCTTTTCTTTGTTGCAAGGTGGTGTTACATGATATTGACAATTTTTTTCCATGTCTGGCATCATAGTGAACAGCAGTGGATCAGTTTTGTGGGGTAGCATATCTTTGACAACCTTGTGTCAAAATTGGCTGGATCCAAGTGGTGATGGTGGGCATGCCAATGGAACAATTCCTGAAATGTCAGATCACAGATTACATTTGGATTTATATCCGAGTAGGTTGCAGGTATTTCAACTCCTTTTTTGCATTTTCACAGGTGTAGGTGTTTTTATTGATTTAGTCTGATATGGGATAATTTTTTTATGCTGCAAATTTTTACAAATAGGCATGAAACTGACCTGGAGATGGGGATTCGCAAGCATGCCATCGGGGTGGTAAAGTCTAGCTTGGGCTGGAGGCACACTAAGTCTTGTGCAGAAGGAATCCGTATGTGATTTAATGGAAGCTTGAGTTTAGTTTGCCCTCTAGATGCAGCGAATTGCAACTTGTGAGGATTTTTTTTGGAAGTGTATCTAGGCGTGCCTCTTGAATCACGTGTCTCTTGGTGCTTCTCAGTTCCCTGGTTTTCCTTCTAGAGTGTGCATGAGAGTGCTGGACTCCTGGCAAAGGGAGACGGGGAATGAGAACCAATGTAAATAGGAACAGGTTTCAGTTGGTTTGATGGGTGAAATATTCTATGAAACACCAACTATTGAATGCATGAATTTTGCACTATGAAGGAGCAACCTTAAAGTCAAGAAATGTCTATGAGTGGATAGTTTTTTCAAAATGGTGAGGAGCATACCAAGTTTTACCATGAACCTTCATGTTATCTGGATAGCCACTAGGTGGCAGGTGGCATATAGTCTTCTTGCGAATTGGCATAAACCAGGATAAGGGGCTGAGTTAGGCAGTCTTGTGGTGATGGTCATAATCCGCAGTTTCTTGATGGCTTATGGACAGCCAAGTAGAGTTGCCTATGGAAGCCAGGGAGAAGAGTTGGGGTGTGAACAGATTGGTATCTTTCATCCTTGACTTTGCATGGATTAGATTGACCCTCCAGTTGATCTAAGGTTTAACCTTGGTGTTCAAAGAGGAATTCGGTTGCTTCAAGGGTGGGTTGTAGGGTAAAAGTTGGCCATTCCACCTATAGTCATGTTGAACATGGGTTTTATGTGGGTTGTGCTATGGTGGTATGGGATGCTAGAGTGTATTCCCATATATGAACTCCTGAGGCTTCGCGGGTTGCTTGTTCGGGACACTCTTTGCTTTGGCATAGTTAATCTTTGGTAACGATGAGGAGCAACGCTAGTGATGTGAGTGATAACACGGTTAGGGATTTTCTTGGTGGTTTGAGCATTGGCATGCCACTCATAGGGTGACAAGTTCTATGATTCATCACACACTCTTGTGATGGCCAAGCACTAACCCTTAAGGTTAGGGACTAATCCAATAGGGAAGGGGACCTCTGGGATTAGGGAAACTAGGCTTGGATGGTTGGCTAAGGTTCAATATTAATAAAACCTTGGTTATTCGCTATTTATAACTGGATGGTTATTCATAGCAATAATAAGTCACTAAATAAGTGAGTGTTGGGCTATTATTATTTAGTGTGGTCTGGATTTGGACCAAGAGGCTGACTTCTGCCATGGACATGGCAGATCATAGGTAGTCTTGCCGAGGGCTCATGTGGGCAAGCACTGGTGGTCTAGGATGGTAGGGGTGATTGGCATGGATCTGTGGGGGTGGAACCCTTTGCTCCTAGCTCGGGGTGGTTGTGGACGCGACCTACGGTTGGGTGGTGAGCTTGCGTGCGCCCTTCTATGTTGTTTGTACTAACCTTGTTTGGCATGTGAATCAGAGTTGAATCGTGGAGGGATGTTATAGCTGGTATGAGAGCAGACCTAATTGCGGAGGCGAGGAAAAGCAAGGTGTGCATGTCATGTGTATTTTTTCAAACTCGCCCAATCTAGGTATCTCTCAGGCACCATGGTCTATCCTTTTGATCTTGCAAAGAAGTAGGAGCTTTGCAGGGTTTTTCTGGCATGTTTTGTTTCATGTGGGCTTTGAGAGGAGGAGGAGAAAGGCGGAAGAGATATGCATGATGTGCAAGAGATGTATGGTCTCCGGAACCTTATAGTGAGAAACCCCCAAACTCTCTTGTTATGCCGAGCATTGCAGCAGTTTTTGTGTGTCTATCTTCATGTAGGGTGCATCATTGTTGAAACATGGGCTCTAGCAAGGCTTATACATTGATGTTAGCTCGTTGTGGGTCATGTGAAACATTTATGGAGTCAGTGTACTCGGGACGGTAGGTGTTTCTTGTTTTAGGTCAGAGTGCTTGCATTGAATATAGTTTAACATGACAGCCTTCGCTCCTAATGACTTGATACATATGTTTTGGGTTGGCGTTAGGAAAGATTGTGCACATCCTTTTGACCCTCCTATCACTCCTTGTACCGAATTTGGGAGTAGAGACGCAATCCAATGATCATGTGTATCGTGTGAATCTAGGGTGAGACGTCGTGTGATGGTTGGGTGATGGCCTCTACTACACCACCAACAGACAGACAAGAAGAAAAGTAAAAGGGATCAGAACTGGGGGACATTGGAATCCCAGCTCCAAGGGCACCAATCAACTCTGCAACTGTCCTTAGCCCTCCAGCTGACGCCACCGGACACCCAAACACTCCTCAAACTCTCCAATCTGACCCAGTTGACTCCTTCAACTGTCCTCTCAGATCAGCACTGATCTCTAAAAGCTCTGAACTTCCACCTATAAGCCTCAGCTGACCTCAGCTGACATCCAGCTGACCAAAACAGTTCCCGGGTGACACAGAGCTGGTTTGATTTTGACTGTAACCCGATTCAGAAACTGGTAGCTAATTCCAGTCAAATATTTGTTCGCCTGACTCCCAGAAAGTCCTCTATCATCATCAAATTTCACAACCTTGCTCCAGAGCATCACTGAACTAAATAGCACTCCTTTGCTGACTCCCTGCTTACCTTTTGACCTGGATACACCCCAACTGACCCACAACTATCCAAAAACTGACTCTGAAATCCTCCTCCTGTCCCCAGATAGATGAATGTCCTCCAGGCTCTCCATCCTTCCTCAAACATCATCTGACCTCAAGCTCTGACCCTCAGATCCTCTCTGAGCCAGTCAGTTGCTCTCTGCTGACACCATACTGACTCTGAACTGACCTAGCTGACAGCTGACTCAGAAATCCTCCTCCCGTGTCCTCCGACACCTCTATACTACAAATAGGTTCCACTCAACCCAGATAGACTAGTTCTCCCTCTCTACACACACAGCTGACAAGATCTGACATCCAACTGACTCAGTCTGACTGTAGCCTCTCAATTGAAGATGATTGATTTAGTTCTGACACAGCTGACTATGGACTTGCACTTGCCGGTGTTCCTCCTCCATAATTTCAATCAGAACAACACAAGTATAGCACCACAGCAGAAAATTTGATCAATTCACAAAGAACTCAAGCTCCACACACTATTCTTCATTGAAACAAAAAAACAAAACAGTGTCAACATCCCTGAGACTTGGGACTCAAAGAAAATAGAAGAAAACACAGAAAACTCTTGGGTCCTTCATTGATAGACCAAAGCAACAACTCTTCACTGCAACTTCTTCAAACTTCATAGAAGTCAGCATCCAGCTGACACTCAGCAGCTACAATTGAATAAGATCTGTACTGAGTCAAGTATCTAAGAGAGAGACTACACAGAGAACCTAAGAGACACACCTCTTAGCCAATTCTCTGGACTCCAGCCCTTGCTCTGCTCTGATTCAATCAGCCTTCTCACATTGCACTGTTCCTCTCTTCTGAAAACTTGAACAAAACTGCAGGTACCCAGCCAGCAACTATGGACAGATCTGTAGGACTCCACTCTACTGCAGTCTGCGGCTCCTCTCTCACTTGTGGTAACACGAACCATTTCGTCTTGGAGAGTCCCTGACAAAAAACAAAAAACTTCTACTTGAACCTCATCGCTGCCCTTGATTCTTCCAGAACCTGCGTCGCCTACTTCCTTCGTTCTCCCAATCTCTTTCTTTTTTCGTTTGCACACCTGTGCTTATCCACTCGATTGCCACGTGCCTTGGATTCATTACACCCTATCTTATATACATTTCATGTACCTATACATTGTGTTTCGATTGGGCTTCAGATTCTCCTCACAACGTGGACAGATTTAGGACATACTTGTGTCTCAATTGGTTTATAACCAAGACACCCATGTAGATTGGAAGGGTCATACTTTGTCTTCTGTTGTGCATGATGCCCCAATATGTTGAAGAGTGTTTTTGCAGCCCCAAGGTTTTAGAGAGCACGAGGACAAACTTCGTAGATGTTTTCTTTACTAGATAACCCCGGGGTTCCATCTTGTGAGAATTGTACCTTACGGGATAAACCAGTGGGGGGAGGATGAGATTGGGATAGATCACAAACGTATTTATCCTCTAGGAGTTTGAGAAGGATGAGTCTTGATGGATGTGTAGGAATGTTTTATCTAGCTGTTTCTTCTAGAGGCCACTTGTAGGTTTCACCGTGACTTGAGGTGGAGGTTTAGTTGCACCAAGGCGGAGTCTGGGAAAGCATTGATCCCCTTGACCTAGCTCTAAAGTCTAAAGGAGATTTTATATGGAGTGAATCCTAGTGGTATGGGATGCTAGGATTTGCAACATGTAAAGTTGCCCCGTGTGCCTATATTTCTAGTGGAGCATGTCCTATTCCTAAGGAGATAGTTAACCTAGGTCAGGGGGTGGAAGGAACAATAGGTAGAGTTTGTGGGACTTTTTAAGGCTTTGATAGGAATTTCAGAGTATTGGCAGGGTAATTTAGATGAGCAAGATTGGGGTTGTGAATCTTTCGAATTTCACCGAGATTTGTGCTAACTTGATTCCTTGAGAGGGTTATGTCTGATCGATAGGCATTCTAGTCAGGATTGGCAAAACAGGTCCAGGCAGGAAGCTCCATTGTTATTAGATTGGGACTCAAGGGTCAATAGGTAGTCAATACTTTATTTGGAACAGGCTATGGTTCCAAGATGATTGAGTTTGTATGCCAGATTGTGGTAAGATTAGGAGAGGAATTCCTTGGCTGTCGATACTCCTACAATAGGTCATCCGGTGATACAACAGACATATGAATTGGTAAAATGGACGTTTTACTAGCGTCAGATGTAGGCAGAAGTTCAGGACTATGTGGTTGAATGTCATCAATGTCATGTGAAGTATTTCCATGAACTTTACTATGAGATTACCATGGACCTGTAGAGGGCATGATGTGTAACTCGCAGCGGGTGCCCGGGGGACTAGGGCCTTTGAGACACTTGTTGATACCATCAATGCATATGAAAACATTAAAACATGGCCACAGCCTTAACACATATCATCATCACTCTGCATAAAACATAAAAGCTGGACAAAACATCCACAAATGCTGAAAATGGAGCTTGCACATGTGACACCGCATAGAGGCCGGAATGGGCCGACTCCCCCCTTGGAGTATTTTATTACCCAAGGAGAATAATATCATGTACAAGCTCTGCGGGCCTTACTCTCCCCATGGGAGATGCCGGATTATCCATATACAAACACTATAACACAGCCGAACACGAGGCTACCAAGCCGGAACACAGGTTGTAGAAATGCCGAGCCAACAATATAATCCATATACCTCTATGGGGGTACAGATTCTTTCCCAAAAACCACGGGTCTTTATGCTCTAGAGCTGGTACATCAAGTATAACTCTTTATTCAGCCGGTACAACAAGTATAATGGTTGGTACAGTAGGTACAGTGGTTGGTACAGCCGATACAATGGTTGGTTCCGCACGTACAATGGTTGGTACAGCAGGTACAATGGTTGGTACAGCAAGTACAAAAGCTAGTACAGTAGGTACAATGGTTGGTACAACAGGTATAGTATAGCTAGTACAGTGGTTGGTACAATAGGTACAAGGGCTGGTACAACAAGTACAATGGCTAGAAATCATAATAAATGATGAAATACCCTTGCCTTCAGTATTTCTTCACGATGGAAGCCTCCAAAACAGTCCCCAACAGCCGATAATCTTCATGGGCAGCCTTCAAGAGAGAGAGAAAGAGAGTAGCCATCATTAGGGCAGCCTGCAATGGTGGTAGCATGGTTAGTTAGTACGAAAGGTACGGTACGGTACGGTACGATAAAATACGGTACTAATTGGTACCTTAAAATTTTTTGAGGTACGGTACGCTATTAGTACGTTTTTTTTTAAGAAATACTTCCTAAACTTAAAAATTGTAGACAAGAAGTTACAAAATAGTAGAACCATGAACATAATGTCATCATGCCATTAGAGTACAAAATTGCTACAAAAGGATAGGCCAAAAACTCATGGCATGGGTGACCGCCAACATGCGTACATACATGATACTACATACTACAATACATCATCTATGGGCTAGAAGGAGATAGATGCCCAATGCCTAGAGAGCTATAACATATCAAAAGTCTACATCATCACCAACATCTGCATGATCATCAACATGATCACTACTAGAGTGTCCATCAAGAGAGTTCTCTGAAGAGGACTATTCGAAGGTGGACGAGACACTCTGGGGATCATTCTCGCTAAGTAGGTTGCCATCATCATCAAACAAGGACTCTCTAGGCCGTGGGGTATCATCATGAGGGGGCAATGGAATATCATCATGAAGGCGGGGATTGGAGCTCGAGGATCCCCGTCTCACATATGTGCGAAGGCCACCCTTTGCCGATACCGAAGGAGGAGGCCTATGAACTCCAACTGCTCAGCCCCGTCCATGCTGACTCCTGGTGCTGCGAGTATCTGCTGCCACAAGCTCACTATAGAGCTCCATGAAGATTGCCTCCTCCTCATCAGGCAATATGATCACTTGCCTAATATGGCAATGGCAAGTGCACATGCTCCTGACAAACAACTCCCTATAGGCTGCAAAGGGCAATGAATGGCTCTCTAGAAGACTGAAATTGCTCCACGCAACAACAACACTGCAAAGGGCAATGAATGGCTCTCTAGAAGACTGAAATTGCTCCACGCAACAACACCACTGAAAAAAAAAAAAAAAAACGTACGGTATCGTACGAATCCGTACGGTACCGTACCGTACAACAGGTACGTACGACTGAAATCGTACGACGTACGGAACTAACCCTGGGTGGTAGAGGCTAGTGTGCAACAAGAGAGCCTCTCTTAATGAAGACAGAGGACTCCAATTTGTAGATTTGGGCCTCCCATGAGCTAAAATGGCAAGAGAAGGCTACAATGACAAGTGGAGAGCCACACAATAGATGGAGTGACAAGTGTGAGGCCACTTGTCTCACTTTGATCCACTTTCTTGCTACATGTTCCAATCTAAGAGATGGGTTCTCCCATAATCTTTACCTCTAAAATATCCCAACTAGTAGACATTCTGTCATAGGCACTTTGCCAACTCTTGGTATCTGCTCAAATCCAGATGTAATGACGCGAACAGAATTTCCATCGAAGTCGGGCCAAAAATAGCAACTCTCCTAAATTTTAGGAGTGTGGTCCTTTGTATTCTAAGATAACTCCCCATTCCCAAAGCTTGTACTTTCCAAATATTTAGACATCCTGGAGTCCACCAGACCCCTTTCATACTGGAAAATGTCCAGGCTGGTGACATGATGCTATATGGGGGATGGTAGACAGGTTGACAAAGACACAACAGTTTGTTGAGCAGTTCTTTAGATTGTATGGTCTACCATGGGACATAGTGAGTGAAAAGGACGACTTGGAGTTTGTGGACAGTTCTGGAAGCTAGTTTCAAGAATTGGAGACTGAGTTTGAGTTCATCTGCTCATCCTCAGCGTGATGGGCAAATAGAGAGTGTTGAGCCAGGTTTAGGAGGATACATTTGCGCATACATCTCTAGAGGATATATTTGCGCATACATCTCTAGATGACCATTTGATTGGGAGAAGTACATTCCTATGGTCAGATTTTCCTATGGTAGTACTAAGCGTTTGGTTCATTATGTTGATGTACGGATATCATCCTAGATCTCAGGTAACTTTGAAACTTAAAGGTATATAGTTTGGTGTCGCTATAGATTTCTTAGCAGTTATGCAAGGGACACTAGTCAGTGCACATGATTCTACCAGGATTGCTTAGAATAGAGCAAAGTTTTATACTGATTGGCAGTGTTTACTGAGGGAGTTATCCGAAGGAATGTTGGTGTATTTGAGAGTACTTAAAGGTTTTGAGATGTTGCCGATGAGGGGGAAGGTTGGGAAGCCTTCCCCCCAGGTACCACGAGGTCTTGATGGGGGACATGTTCTGAGAAATAAGTGCTTGCAAGAATGCCAACTAGGCTCCGTTGGGTACGCCCGAACTCTAGTAAATGCGATGGATCCTCTCCCCATAGAGTCAAAATCCGCTTCTCCCAAGCCGAGTACTCTGTGCCTCCTCCGAATTTGTCCTTTGTCGCCTCTAACATGTTAAAATCACCACCCATGCACCAACATTCAGACTATGGGAGGAATTGACGGACCGTGCTTCAGAAAGCGGCTCTGCGTGGTGTGGTGTTTGGAGCGTAGAGGTTAAGGAAACCGACTCTGTCCTCTCCTATCCTAATGGTCACCCATTGTGCTCTCCTTGTGACTATAGTGCCTAAAGGGGCAACCATGGTCATCTCGACAAGCTCAGTGAAATGGTGATGAGCTGGTGTGCTGTCTTCATTTCGGATTAGGCGTGGTCGGTGGATGGCGGGTCTTCTCAAGAGAGGCGGATGGGGGGTTGTGAAGGGGTTTGAGAAGCACAGGGGGGGTGGAGTCAACAGAGCTAAGGGGGGCAGGCGAGGGCAAGGGGATAGTTATTCCACCAGTCGGTGTGGAATGTTTGGTTGAATACAATGCTAATCAATACACATAAATTCACTAAGATTTAATGGACAACAAACACAATACAAGATGTAATTTGCTGAATTGACAAGAGCAGCAATGGCCGGTCCTTCCCTCAAGTATGTATATTGATCTTGGGAGAACCAAGTATATAGTGTCATGGGTGTTTGTGACCAGATTTCCATACAATGCATGTGAATACAGTATTCTAAACAATATTGTTGTCGGTGAAGATCTTCAATTCAAACTACCCTCTCAAGTGCCCATGTTCCCTACCATTTGCTCTCTATTGTTCCACCCACACATTGTAGAAACAATCTTCAGGAGAGCACGTAGTACAAGAGAACACTACACAGGGTATGTGAACAAAGAGTGTTGCTCCTTCCTCTTGCTACTTGCTTCCATAATTGATCATTAAAGCTTACCGATTGCAAGTAGAGTCGATGTTGGTGGAAATCGTCGTGATGGAAGCGTTTGGAGTGTTGAAATCTTCAATTTGTTGTGATTCTTTGTTACACAAGTCTTCAAGTGGATGCAGGGAACCCTGTGAAAGCTTCCTCTATGGTTTAACCTGAGAAAGGAAGGCTGAAATTAGGGTTTTCAGTCAGAAGACCACAACTAAAAGGGTTGTTTTGTTGAATTTGAGCCAATGGGATTGTGTAGGCGAGTGAATACGGCGTGGAAATACTCTTGGAAGATTTGAAAACGCTCTAACAAGCTTGGATACAGTGTAGAGAAGGAGAAAGTGTAGAAAATACAGCCATATAACCTCTTGAAGGGGGTGCCAACTTCTAGAGAGAGGTGAGAAGAGAGAGATGATGAGATGTCTACCTTGGGTTTCAAGCAGAGAGGGAAAATGAGCAGTTGGGGTCCAAGTTGGGATTAACACAAGGTCTGGGTGGTGGACATTGAGCTTTGTCCATCTTGGGACATCAGTGTGTGCGAACACAGGATTGGTCATAATTTAAAGTGAGATTTGGTCGCCCAAAACTTAATAAAGTGTGTAAACACTCACTTAAAATTTAATGCTAGATCCTAAGGTTCGGTTATGACCTATCCTTACCACTTGTCACATGCCACATAACCATGTTAGCAGACAGTTTCACATGCACGGTTCACGGGCGGGCGTCCCCTTACTTGAAACTACACATTGGTTAAGCAAGCATGAAAACAACATGCAAATTCAATTTGTAGGGAAGCACATAAAGATGCTATGCAATGCAACATTGGTATGGACAATCCTTGTTGATTAGACTATACCAAAATAGACGTGTTCCAGGCAAGTACACGAGGTACCAGACGCAATGGAACACCAATTCTCCAGGCATGTATACACACACACAGAAGTTCCAACGGAAAGCCAAATCTACAATATCAAATGATTGGCATCAATCCCCTGCATAGCAGTGCATAACAGCCATGGATGCTAGTGCAATGTATACACATAATGAGAAAGCATGGGTGGACCGATTGGGTGGCCAAATGGATGATCTTCTGGTCGTACAAGTGGCAATTTATTTGGTAACTCATCAACAAAACAATCATTGTACTCTTGTAAAAGTTTCAGTCTATAATTACTAAGAGTGTTTACATGCACATTATTAGTTTTTTCAACATGATACTGCACAAAAATCAAGCACGCAAAACATCCTTTTTCATTTTTTTCTTAATTTGTACATGAGATACAATGGGAATAGTGTCACCCTCTTCACCAACATCAATCACATGCTCTGTCTTTATGCATGAAGGTGATCTTGTTAGTCTTGTAAGCCTTGCGCAGATCAATGCGTGTGCGCCAAGGTTTTACAAGCAATACATCATAGCCATTCAAAGGTGCTACAAGATAGTTTTCATGATCCAAATAGCCTTGAATGTGTATGTGTAACTTGCCAATGATTGGCGTAACCTGCTCTTCTTTAACAAGTAAGGTATCATGTGCTTCAATTCGAGGACCCATGTTCCCTACATCAATATACCCAAAGCAGTTACCATTTGTGTAGATATAGAGCACAATTGTCAAACATAAACAAAGTGGGGGCTGATCCTTAAGCTGCCCCTCAAGCTTTACATACAATCTTGTATCTGCTATCATGTCAAGTATTCCCCGGGAGCCATATGCACATTGGGCTTCGGTGCATTCACATTATCATGCTTTTTCTTGTTTGGGCATGCTTTTGCTATATGCTCTGTGCTTCCACAAGTAATGTGAGATCCCAACTGCCCCCTCTGCGCACCGGATTCCCGGATGGTAGCAGCGGAAGTAGCTTCCTCTTGCGCGGGGTAGGGTTTCTCACTCGGGGCCTCGCCCTCGAATGTCCGGGCACGAGACTAAGCTGGTGGTCATTCCGAAAACCGAAACCGGGAAATTTTCCATGCCCGGGAAACGGGAACGATTCCACCATTTATTTTCTTAACGAATTTTTCTAACGAGCTCAAGATATTGAACTAACCTTTCTTAACTTTTGTTTTAGAATACAGATACGCACACATTGCTCTTTAAACTTTAACTTCTAAAAACAATTCATTGATAAACAATTATTGGTTACAGATGTCATAACTCAAAGTTTCCATTCAATCCTTGTTTCTCACAAAACAGTATCACTCTTGGACTCTCCGTTGAGACCAGCAGGTCAGCAACGAGATCCAGTTAACAGATTACAATAATTTTCTCATCATCATACATATATATATCTTCCACGACATATGCATGGGTGTCCTAAGCACCGCGAGCCCGTGCATCGCTTGGTCAGAATCCTCCAAGATTCTCCTTAGGTGTCCTGGCACTTCACTCAGGGACCGCTTCGTCGGCCCTCGTCCATCGCACCGGAAGCACACCATTTTTCACCATACTCAGGCTGGTCAAGACTTGGGCAGGTTTTTGCCGCGTGAGCCATCCTTTGAACACTCACGGCCAGCTGTTGCAACCAAACTTCCCTTAGAAAAACACATATACCAAATGCTCCCTCCAGCATTCTGGCGTAAGACAGTCCTTTAAGAAAACATGGTTTCTATGCAAGTTTTCAGTTTTGATTTTCTTTTGAATACAATGGGTATATCTTTAATCTGTATTCCAATACTTCTAGATCACAGGTCTAAAATTCCAACAGAATTTCTTGAATTGTGTAACCTTGATTCTCAGATCAGAATCAAGAGTCTTAACTTGATTTCAGATTCGGTGGGTGATTTGAGTGTAATTTTTCTGAACTGGTCACATCGTCTTTTCTTGAAACTGAGAAAGGAGATTAAGTCTTGGTCATAGTCTGATTCAGGGTTTGAGTCTGAAATGGTTCTCCTTGAACTAACTTTCTCGAAGGGTAATATTTCAATTACTACTTTACTGAATTTTATTCATCGAGTATTTTGCTTAACTGAATTTAAAACTAATCAGGAATTCCTATGAGGAATGAATTAATCATTTATCTAAAATTTCGACTTCGATAGTTTTTTTGAATTTTCTCATTACCATCCTAGAGAATATGAAACGGTAGAATTTTCTCTCATAGAGTATTTACTTATTCATTTATCAATATTCATGGGATTTAAACATAGGATTAAAGAGAACTCTTATTTTGATATAAAAATTATGTATGCATCTATTTATGCATAAATCCAACTTCTATGGAAATAATACTTTTATATAAAAGAAAATCCTTCTATGCATCTATTTATGTAAAAAAATCAATTTCGATGAAAGTAACACTTTTATAATAAAAAAATTCTTTTATGCATAAAAATCAATATTGGTGAAAGTAACACTTTTGTAATATTTTTTTTTAAAATGCATAAAAATCAATATTGATGAAAGTAACACTTTTATAATAAAAAAAATTCTTTTATGCATCATTTTATGCATAAAAATCAATATTGGTGAAAGTAACACTTTTATAATAAAAAAAATTCTTTATATACATAAAAATCAATATTGATGAAAGTAACACTTTCATAATGAAAAAAAATTCATTTATGCATTTATGCATAAAAGTCAATATTGGTGAAAGTAACACTTTAATAATAAAAAAATTCTTTTATGCATCATTTTATGCATAAAAATCAATATCGGTGAAAGTAACACTTTTATAATAAAAAAATTCTTTATGCATCATTTTATGTATAAAATTCAATATTGATGAAAGTAACACTTTTATAATAAAAAAAATTATTTTATGCATCATTTTATACATAAAAATCAATATTGGTGAAAGTAACTTTTATAATAATAAAAAATCTTTTATGCATCATTTTATGTATAAGAATCAATATTGATGAAAGTAACACTTTTATAATAAAAAAATTATTTTCAATATGCATCTTTCTATGCATAGAATTTAAATCTAATGAAAATCACACTTTTATAACAAAAGAATATTCAATATGCATCTTTCTATGCATAGAATTTAAATCTAATGAAAATCACTCTTTTATAATAAAAAAATAACCAATATGCATCTTTTTATGCATAGAATTTAATTTTAATAAAAATCACACTTTTATAATAAAAAAATATCCAATATGCATCTTTCTATGCATAGAATTTAATTCTAATAAAAATCACACTTTTATAATAAAAATAATATCCAATATGTATCTTTCTATGAATAGAATTTAAATTTAATAAAAATCACTCTTTTATAATAAAAAATAACCAATATGCATCTTTCTATGCTTGTAATGAAAATCTCACTTTTATAAAAAAAATATGCAATATGCATCTTTCTATGCATAGAATGAAAATAACACTTTTAGAATACACAAATGGTGGGGATTACTCTTTTTGAATAATAAAAGATAAAACTCATTTCACAAAATTTAAGAAAATTTCGTCATAACCTCCTTTGAATGGCTGATCATTTTTCAAATTTTTATATCCTTAAGTTACTTAAAAATTATCCCAAATGATTTAAAGCATTCTAAACTAATTAAATTCTACTTTTAAAAGAGAAACAATATGAAAAGTTTAATTCTAATAATTTGATTACTTATCTAGGATAAAGAAAGGCTGAATTTAAGAATGAAGAGAGGGGGAAAGTCTTTTCAACAAGGCATAACATCATTTTTTCACTTTAAAGAAAACAAAAATTAGAAAACCATTAAAAGGAATAAAAAAAAGTAGGATTTCTAGCTTACTTGAATTTCTGTGAGCGAAATTTTCTTTGGCTTTGATGGTTTGAGGGATCTACTCTTGTTTGCAACAAGAGTGGTCACCAATTCTTTCGAATAGGGAAAGGTCAAAAACTAATGAATTATCAATAAATTCACTGTTTTCAGAAAATCTGGATCCTTAGGATAAGACCTTTTGAACAGATAAGAGATATTTTTCCATCCAAAAATATCTAAAATTTGAATAATCTCTCTCTAGAATATTTTCTCTCTCTAAGCCAAAATAGGTAGAAACAAGACCTTTTATTATTCAGAAGAGGGAATTGATTACAAGAAAAGATACTGGACATCTTGAGGGCTGGGGAGGAATCTTACATTCTCTCCCACTTGAAAAACGTGAGATGTCCTCATCTCGCAAACTGGGGGTAATCCCGCAACAGTTCGGCTTCTTTTTCCTAAGTGGCATCTTCAAAAGAATAGAACTTTCATTTAACCAATAATTCCTTGAGGAACACTGTGGCCACATCCATTGCAGTGTAGGTTTCTTTTACTGGAATCAGATTGGTAATTTTGGTTAGTCCATACTACCTCGAAGATGGAGTTGTAACCTGATTGCACTGAAGGTAATCTAGTAATAAAATCCATACTGATACATTTTCACTTCATCTTGGGGATGTCTAATGGATGTAACTTTCCAGGCATTTTTACTCTCGGCCTTGACTTTCTGACAAGTCAGACATTGACGTACATGATTAAGCACATCCTGTTTTAGACCAAGCCAATCACAGAAATGTAGGTTTTGATGAAATCTGGATGTCATGCAATAAGGCTGTCATGGGCTTCATTCAGAATTTTATCCTTAGTCCCCTCATCATTGGGAATGCATAGCCTGCGATTATAATACATAATTCCATCATCGAGGCTGTACCCTTGAACTCGGTTCAACTCCTGTGGAGTTTTGCTTTCCTGCATAAGTAGGGTAGCATTCGGGCAAAAGAATCTATCCTACACGATCTTCTCTCTTGCTTCAATAATCAAAGGATTTGACACTACAGTAATTGCAAGCAAGGAGGCTTTTCTGTTGAGGGCATTTGCTACCACATTTTCTTTGTCTGGGATGGAGTAGAGTAACAGTGCATAAAACACTATTAAGCTTCTACAAAGGGGGAAGCTTCTATTTATAGGAAAAAGTGAGCTTCTAACCAATCAAATTGATTCTAGAATTTTTCAGATCAGTTTGGTCAATTTTTGACCATTTTTGGGTCAGTTTAGGTTACTTTTTGGAACTAGACTTGAATTAGGAGAGAGGAGAGATGAAATATCTCAATATTTGAGAATTTAAAATTTCACCACACATGTGAAATAGACGTCTCCTTCATAAGGGGGAATCCCTACTCTTGAGGTGTCAAAAATTCATTTTTTTAGTATTTCTTTTGGTCCTTAGTCCACTCTTTATCTTATGTGAGTATTTTTTTGGGAGGATTTTCTTTATTTCTTCAATTTATCTCCTCCATACATTTGGATGAATCTGATTGGCTCCTCAGAACCTTAATTTAAAAATTTCAGAAAATCTGGATTCTTAGGATAAGGTCTTTTGAACAGATTATAATTTATTTCTAATGCACCGTTTTGAACTTTTGTTTTGGGAGAATTTATTTTAATAAGAAGAGATATTTTTTCATCCAAAAATATCTAAAATCTGAATAATCTCTCTCTAGAATATTTTCTCTCTCTAAGCCAAAATAGGTAGAAACAAGACCTTTTATTATTCAGAAGAGGAAATTGATTACAAGGGAAGATACTGGACATCTTGAGGGACTGGGGAGGAATCTTACATTCTCTCCCACTTGAAAAACACGAGATGTCCTTATCTCGTAAACTGGGGGTAATCCCGCAAAAGTTCGGTTTCTTTCTCCCAGGTGGCATCTTCAAAAGAATAGAACTTCCATTTAACCAATAATTCTTTCAGAATTCTATTCTTGAGAACCTTTTCTCGAACATCAAGGATTTCTTCAGGTTGGAGTTCCATCTGTCCTTGGGTTGAAGAAGTTAAGATTTCATCATCAAGCACATGATTCGGGCTTGGTATATACTTTTTAAGAAGGTTGACATGAAATACATTATGTACTTTGAGATGAGGAGGCAGAAGAAGCTCGTAGGCTAAGTCACCTACTTTCTTTGTAATCAGATATGGTCCACAATATCTGGGAGATAAGTTCTTGTACTTCCCAAGAGATAGAGAACTTCTTTTGGGACGTACTCGAATGAAGACCATATCTACTTCTTCGAATTTTTTGTCTGTCCTCTTCTTATCTACATACTGTTTCTGTCTATCCTGGGCAGCTTTTATATCTTTGCGAATTGACTGCATCTATTGCTCCATGTCGTCAAGCATTTGTCTGGACATCTCGACCCTAATCAATGGGTCGGACCAAGTTAATGGAGTTAAGTAATCTTGTCCATACAGAGCTTTGAAAGGGCTCATCCCAATACTTCGGTGATAAGAAGCATTGTAGGCGAACTCGACTAGGTGCAGATAGCTTAGCCACTTCTTGGGTTCCCTGCCAGAGCATGACCGAAGTATATCTTCGATTACTTGGTTCACCCTTTCAGTTTGACCATCGGTCTCGGGGTGGTAAGCTGTGCTAAGATCCATTGATAACAAAAGGAATAAAGAAAATAAAAATTAGAAAATCATTAAAAGGAATAAAGAAAAAGTAGGATTTCTAGCTTACTTGAATTTCTGTGAGCTTTCCTTTGGCTTGATGGTTTAAGGGATCTACTCTTGTTTGCAACAAGAGTGGCCACCAATTCTTTTGAAGAGGGAAAGGTCAAAAACTAATGAATTATCAATAAATTCATTGTTTTTAGCTCTGGGGTGGAGTAGAGTAACAGTGCATAAAACACTATTAAGCTTCTACAAAGGGAGAGACTTCTATTTATAGGAAAAAGCGAGCTTCTAACCAAGCAAACTGATTCTAGAATTTTCTAGATCAGTTTGGTCAATTTTTGACCATTTTTGGGTCAGTTTAGCTTACTTTTTGAAACTAGACTTGAATTAGGAGAGAGGAGAGATGAAATATCTCAATATTTGAGAATTTAAAATTTCACCACATGTGAAATAGGTGCCTCCTTCATAATGGGGAATCCCCACTCTTGAGGTGCCAAAAATTCATTTTTTTAGTATTTCCTTTGATCCTTAGTCCACTCTTCATCTTAGTATTTCCTTTGGTCCTTAGTCCACTCTTCATCTTATGTGAGTACTTACTCATTTTTGGGGGGATTTTCTTTATTTCTTCAATTTATCTCTTTCATACATTGGATGAATCTGATTGGCCTCTCGGAACCTTAATTTAAAATTTTCAGAAAATCTGGACTCTTAGGATATGCCTTTTGAACAGATTATAATTTATTTCTAATGCACCTTCTGAAAATCTTTTTGAACTTTTGTTTCGGGGGAATTTATTTTAATAAGAAGAGATATTTTTTCATCCAAAAATATCTAAAATCTGAATAACCTCTCTGTAGAATATTTTCTCTCTCTAAGCCAAAATAGGTAGAAACAAGACCTTTTATTATTCAGAAGAGGGAATTGATTACAAGGGAAGATACTGGATATCTTGAGGGGTTGGGTAGGAATCTTACAAGTAAAGCATTTGCTCTCGCTCATATATTACTCTTTTTGCTCAATAGTGAGACCATAGTTTTTCATTTTGAAGGGACACTTCTTAGCGAACTTATTTTTAGCCTTTGGACCATCTTTTGTCTTGAATTTGGTCCTTTTTAGGTGGCTGTCCACTATTTTGCAGGTTTGGGACAACCCTCTCTTTGCCTTCGAATGAGGGTTTAGTCTTGTTGGATCGACTGAACTTGAGTTCCAATTGCTCGGTGGCAGTGGCAGTGGCGGCTGCAATTAGTTGTTGTAAGGTGTGACCAGGATATGTTTGTAATCCTGCTTTATACAAGGATTGTAATCCCGAGTGAAACCTGCTCTTTCTTTTCACCTGATAAACATGCATAAATGGAGACACGTCCAAAAGCACTTTCTAAAACTTATGCACATATGCATTCATCGTTCCTCTTCATTTTGGTTCATCCAATTCCACTTCATTCTTATCTCATTTAATGCATTGGGAGGCAAGAACTTGGCATAAAACCTCTCCTTGAATTCTTCCCATGATCTTACAGGATTTGGGGAGAGGTTCTCAGTAAGCCACCAATGAGCAGCAATACCTTTCATTAATATGCTTATATGTTGGATCATGGATTTCTGAGTGAAATTCTCATCATTAAAGGCAATGTCAAAATAAGCAATAAAAGCAAGTGTCTCTGATGCATCATATTCTCCATGATATGTATAAAACTTAAGAGATTTGTCTCTGGCTTTGAAGTCACGAGACCTTGATGCATTAGCTTGCATCTCATGTTTTTCCAGTGCGCATGTCCATTGGGACAGCCCGTGTGATTGGCATCATTTTGAGAACAAAATGGGATGCATTGGGCATAGAAACATGTGTCCTAAAAGCACAAGGCATGGTTGCCCCCTCAACATACATTGGTACATTCTCACCCCTAACTTCTCCCTCAGGAGCACACTCGAGGGCATGAGTAGCATGAGGGATACGTGGAATGCCTGCACCAACAGAAAATTACAGTCCATGTTGCATGTGTTGTGCATGCACATTTTCAACCGACAATGGCATTTGACATACCTTTTGACCACTGCCATAAAGATTGCATTCTTCACGGGCTACATAAGGTACACCTACAAGGTGTGAAGGCGCTGATGGTTCCTCTCTAATTGTATGAGGGTTCATCCTTTTAGAGATGTGCTCTTGTTCAACCACCTGTGGGGATACCAAGACATGTGGGGTAGTTGCATTTTCTCCATAGACATGCTCAGTACGAGTCAAGTATGCACGTGTTGCATCCCTTAGTTACATCTGCAACTCTTGAGCTGTCACTGCCATGGCATGGTCCATAAATGATTCAGCTTTCTTGGCCTTCAAACGATCATATCAATGGATCCTGGCGGTCTGCATAAAAAAGAGCCTGCATACGAGTAAGTTCAACGCTCAAGGCTATGGACTCTCCTTCCTGCATTTTCTCTTCACCACAGGACGGCCGTCCCACATGTTCCTATTCCCTGGTATGCACCACATGAGTATGTTCTTCTTGTAAAGCATTGGAAGCATGCACATCATTGTCCGTGTCTCTTGTATTGGCATCTTTAACATTCACTCTACGGCTGTCCATAGTGTTCTAAGTGTAGGGATAGCTAGTGTTCGCGGGGACATCTTTCATGATGGAAGTGAAATAGAATTGTATCCTTTGATACCAATGTAATTCCACCGGTCGGTGTGGAATGTTTGGTTGAACACAGTGCTAATCAACAAACACAATACAAGATGTAGTTTGTGGGATTGGCAAGAGACGTACAATGAGCCGGAACGGCCGGTCCCTCCCTCAAATAATGTATATTGATCTTGGGAGAATAAAGTACATAGTGTCATGGGATTCCATACAATGCATGTGAATACAGTAATACAAACAATATTGTTGTCGGTGAAGATCGTCAATTCAGACTACCCTCTCAAGTGTCCATGTTTCCTACCATATGCTCTCTATTGTTCCACCCACATATGGTAGAAACAACCTTCACGAGAGAACGTAGGACAAGAGAGCACTACACACGGTATGTGAACACGGAGTCCTGCTCCTTCCTCTTGCTACTTGCTTTCATAATTGATGATTACAGCTTACCAATTGCAAGTAGAGTTGATGTTAGCAGAAGTATTCACGATGGAAGCATCTAGAGTATTAAAATCCTCAATTTGTTGCGATCCTTTGCGACAAAGTCTTCAAGTGGATGCAAAGAACCCTGGGAAAGCTTCCCCTATGGTTTAACTTGAGAAAGGAAGGCTGAAATTATGGTTTTCAGCCACAATTCTAGAAATTACAGCAAATAAAAGGGCTATTTTGCTGAATATGAGCCATTGGGAGTACGTAGGAGAGTGAAAACAGCTTGGAAACACTCTTGGAAGCTTGAAAACACTCTAACATGCTTGGATATGGTGTAGGGAAGGAGAAAGTGCAGAAAATACAGCCATAGAGCCTCTTGAAGGGGGCTCCAACTTCTAGAGAGAGGGGAGAAGAAAAGGAATGAAAGATATATTAAGCGTCTACTAAAGACCCAATGGGCCTATGATACCAAAGTGATACAATAATGTCCATGGAATATCTTATCATGGAATGTAAAATAAAATAGAAACAAAACATAGCTATCTCATTGGGGTGATACAAAACTACCCATGGAAACTCATCATGGAATACCCAAACATGGAACATGGAACATGAGATGAGCATCAGCCCCCAATAGATAGTATACCACTCTCCAAAATATCAAGCATGGGGCTAATGAGTATGGCCGAGAGGTCTCCCTGCCACGTCATATGGAAAGGTGGATCGATGGTGGTGGAGCATGTTGTGCATTTGGAGCCGATGAGGGGATTGTGGCCTACGTCCGGGGTGCCGGTAATGTCGGGCACACTAGAATGTGGAGGCCTAGTCCAAGGGAACTCCTCTCGGGCGAGGTGGGTCAAGATGTAGCATGTGTCGAGCTAGGACCGTGTGAAACAACAAAGCCTTTCTTTAAACCCGAGTTTAGTGAGTCTTTAGCAATCCTTTAAAACAACATACATGAATCTGAAAGAGATGTAGAATAGATGACACTAGATGGGGTCCCGAATCACCCACTGAAGGCTCCCCCCCCCCCCCCCCCCCTGCAAGCAGGAGTATTTGCTTTATTTCTTCTTTTGGAGAACTGTATACAAGCTGCGTGTACAAGACTGAGTGGACAAAGTGACTGACTAACCGTCAAACGCAAGGACAAAGTGTCCAAACGCTGGGCATAACTGTGCATAAGCTTTAGGCGAGTGTGACACTGTTGTATGCAGTGTTCCGGATTGTAAAAGTCTGATTTTCACTCATTTGGACAGCCAGAAAAGCATTTATTGCTACTGTACCTGTTGGTACAGATTTGGTACAGCTTTGTACAAGTTTTGGCATGGCTGCACATTGATTTGAGTGACCAAAAGGCTCAATTTCAGCTGCTGTACTTGCCGCTACAGGTTTGGTACATCATTGGTGAGCAATTGGTACTGCTGTACAGTACTTTGGAAGGGGAACAGAGCACATTTAAGGTGCTGTCCTAAATCTGCAGCAACCAGATTTTGGTGATTTCATCACATACAGTGGGAGAAAAGTTGCATTCTTGCTTCCGCAGTGGGAGATAAAGCTTGGGAGAATAACTGTGAGCACTTTGTGTGCTTTTGGTGCAGTGTTTGCACATTTTGCAGGGAGTCAGGCATTGATAGGTTGCATATTGCTATGGCAACCACAGGTGAGAGCTCTTCATTGCTTCACATCAAGAAGCTTGAAGGCTCACATAACTATGATATTTGGCAAACCCAGTGCTATAATGTGTTGCTCCAGAAGAAGCAGCACAAGCCTATCAAAGAAAGGGGTGTAATGCCCGCTTCTCTTACTGCTGAAGAGTGGGAAGATATGGATGAGCTGGCAAGATCTACTATCATGTTGTCTGTGTCAGACTCTTTACTTTTCAGCATTCGTGAAGAGAAGACAGCTTGGGGAATGTGGCAGAGATTGCAGGACTTGTATGCCTAGCAAAGTGCCTCAAGCAAAGTGTATTGGTTAAAGAAACTCATAGGTCTTCAGATGAAGGAAGGGGCGTCTATGGCAGCCCATCTAAATGAGTTTAATGGTATTGTCAGCCAAGTTATAAATCAAAAGTTGGCAATGGACGATGAGTTCAAAGCCACTTTTCTCTTATGCACTTTGCCATGCACTTTGCCAGAGAGTTGGGACACATTCAGGACAGCCACTAGCAATTCGAATGCTATGTTGTCATATGCAGATGTTGAGGGTGCTCTTCTTCAAGAAGAGATGAACAGGAAAAACAACTCTATTGGAAAGTCCAATGCAATGAATGCACGTGGGAGATCCCAGCAAAGGGGTAAAAGCCAAGAACGGGGAAGGAGCAAGTCTCGCTCCAAAAAGGACTTGGAATGCCATTATTGTGGCAAGAAGGGACATATCAAAAAGCAATGCTACAAATGGAAAAATGATCAAAAGGAGAAGGGAAAAGGCAAAGACAAAGACAAAGATGAAGCCAAAGATGTAAAGCCAAAGGGCAAAAGTGGAGTCAAGATTGAAGAAATCAATGTGTCACATGCAGGTGACAGTGAGGATGAGGTCCTATTCACGTCTTCACTTGATGCCCATTCACTTCTTATAGGAGATGGTCATGGTATGCACTCATGGATCATTGATTCAGGTGCCTCATTTCATGTCACAGGTTGCAGAGACTTGTTTGTCAGGTATACTGCTGGCAATGAAGGAGTAGTTTATTTGGGTGATAACCATGCATGCAAGATTCTTGGCAGAGGTGATGTGAGGCTTGTATTTTCAGATGGCTCACAGCTTATGCTCCATATGTCAGGCATGTGCTTGAGATCAAGGAGAACCTGCTTTCTACTGGACAGCTTGATGATGCTGATTATGTTACCACATTTGGTCGTGGAAAGTGGAAGATTAGTAAGGGCTCACTGGTTGTTGCCAGGGGCTCTAAGGTGGACACTCTTTACTTCATGCATGCAGGTGTTTGTCACCATGCTAATGTAAATGCAACCGAGCTGCCGGAAATTTCTATGTGGCATAGCCGGTTGGGACACATGAGTGTCAAGGGAATGGAGCAATTGTCTCGTTTGGGTTACTTGCCTTCTCTAAAGTTTTCAAGTTTTCAGTTTTGTGAGCATTGTATTTATGGCAGGCAAATCCAGTGCCCCCACAAGAAAGCTCTTGGACAGAAAGATGCTTAGTTAGAGCTTGTGTATACAGATGTATGTGAGATGCCTCAGCTTTCTTTGGGAGGGGCAAAATACTTTGTGTCTTTTATAGATGATGCCACACGCAAGGTGTGGGTTTATCCTCTTCGTTTGAAGAGTGATACATTCTCGGTGTTTCAGAAGTTTGTTGCTCATGTTGAGAATCAAACTGGCAAAACACTGAAGGCTTTGCGTTCCGACAATGGTGGAGAGTATATGTCCAAACAGTTTCAGGACTTTTGTGATGCTAAAGGCATCAAGAGGGAGCTCTCTACTCCTTATGATCCTCCACAAAACGGGACAGCAGAGAGGATGAACAGGACCATTCAGGAGAAGGTCCGTTCTATGTTGTCACATGCCGCGTTACCTCATGGTTTTTGGGCTGAAGCTGTTATGACAGCCGTTCATCTTATAAACAGGTCACCTAACACGAGGCTTGGTGGGAAAGTGCCAGAGGAAGTATGGACAGGGAAGCCTCCGTCATATAAGCACTTGAGAGTGTTTGGTTGCGTTGCGTACGTGCACATACGCAGGGAAATGCGCACCAAACTTGATCCTAAGTCTCACAAATGCATATTCCTAGGATATGGTGACAGAGGTGAAATGGGGTATAGAGTTTGGGATCCCGTGAATAAAAAGATTATACGCAGTAATGATGTCATTTTTGATGAAACATGCATGTATAAGGAGCCTGCAAGGCAACAGCAGCCTAGCAGAGTCATCTTTGATGATGATGGACATCATGGACAACAACCAAGGGCTGTAAATCAGCCATTACAGTAGCAAAACCAGCCCTTAAATGGTGCTGAAAATGGTCCACATGGACAGCCAGAGATGGCAGAAGATATCCCTATGGATATCCCACAGTTAGAGGAGATACCGGGCATGATATTTCAGCCTTATGGCATGGAACAGGAGCCACCAATGGGTGATATGCAGGCTGGACAGCAACCTGCAAATGATGGTCATTGGGTACGGAGGTCCACTAGACCCTCCAGAGCCCCTGACAGGTTTGTTCCAGGGGTTGACTACTTGATGCTCACTGACTGTGGGGAGCCCTCATGTTATAAGGAGGCTTTACAGAGGGCAGACAAGGCTCTTTGGGAGCGTGCCATGAAGTCAGAGATGGATTCTCTGCACAAAAATGGAACATGGAAGTTGGTGCATTTACCTGCAGGCAAGAAGGTTTTGCCATGCAAGTGGGTTTACAGGCTCAAAGTTGCACCTGATGCAAAGCCAAGGTACAAAGCCAGGTTAGTGGCTAAGGGCTTTAAGCAGGAATATGGTGTGGACTTTGATGAGATCTTCTCTCCAGTGGTCAAAATGACCACACTTAGAGCTGTGTTAGCTTTGGTTGCACATGATGATCTGGACTTGATTCAGATGGATGTGAAGACTGCTTTTCTTCACGGTGATCGCCATGAGGAGATATATATGCAACAGCCAGAGGGTTATGTAGTGCGTGGAAAGGAGAAGCTTGTATGCAAGGTGAAAAAGAGTCTTTATGGGCTCAAACAGGCACCAAGGGAATGGTATCATAAATTTGATACATTCATGAAATCCCAGAAATTCAGGAGAGGTGACATAGATCACTGCTTATACACCAAGAAAGCTTTGGATGGCAGTCTATTGATCCTCATCTTGTATGTTGATGATATGTTGATTGCCGGGAAATCTCGTAAGGAGATGGATACCTTGAAGCAGAGGCTGCATCAAACCTTTGATATGAAGGATTTAGGTGATGCAAATCACATTTTGGGTATGCGGATACTTCGGGACAGAAATCAGCATGTGTTGTATTTGTCTCAGAAGGAATACATTGGCAAAGTTTTGCAGAGGTTCAATATGGACGGGGGGAAGAAGACTAGTACTCCTTTGCCTCCATATGTGAAACTCAGTGCTATGGACAGCCCACAGTCAGATAGTGGCAGGGCTGATATGGCCAAGATTCCGTATGCTTCAGCTTGTGGCAGTCTCATGTATGCCATGTTTGCTACTAGGCCGGACATTGCATTTGCAGTGGGAGTGGTTTCTAGATACATGGCCAACCCTGGCAAGAAGCATTGGGAAGCAATGAAAGGTGTCATGAGATACCTGAAGGGCACACAGGATATGTGCATTTGTTTTGGCAAACAGGATGCATTAGTGCATGGTTACACGGATTCGGATTATGCCGGTCATCCAGATAACCGGAAGTCTACTACCGGTTATGTGTTTACATTCACAGGAGGTGCTGTGTCATGGATATCCAGGATGCAGAAGTGCACTGCCTTATCTACTACAGAGGCCGAGTATATTGCAGCCACAGAGGCTTGCAAGGAGGCATTATGGCTATCTCGGTTAGTGGTTGATTTGGGATATACAGGGGATATTCCATTGTTGCATTGTGACAGTCAGAGTGCCATCCAGTTGGCAAAGAACCCTGTCTTTCATGCAAAGACGAAGCATGTGGATGTGAAGTATCACTTCATTAGAGAGGTGATAGAGAACAAGCAAATTCAGCTTGTTAAGATTCACACGGATGACAACCCGGCTGATCTGTTGACAAAGAGTTTGCCTCCGGAGCGGTTTGCTCATTGCAGACACTTGATGGGCATTGGATGAGGCCAGTTTCAGCCTTGATATGGCCTTGTATATTATTATGTACATGCTGATTTTTCTTTTCCTTTACTTAAGGGCACTTTGCCTTTAAGTGGGAGGTTGTTGGGGTAAAGGCATAATGCCCACCCTTATAGTGTGTACAAGCCCATAAGTTATAGTACATAGTACACTCAGTACTTTTAATGTACTAAGTGCACTATGTGTACTAGTGCAATATACATGTGTGATAGGGGAGTCACACACTCAATGCTATTGAGTTGACTTATCCCCACAACTCTCTCTCTCTCCCCTGCTTCTCTGTGTATGTCTCCCACACATGAACTCTAACCCTGATTCTTCTTCTCCCATTCACGAGATTGAGGGTAGGTGTGCTAAATACTCTTGAAGAGACTGAGCTTCTTTGCCTTGGGCTGAAAGCACAAGAATGATTGTAGGTATGCGCAGGCAAGAGCCTAGGCATACATGCTTGACTTCTGATGATAATCTCTGATTTTCACCTGTTGATTTTGGACTGAACATGTCTTGCATATTTGTATGGCTCAGGGATGCAAGTCGGATGCCCCTACAGGCTGTCGTTGAGCAGTAAATGTCTACGACTAGCAACAAATGCTGGTTGGTTGCCTGAACTGGTCGGGTAGCGAGTCGGTTGGCTGCCTTACCTGGCCGACTGACTGGGGCCCATGCCCAAAAGGACAGGGCACCACCAGCCCACAGGTTGGAACACTTCTCACTGTTCACCACCCACCCACACCATAAAGACAGCACAAAACAGGGGCACCATAGACAAGGTAAACACCTAGCAACTAAATTCCCAATCAACACATCATACAAGCTTCTCCCGACACACAAGCCTTACTCACACAACCATACAAACACTCAAGCCTGGATTTACTACCAAGGGAATTCCACCACGGCTTCACAACCTCAGGAATTACAACCTTGCGTCTGACGACCAAGCCTTCCAGCCACGAACCCCTTGCAAGGCTAGCTTACCTTTTGGGGTTGCCTTGGGCCTGGCCCCTTCTAAATGCAAATGCAACTAAATGGTTATATGCATCCTACTGCTATGGCTTACATCTACTTGCATCTAAATGATGAACACTTGCTGAATTCTCCGTAGTGGGTTAAGAGGATTGACTTGACATTGACCTCTAGGGCTGGGAGATTGACCTATGTAGCTCGTGTGTGACATGTCCCGGACTGGGCTCGCAAAGGGGTCACGGCATACGACAAAATATGCTTAAATTTACTACTTTTATACATGATTCTTGCATTGTTGATGAGCCAGTTTGTCACCGTGTACCATAGTGCATGGGTGCACGTGACATTCCCTCTTGCTTAGCTTGGCGGCAGGTTCATCGTGCATCTCTCCTTTGTTTAGACCAAGTATAAAGGAGGGAGGAGGGCTTCTTGTGTATGCCATCCTCAATCCTGGATAGAGAGAATGAACCTCTCGCAAGCATCTCTTTCAAGAGGGTGTACCACACCCTCATATCCACCTCTTTTATCTGAATACTGCTGCACCATATTAACGTCTCCCCCAATGATTCAATGATCATCATGAGGAATCCAGTTTGTGAGGAGCTCTCAGAACAAGATCCTCCCCCCTATGGTTAGGGGCATAAATGTTCAAAATACCAGTATGCGATTTGTCCTGCAAAATGATAATCCATTGTGCTCTAGCGAGCATGATGACACCATGGCCATAAATGGCAAAATGGATTGGGAAACTGAAATACATACTGCACTCTTAGAGCCTAAGCCCCTGAATAAAAAGCATGATCATATATGTAAGAGCTTGCCAGAATGAGCAATATATCCACAGGGCCATCTGTGGCGGAAGGGAATTGTCTCCATTGGCGAGGAAAAACACCACCTAATCCTTGTATATTCCAGGAGATGACATGTTATGAAAGGTGGGACCAGAACTAGTGATCGACGACAATGCCTCACCCCTCAAGGAGGGAGTATTTCTTGCATTGGTAGCCACCTGCCGGGAGGTGAGGGTAGGAAAGTTCTTTAGAGAGAAGATGTGTGCAGGGGCATGGGTGGCAAAAGCTCCCATTCATGATAGAAGCCCTCTCTTCTAAGGGAAGATGGAATGCACTTAGAACTATATCCCATCTCTAAGGAAATGAGAGAGAGAGAGAAATGAAATGAAATGAAATGTTATATTAACGTCTTCAAAAGGCCAAAGTGACCTATGAGACCAAAGTTACAACCATGTGACATATGTTTGGAAAAGAAAAGAAAGAACTGAAGGTAAGTATCTAGCCCTACAATACATCAGTAGGGAGCATCCGGAAGCACCAACTAGGGAGAGTGGGAAGCTAATGCTACTAGTCAAAATGGGGTACATGAGTACATGGATACATGAATACATGAATATGGGGGAGTACAAAAATGACATTGAGTACAACAGTATATGGCTGGAGTGGTAATCATCCTAGGAGCTCTAGCATGGGTCTGTGCCAGACGGCCTAGATATCTGCCATAGTGAGATGCCTGGTCGGACGAGACCGATGCCTTGCAATGATGCTCTGAATCCTCCGGTGTAGACATCGTCTCCGATGTGAGGATCCGCGAACCCTCGGGCGTCCGGATCTGCCCAACTGGATAGCTCTCTCAATGTGGTACAGGATGGAGCTAGCTAGGTTGCATATCATGATTGTATACTCCATGCATATAGCTTTGCATTCTCCTAGTAGTAGAGCTCCATCCCCTCCCCCACTCATTGTACTTATTGCACACCTAGATTCAGCTTTTTAGTTCAGTACTTTTTCATTTTGTTGGGATGACAGAGGATACCCCACACAGGTACACTGATTTGTCTCATAGGCCGAATTCGGTCTTTTGGAAGACGTTAATAAAATCTTTCTTTCTTTCTTTCTTTCAACTAGAGTTCCACGGGGTGCCCACTGCTGGGCTGTCGGCTGTGTCCCCTCCCGGGTAGTCCCTCTAAAGAAGTCAATAATCTGTCTCTGTGTGGACTCCCTACCAGTCGGGCGTCTGCTCCTGATAATGGACTCTCTGAGCCTGCGGATCTCCAGGAGATAAAAACCCAAGCATCGCTGATCACAATAGTCCATGACTCTAGCCAGTGGTCCAAATCCCTCTCTGAAAAGGCAATGGTAGCGTCCTCGAATCTCATAATATGCTGTGCAACGACAGATGTAGTGCTTCTCCGTCTCTGGCTCTATCCAACAAATCTGACAAATCCTGTCCCCTGGAGGTATGCCTCTGAAGAGGTGCGGATCTGCCCAATGGCATACCTCAATCCATGAGACAGATGGGTATTTATGTAGCTCGGTCTAAGTATAAAGCCATCCTCAGTGGTGCGGAGAAGATGGTCTCTATAGGCTCGAAGCGCAACACAGACCAGCAGGAGAACCTTGAGCACTGCACAGAGGTTGCCGCACGCACGTAAAGAACCTTCGACGTACCCGGCATCCCGAACCCACGGGACGCGAACCACGACCCTCCCATCAGCTCTAGATCCAGGACATGCTCCATGCCACCACACCACCTTCTCATTCTTAGGTACCGTGACAGAAGGGGACCTCTTGGCATAGTCAGTAACCCCATGCTGGACATACTAGAGAGATATGTAGCCTCTATTGGAGGATGATGTGCCCTTGATGCTTCATATTCTCTGGCAAGTAAAGAGAGAGAAATGAAATGATATATTAACGTCTTCAGAAGGCCAAAATGACCTATAAGACCAAAAAGGTTACAACAATTGGTGGATCTGATACAATGTCTGTGTAAGAAAAGCTAAAAACAACTAAACAACTAACTGAAACTGAAACAACTATGAGGAAAAGTATGGTACTAGGAGCTCCTAATGGATAACATCTGGGAGGAAAACTCCAGCAACAAAGGTAAGCATCATACACATCACTATCCAAAGATGTCTCTCATCGGTCGATGGCGGATATCCTCAATGTCCTCCATGGTGAGTACTCTGATTGGACGTCTCCCATGCCGTCCTAGTATGGTCCTGATCCTCTGATGTAGTCTCCGCCGGTGTCGAGATGGGCCTCTCATCTTGGGGCGCTTGGACCGCCCTAGCTCTATAGCTCAATCAATCAGTGTACCTCTGGTGCGGCTATACTCTGGGGCTAGCTGCAATGCCTGCTGGCTTGATTGCTCAATCTCTGGTCGAAAGAAGTCTGTAATCTGCCTCTATAGGTGTCTCTTCCTCTCTGATCCCCTCCCTCTCAAGAGACCCTCTCTATGTCTACGCAGCTCCAGCAAGTATAATCCAAGGCATCTCTGATCTTGGTATCTCATGACTCTGCACTTCGACGTACCCGGCATCCGAACCCACGGGACGCGAACCACGATCCTCCCATCAGCTCTAGATCCAAGACATGCTCCATGCCACCACACCACCTTCTCATTCTTAGGTACCTTGGCATAGTGAGTAACCCCATGCTGGACATACTAGAGAGATATATAGCCTCTATTGGAGGATGATGTGCCCTTGATGCTTCATATTCTGTGGCAAGTAGAGAGAGAGAGAGAGAGAGAGAGAGAGAGAGAGAGAGAGAGAGCGTGGCAAGTAGAGAGAGAGAAATGAAATGATGTATTAACGTCTCTAAGAGGCCATAGTGGCCTATGAGACCAAAACTGAGAGTACATCTAAAGTTGGTGTCTCATCAAAGAGAAAACTAAATGAGACTAAAAAGTACAATAAACTGATTGTCCTACAGTTACAAGAACAGAACTGTAAGACTTCGAGATGATACTTGAGTAGAAAATACTGGAAAATGTATATTAGGTAGATCCATGTATGCTGGTCAGTTGAAGTGTTGCCCTCTCCTTAGATCAAGTATTTCCGCCATGGGGCTGTCTAGAATGGAGAGGTCGTAGAAGCGAGGTAGGCGCCTCCGATGCCGAGCAATAATGGCTCTAATTTGGCGATGGTGAGGATGCCGTGGTCGGGATCTTGGTGGGCGTGGCCGATGAGCACGACATAAGATAACTGCTCTATCAATGGTGACTCCTTGGGAGCGTGGTCGGTGCTCTGATGGCCCAATGGAGGAGGTATCAGGAGGTGTGTGGGCTGGGTTGCTAGTGCTGGTGTTGAAGAAATCTGTCAGGGTCCTCTGCCTAGGTACATCATGGCTCGGCCTCTTGTTTGGCAAGAGGGTCTCTTTGTGTCTCCTGAGCTCAACAAACAATCCCAGGCATCTCTGATCCTCAAACTCCATGACCCTGTGTAACGGCCCAAAACCCTGTCGGAAGAGGCAGTGATATCTCTCTCGGATCTTAATAGATTGTACATCGGCAAATGTAGTGTTCCTCTGTCTCTACCTCCTGGTAGCATAGCTGACAAATGCGGTCATCCAGGATCTGATGCACATATTGCCCTGTCTCAATCCGTAGCTGGTGTGATGAGGTCCGGATCTGTCCAATGGCACAATGTATCCCTTGTGATAGGTGTACAGCCATGTATGCCAGGCGGGTGATAAAATCATCCGGTGAGAGTGTAGAAAATGGCTCTTGTAATGAGCCATTTTCGTGCCCAAGGGCTCAAGGGGGCTAGTCCATGTCCTCTTTGTGTCCACTCTGATGATATTCATCCTGATACGCGGTTCTGCTTTGAGCGGGTGAGATCCAAAAATGGACAATCCAGACTGTACTGAAAGGGTGGTAGTGCCTCTATCTGCAAACCATGTAGGTCAAACCATGATCTCATTTGAGCGTACCAACAATGAGTATCTCCATCCTCTGCCAACTGTATGGATGAGGTCAATGCCAATCGGGAGCACCTCTGCTGAGGGAGCTCCCATAGCCTCTGTAAAAAGGTAACTGCTTGGAATAGGGCCTCGGTAACTACTGGTGGGGCACCCAGCTCAGCCCAAACAATCTCATGTGGTACTGATGATTTGCTTCGAATCATGCGGTAATCATCATAATCAGTGGTCTCTCCATTTGCCTCCATCCCTCATCTTCCCTCTCTGAGATCTGTGTTGTATACTGGATCCCCAAATTGGAGCTCCGTACAGGAGGGTCGGTGTGACAAGCGTATCCAATAGCCACAATTTGGTGCGTGGCTCCTGAAACTGTACGTGTGCACACTGCCTCTCAAGTGTCCCCAAGGCTACATGCCCTCGAGCTAATCTAGTTGCTGTTGCCTCCTTCAGGGAGAAACGCAGTCCTATGAAAGTAACTCCCAAGTAGACATATGACCTGACGTACTGAACAACCGGCTCCCCTCGGAAAGTGAACCGAGGCTTTGATCTTGTCACCCATGCCTGTGTGGTGTTAAACACCATAACCTTGGTTTTCCCAAGGTTCACTTTAGAGAGAGAGAGAGAGACAGGTTTGCGCACTTCGACGTACCCGGCATCCCCAACCCACGGGACGCCAACCACGATCCTCCCATCAGCTCTAGATCCAGGACATGCTCCATGCCACCACACCACCTTCTCATTTTCAGGTACCGTGACAGAAGGGGACCTCTTGGCATAGTCAGTAACCCCATGCTGGAAATACTAGAGAGATATTTAGCCTCTATTGGAGGATGATGTGCACTTGATGCTCATATTCTCTGGCAGTCCATGATGAGATTCTCTTGTACTAATCGTCATATATCCCATGTACTCGCACATGATGATCATTGTATCAGCCTCTACTTTCAGAGAGCTATGGTAGTTGTATTTGTTTTGTTTTCCTTTTCCATGATGAGACATACCATGGATAGCATGTATATTTTTGGTCTCATAGACCCATTGGGTCTTTACAAGACATTTAATATAACTCTCTCTCTCTCTCTCTCTCTCTCCATGTGACGTAGCTGAGGGAGACCTCTCGGCCATACTCATTAGCCCCATGCGTGATATTTTGGAGAGTGGTATACCATCTCCTGGGGGCTGATGCTCCTCTCATGTTTCTATGTTCCTAGTATCCCATGATGAGTTTCCATGAACAGTTTTGTATCACCTCACTGAGATAGCTATATTTATGTTTTGTTTCTGTTTTACTTTCCATTCCATGATGAGATATGCCATGGACATTATTATATCACTTTGGTCTCATAGGCCCATTGGGTTTTTAGTAGACGCGTAATATATCTTTCTTTCTTTCTTCTCTCTCTCAATTTGTAAGCATAGATTTATAAAGGTAGATATATGAAAGATCAAACATTACTGAGGTTTACAATGTTGATGCAGCTTGTGAATTCTTTGGATGGACGGTATGTTAATTTCCAATCAGTGCCTCATTTATCATCCGCTGCAAAGAGTATGGTATGTGTAAAACGTGTGTCATAACTTCTGCCAATCAATTGATCAGTATGGCTATAAAGTCCAGTTAAGTTTTGTGATAGAAAAGTATTGTCTCTCTGAGGGCAGGCAAGGTTGCAGCTATGCCTCGTAGGAGAAGAGGTTGGAAGAAGCACTAATAAATTTAGGTCTGCTAGCGGGAGCCTTTTTAGTAATGGAAAAGTTTCGAACTTCCCATCTCTCTCACAAGCACGGAGGTAATTGGCTGACTACATCTTGTGGACTTTTATTTTGTTTGTGAATACATTGGCCATTTTGTTATCAAGATTATAACAAGCATTAGAATATTTTTCCACAACCACTGTTCATCCCATCATATGTGCTAGAACGAGTTTGCAAACTGTCCTCAAATTGCTGCATTCTGACTCCTTACATCTGTTTTACTTTTTCTTCAACCTTTACGCTAGCTAAGGATTTTTTGGATTTTCAAGAAGTTATGCTGCCAGTCCTCTTTGTTTGGGAGGGAGGGGGGTTTGGAAACTTGATCATAAACTGTGAGTGGTAAAATTGAAAAGCGATCATGAATAACAATAAAAAAATCTTGACATGAATAACCAAATCTGGATTAAGGCATTTTATGGGTATATTTATGGTCGGCGGTATCTTTCTCCTTACAAAAACATCCGTGCCATTCTCCCCACGAAGTGATGGATCATGGGAGGCCTTGAGAATGGTACCACTGCCATTCTTCCTAGATTGTAGGGGGGAATGACACTGGTGCTATTCTCCCCACCAAGAAATGGGAGGGCCTTGAGAATGGCACCACTTTCATTCTTCCTAGAATGTAAGGGAGAATGGCATCACTTCCATTTTTCCTTGAATGTAAGGGAGAATGGAAGTGGTGCCATTCTCCACTTTAAGATGATGTGATGGGATACCTTGAGAATGGCACCATTGCCATTCTTCCTGGAATGTAACGGGAAATGACAATGGTGCCATTATCCCCATGAAGTGATGTGAGGCCTTGAGAATGACACCACTATCATTCTTCCTAGAATGTAAGGGAGAAAGGCACCACTACCATTCTTCTTTGAATGTAAGGGAGAATGTATTAGAGGAAATTGTTGGACGTCTTAAATTTTGTGTGTTTCTTTGGATTCTTCATTTTGATTTTTTCATTTTGTAAAAATTACAGTCACCTGGTGGGACTTGTTTTTATATGTTCTAGTTAAATTTCTCATGAGAACAGTTTGTGTGTGTAGGTTACAACCAGGGCAAGTTGTGTTTCACTATTACTACTATTTCAATCAATTATACAAGTCAGAAGGTAAACATTTCTGAAATAAAATCCTTGAAGTATTAGTAGTTTATTTTATTGCAGTGCCCATTAATGGGGATCCTGCTAAGTGGGAATGCATAAAGATCATCCAGTTTAATCTGCTGTCTTTCTTAAGTTATTACAGTTGTAATTTTTTATGGTCACAAGCTATTCCATGCATGAGCCTCTAAGTTCTAACACCTCTAGTTTCAAAAAGATCTCCAGGTCTCCATTGCACACGCTGTTTTCGCTTCTGGTGTGCCCTAGTTTTTTGCAGCAGAGGGAGGGCAAAGCGGTTGCAGGCAGCTGTAGTCCCAGTTCTTTTACATCATCATACTGCTCTTATAGAGGGTAGCACTCTAAGCTTAGGACCAGGAATGATAGGAGGTTTTTGAAGTTGATGGTTCATGCACTCTTCACAGCACCGATTGTGACTGAACTCTTGAGTCGCGCTCTTACACTTTCTCTCATTGCCTTTTCCTTTCAGTTTCTTAGTCTTTAACTTAAATTGGGTAGTGGTAGTAGGCAGGTAAATAGAGAAGGCCAGGCACGCACGAGTTTTGTGACTACCACAATCAGCATTGACACAGATTATACTCCCATACTCATACTGCTCTTATAGAGGGTAGCACTCTAAGCTTTTTTTTTTCCCGAGAAAAGATCCTTTCATTAGTTATATAAAAACGCCCGTAGGGCTACAAAAGATCCTCTCCTGCTCACAAGAAAAACAGAGCAGTGAACAAAGCAAGGCAGCCCGGGAGACTCTCCCTAGGTGTTGAAAAGTACAAGCATCAGTACAAAGAACTGAGGGGCTAAATCATACAATAGGAGGGGGGAAAAGCCAAACAGGTGGCCTGTAATGCCAATGGGGGGATCCCGCGTGAAGGGTATAGAAGGGGCCGCTGCGCCAGGTGGTGTGAAAGGCCTGGCGCCGTAAGATCGCCTCATCCGAGTCGCCCCGGATGCGGTCATACTGTCCTCGCAGGGTGTGGATCAACTCCTGCCAAATCCCCCGTACAGTCTCTGCTGGTGGCTCCAGTCTCCCCTCAAAGGCCCTGAAACACCGAGCCCTCCAGGTGAACCAGATGGTGAGGCTGCTGAGGAGCTCCCATCGTAAATCCCTCTCCTGTGTCCAGCTGGCGGATGAGAAATCCGGTGACGGAACAAGGCGAAGCTGGCCCCTAATGAATCTGATGGCCTGACTGTCCTGCTCCATCTCATAGCCCATAGCAGGTCCTAACGAAGTTGACCAAGCAGCGGCACCCCACGTAAACATACCCTCTGGAGAGAGAGGGGCCAGAATACGCAGCATCCGCAGCCAAATCTGCTGCGCCTGAGGGCAATCCCATAGGCAATGTCTCTGTGTCTCCTTAGGGTGGCCGCATCGGACACAGGCCGCCGGAAGACCGCTGTAGACAAGCCAGGTGCCAACTGCTGAGCCCCTGTGGGTGACCAGCCACTGGAAAGTCGAGATCCTGCGGGCTTGTCGACCAGCCCAGAGCCGGGCCCAAAAATCCTCCAGGAACTCCTGTGAGAGTCCCTGTAGCCGCCAGTGCCCCGCTGCAGCTGGAGAGACCATCCTTCTCGCCGTCAAAATATGCCGCCCCAGCCGAACAGTATACTGGAAAAAGGTGATCTTTGTGGCCTCAAGGGATGCATAAGGATCATGCCACTCATACTCCCCAGGGTCCCACTGTAGCCGGGCCAAGGGGTGCGCTGCATATGCCCATATGCGCCAATCCGGGAGCACATCTGCAGGGTCTGGGTCAATATGCCACTTCCGAGAAGCGGCGGCCACTACCCGTATCCTCTGAAAGGTGCACTCTGCAAGCAAAGGCGACTCCACCTCCACTCTCTGAAGTCTGCCCTCATCCTGAATCTCATAGTAGAGGCATCTGCCATCCTCAGTGCAAGCTCTGACAGCAATCAGGATCTCCAACTGTGTAAAGGCTCCCATCCACCGTGGGGCCACTAGCTCGATAGGCGTGAACCACTCCTCTGTGAGTGCCTCCTGAATGTCATCTCTCATAATCAACCCCCCTCTGAAGTGACTCAGCCTCTCCACCTGGATCTCCTCTGGGAGACTGCAGAAGGCCTGCCAGTCTCCAAAACTACGTGCTGGGCCTGCCGCCAAAGGTCCCCAGGCTAGACGAGGCCGAGAACCCAGCATATGACCCTGCTCTGTGCGAACCGCTGGGCTCCAGATGAGCGGCTTTCTGGCCCGCTCCTCAACACAAGAAGGAGGTCGCTGAGAGAGCCCCGGTCTCAGCAGCTCCCAAGCTCTCAAGATGCTCAAAGCAAATCTGTCCTCCCATCCTACTGAGGCCGGTCCTCCTCATCTCTATGAAGATCCATCGAATCTCTGGTGCCCAAGTGCCCCCTGCTGGCGCTGCAAGAGAAGCTCTTTCCAAGGCTCAGCGCCTGGAAGTAGCCCCCGAACAATAAGCTTCCCCAATAAGGCTCTACTCTGATCGACTGGATCTATAATGCCCAAGCCTCCCTGAGCCAGCGGAAGTGTAATAATTGCCCATGCAACCTTTGCTCGGGCTGGCTGACCGTCCCGCCCAGACCAAAGAAAGTTCCTGATCAGCCTCTGTACTTGGCTGATGCAAGAGCTCGAGAAGATCCAGCAAGACGTAATGTACCACATGGTCGCTAACAGCACCTGATTGGCCACCACCACCCTCCCAGCCAAGGATAGTCGAGCTGTACTCCAATACAAAAGCTTCTTCCGAATGCTCAGAAGAAGCGGGGCAATCTGTTGCTCAGGTGACAAATCTTGTCCAATCTGGCATCCCAAATACTGCACTGCTGTGCCAGGAGGAATCCATCTAAAACCGGGGTCCGGGCTCCATGCCGGAGTGGGAGCGCTACTACTGATCCAAAAGGCCACTGTCTTGCGCCAATTGATCAATGCTCCCGAAGCTGCACTAAAAACCTGGAGCGACTGCTCTGCCCGAAGAAGATTGGCCTCTTGGCCATGCAAAAATAAGCCCGTGTCGTCTGCAAACTCAGCATCGAGCATGTCCTCCCCTCAGACTGGGAGCTGGAGTCCTCTCAAACCAACCTCCTCTGCCGTCAAATACATGCTCATAGCCTCCGCAAAGAAGAGAAAAAGAAAAGGGGCGAGGGGACACCCCTGACGGACTGATCTGGTCAGCTCAAAACTCGGCCCCCGTCCTCCTGCAATCAACACCTGGCTACGAGCTGTGGAATAGAGAGCTGCCACCCCTCTAATCCAACCTGGCTCAAAGCCCAGGCGAAGCATAGTGCCCTCCAAGAAACCCCAATCGACTCTATCGTATGCCTTCTCAAAATCGAGAAGCATCACGACCAAGTCCTCACCAAGAAATCTAGCTTGGGCCGTCGCCTCCCAGAAGGTGAAGATGTTCTCAAGGATACTGCGCTCCTTGACGAATCCTGTCTGGGTAGCATGAATCAACTCCCCCAGGAAGGGCTGGATCCTCAAACTCAAGGCCTTTGCTAAGACCTTGTAGACAGTATTGAGGATCGTAATAGGTCTCCAATGCCGAATATCATCTGATACTCCCTCCCCCTTGGGGATAAGAAAGATCAAACCCTCTGAAAAGCTCAGTGGCATCACCCCAGTGTCCAAAACATACTGAAAGCCCCTGCGGAGGCCTGGCCCCAAAAGGTCCCAATAGCGCAAAGAAAAGGCAGGCGTCAGTCCGTCCTCCCCTGGGCAACTATGTCGCGGCAGGACCCTCAAGGCCTCAGCAAGCTCAACCTCTGAAAGAGGTGCACCAAGAACTGTACGCATACGATCTGTGACCCTCCTCTGCACATGGGCCCACACAGTCTGTCTGCAAGCACCCCGATCCTCAGTGGCTAGCTCCGCTGAAAGCAGGTCTCTATAGGATCCAGTGGCAATGGCTCTGATCTCCCCGAGCTCAGTAGCTACCGATCCATCCGGCCTCCCAAGCTGACGGACTCCTGCTCGAGCATGGCGGGGTCCAGTAATCTCAAAAAACTCCCCAGTCACTATCACCAAGCTGCGTCCACTGAGAGGCCTGGCGACGATAGTAAAACTCATGTCTCTGCTCCTCTGCCTCTCTAACCTCCTGGCGTGCCCAGCTCAGTTGGGACGCCACCCACTCACATGCAGGCTGTTGCTCCTGAAGGTGCTGAAGCGAAGCAAGGCTGCGTCTCAGCCGTGCTGCATCCTGGTCAGAGCACTGACTATCATGCCAGATCCTCTCAATGTTCTCAGCGAGACTAGGATCTGTAAGTACCCTCTCTGGGATCCTCAACTGCAAGCTGGGCTCCCGTGTCCTCTCCTCAAATGTCAAGATAACTGGCGCATGATCTGAAAATGAGGTGCCAGCGAGAATGTCGACGGAGCCCCCTCACTCCCCTAACCAGTCGCCCACATAAAAGCGATCAATCCGTGATAGATTAGTCCCTCCCTGCCGGCGATCCGACCGAGAGAAACTAAGACTGTCCTGAGAGCGGGAGAATGCCCCATGCTGCCATGCATCAGTCATCCTCAGTGACATGCAAGGCCCTGTACATTCCATGAGATGATCCTCATGGATGACCTGCTGAGGTGGATGCTGTCTCAGCCGTACGGCGGGCCTTCGCAAGCGGCTTGGATGGAGAGTAGTCCCCATCCGAGTGGCTACGAATCTGCCCACCCGGTGTACTGCAAGGCCCGAATCGGCATGGTAAGTCTCCTCTGCGGTGCTCGATCAAGTGCGGTCCTCAGAGCCCTCTTGACTGCAGGTGAACGCCAGGGGATTGCCAGGGCCTCCCGGGGAGCTGAGGCGGGCGGGGGGGGGAGGAGGGGGGGGGCGATGGAGGTGGAGAAGGAGCCGTTGCCGAAACCGGAGCGGGGACGGGAGGCGGCGAAGGTGGAAACGAGGCGGTAGGGGGGGATGGGGGTGGGGGGGGGGTGAAGGAGGGGGTGCTGGCATGTCCTGGTCCTCAGTCGTCATCACAGGGGTCTCCTCCTGTAGGGGGGGATGGGGGTGGGGGGGGGGTGAAGGAGGGGGTGCTGGCATGTCCTGGTCCTCAGTCGTCATCACAGGGGTCTCCTCCTGTAGGGGAGCAAAGCTGTCCCTCACGGGAACCCAGTGATGCTGAGACTGTGGCTGTTGTTGCATCGGTCTCTGGGCGTGCTGTTGTGGCTGTCTCCCTCGACGGTGCCCCTGTCCAGGCTGCCACTCCGAGGTCTCTGTGGCTTGAGCAGGTGTCTCGGAGGTTGCCTGTCGAGCCGCATCTGTGGGCGGGCCACCAGGGGCCTGCTGTTGCGGTGAGGGTCGGGGTTTCCTGCGAGGACAGGCCTTGGCTAGATAGCCGACCTGCCTGCAAATAAAGCACTGGTTCGGGAGCCCCGAGAACTCCACTCTCTGATCAATCCATCTCCCCCCTATCCGAGGTAGCTGAATGACCTTCGGAAGGGAGGAGATGTCAGGAACCAAAACTCTGACCGAAGGTAGCCCAGCTGCTCTGGCCACCACTGAAGCTGCTGTGGGGCCAGTCTCTAGCACCGAACCCACCACTGCTCCTAGCCTAGAAAGGAGCGGCAGGTACTCACGACGGAGTCCAGGGAAGCAAACTGTAACGTGGAAAAGGCGCTCTCCTTGCTCGGCCGCTGTTGGGTCAAAGCCATGCTGCCAAGGTCTGAAGAATGCCTGAGCACCCCTGATGTCTAGGGGACTCATGGCTAGGACCTTGGCCACGCTCTGGGCGGTCTCGAACTCGATCTGGTAGTGACCACGGCCCAGTAGCTGAACGTCCAGGATCTTGCCCACATCTGCAAGAAGGCGGGCCTGGAGAAGATCCCGGATCTCCCCTCTGCTGGGGCGAGTGCCGACTATACGGCAGATGGTGGAGTGTGCCTGGAGGCGTTCCACCTCTGCGGAGCGGCGAGGCTCGCTTCCTCTTCTGGCGAAAGAGAAAGTCTGATGGGGGTATCCTCAGGGGCGGGCGAGGGGTTTGCGGCAGAGTCCCTCTGAGGTGGGGCAGGAGGAGCCTCCATCAGTGTCTGAAGCTAAGTCGAAGGCGTAGCGAAAGCGGAGAGTCCTGCAAGAGCCGAGCTGCACACAAAGGGCGGAGGGGGAAGGCGGAAGGCAAAACCAGGGGGCGGAAAAATCAGAAAAAAAAGGGGAGGCAGGGCGGCGAAGACAAAAAAACCCCCAAGGGGGGAGGCGGAAACAGCGCGCAACGGGGGGCGCGGGGGGGAAGATCAGGCGACGGCGGCGAAAAAAGGGGGGGCGGGGCGCTGGAGACAAACGGGAGGGCGCAAAGGAGAGGAGGAGGAGCAGGGGCGGGCGCTGCAGCGCTGGGGTGCGCAGGACAGCCAGGCGGGGGAGGGGGGGGCAAGCGCGAGTGCAGGCGGGGGGGGGAGGGGGGGTGAGCAGACGCGATGGCGGGAGAGGGGGGAAGGCGTGCAGTCAAGCGCGAGCGGGGGGGGGGGGGGGGGGGGGGAGCGCAGCTTCAGCGAGCGATTCAAAAAAAGTAGCACTCTAAGCTTAGAACCAGGAATGATAGGAGGTTTTTGAAGTTGATTGTTCATGCACTCTTCGGAGCACTGATTGTGACTGAACTCTTGACTCGCGCTCTTACACTTTCTCTCATTGGCTTTTCCTTTCAGTTTCTTAGTGTTTAACTTAAATTGGGTAGTGGTAGGCAGGTAAATAGAGAAGGCCAGCCACGCACAAGTTTTGTGACTACCACAATCAGCATTGACACAGATTATACTCCCATACTTATCCTGCACAAAGCGAGACACAAGACTGATCATAAACCCTCAAAACTCAGATCATGTTGACTATGACAATCACGACACCATCTAAGGATCCTTGATTTTGTTATGTTCATGACATATTCGGTTACATGTTCCCATTGATCTTAACGCTTGCAAGACCTTTTACAAACTTCCCACACAAGACTTGATTGAACTGTGGTATTACCAATAAATATATGACAATGTAAATATATCCCTATTCCAGTGAGTCTTAAGACAGAGTCGCTTTGATACCAATGTAAATGGAAGGGCAACTGTACACGGAAACCTTATCAATCATGAAATCTGAAAATACACATAAGCATGCCAAATAAAACAAGATGACAAATCTGCAGAATGCACCACACTAGGGGTCAGAAGATGGGCTGACAACCCCCCCCCCCCCCCCCCCTTTCTTTATGGTTAAATTACCAAAAAGGAGTCTGCTTCCAGATACAACTTCACGGGCTAGCACCTGTCTCTTCCAATAGAGTATGAAAGCAAAACAAATACATATGCAGAATTTTGTTGATAATCTTCAGCACAAGAGGGCACTTCCGGCATCAAGCACATGCAGGACAACTTTGGACGGCCCATAGCACTCGTGCATCAGCCCGGATCAACCATGTTTCTTCACCCTTCTCTTGTATGGCTCACAGGTCAAGTCGACTAGCCTCAAGAGGCTGTTTACAGCAGTCGACCAGCCCTCAGTAGCCACAGAAAGAAGCCAGCAGCTGTACACAAGCCTGTAAGCTCTCGGTCAGAAGGGGAATTGTCCAAACCCAATCAACCAGCTCTTCCTCTATGTTTTCATGACCTGTCCAGCTCCTGGTCCAGCTATAAACCAGTCAGCCAGCGGAGGAAACACACCTAGAAAGAGTCTACCAGCATTCCCTATAAAGAAATACATAGAAAAGAGCAGAAGACAAAACATAAATACAATCACAAGAGACGAATAAAATTACAAGAGATGAATCGGCATTGATATATTACCAAAAAGACTGATATACAAAGTAGACGCTTGACTAATCAACCAGCCAATAACAATCATTGTTCTGAATTTCATTATATGTTTATACTGCTCAAGGCATAGTTACAAGTAGCCAACAAAGCTCCTGATGAGAACCTGCATATGTACCTAAGGAGGGAGCTACAATGCTGTTCAATCTGCCGGCAAGGGCATACAACAAGTGAGTGTCCAGTCTTGTACGAGCATGGTACAAGGGAAATTGCTTTTTTGTGGACGCTATGGTCATGAAGCTTCACAATGCCGAACACGCCTATAAGGTCTCACTAATGCTTCTAGATCCCAATTGACATTACAAGAACCCCCACAACCACAAGCCATGGTGCCATGTCATATCTCAACCCACCGCTGTTTAGCATTCGACATAACCTATCTCCAAGAAGATTTACAATGCACCAAATGTCTCGTTACCCCCACTTGTTTTAGGACCTCAAACAAGTGTACCATGATTGTCCACTTGACAATAGATTCTCTCAATACATGATGGAGTAACTTGTACCAATTGATGGTATGGTATTAGAGAGTGTCCAATTTGTTCAAGGGCAAATACAAGAAGCTGAGCAAGGTCAGGTGCCCGAGGATGAATTTAAAGAAGTACAAGCTAGTTTGTCCCAAGTCAACTTGAGATGGAATATATTTGGCTTTTGAAAATGTCTCTTCAATATTGCTAGAGAATGTGCACATCATTGCGTGAAAGAAATGTTGATGTGAACGGAGGAAAGCAATTAATTGTTCACGGGTCCTAGGGTCATAGTATATCTCATGTTTATGTTGTAAAATTCTAGCAAATGTATTAATTGAAGCAATGATAGAAATGCAAAGAATATTACACCTTCAATTTAGATGGTAAACAAGCATGTGTTCTTTACTTATCTTTGAGTGCCATCAAGTTGGAGTAGGGGAGAGAATGAGTAGTTGTAACCAAGGTGGATCTATGGCTCTTGTGTTTTTGTCTCGGGTCCCAATATGTCGTGTGTGTGTGTATGGAGAGCATGTGGTGAACTTCAATCACGGTAGATAGCTGTTGTAGCCTGCGAAACAGGCTGAAAACCAGTCGACCAGCCTTGATGCACACTAAAAAGCATGCGCCTCCCATAAAACTGGAGTCTACTCTCAAGATTAGAGCTCCTCCGCCAATATTAGCTCCCACGTGTGCTTTTTAGGTCTAGAAAGGGGCGCCTACTTGAAGTTGGCCCAAATATTGTCCAGAGCCCACCCTTTGGCCGCCACATGGATTAAATAAGTCTTGTCCAGTGTGTACAACTTATAAGTTATCCGGCCACTTATAAGTGTGTGTGAACCTGTACCCATAATTATTAGTATGTGTAAATGTAAAGTTGTAAATTGGGTTTTTGGGAACACTTACCACCTACAAAACACATGTAGACCACCTGTCAGTCCCAAACAGGTGTGCAGATACACGTCCACAGGTGCCCATGCGTCCCTGGTCCCATGGACAACGCAGGCAGAAATCTCAAGCATTGTCCAGGCAAACAAGACAAGTCATCCAAAGGTGAAATCAAAGTCATGCACACACATGAGTGCAGCTAGACTGGAAGAAACACCCATCTGCTCAGTTGTATCGGCTAAACTGTCCAGGGGTCATGATCCTTCTGGAACCTTCCCATAACATAAATACAAAACATCTCCAGGATAGCTAGTCCCAGGGAGTCACATCATGTTAGGCTCCATGAGCCATGTATACCATGTCAGCCACACATGTATCATCATGTCAGGCTCGATGAGCCATACATGTACAATGATGTCAGGCTTCATGAGCAATACATGTACTGTCATGTCAGGCTCCATATGCCGCATAGACACACCATGTCAGGCTCCATATGCCGCACAGACACACCATGTTAGGCTCCACTAGCCATACATGTATGTCATGTTAGGCTCCACATGCCACACATGAACAGTAGAAAAACAGAAGCTATGAGAAATTATGTGACAGAGTCTGTCAAGTAAAACCTAAGACCTTTGATATGCAGGAAATTGCAATACTGAAGGATTTTTTTGCTCCTATGTCTACCATTAAGTAAATGGATCTTGGTACTGAACTCTCAGATAACATGAGAATGTGTATCAAACTCAACAGATTTCTTGAAGCTAGCCCACTCTCCGAAAGACTGAGTGGGACCAGTGCAGAGGGGCCCCCAAGAAAAATCTCCCATCTTAGAGAGGTTTGTAAGAATATTTCCACATGGAAACTACTCACATTCCAACTCACGAACATTGAATTCCAACTTAGGAGTCTTGGTCGGAACTCAGGAACAAGCCTCTCCTACTTCAACTTAGGAACATGTCTCTTTTCCTCCAACTTAGGAACAGGTCTCTTTTCCTCCAACTTAGGAACAGGTCTCTCTCTACTTCAACTTAGGAACATGTCTCTTTTCCTCCAACTTAGGAACAGGTCTCTTTTCCTCCAACTTAGGAACAGGTCTCTCTCTACTTCAACTTAGGAACATGTCTCTTTTCCTCCAACTTAGGAACAGGTCTCTCTTTTTCCAAGTTAAGAATTGGACTCTACCAACATAGGGTAAATGTGGGAATTACACAGCCTCCTCCATAGACGGCTTTCTAAGTGTGGCTTTCTGAAATTCAGCAATACCCAATCTCCCTCTTTGAGATCCATATACTGATGATGCTTATCAGGAGTCTTTCTTTGCTTTTCCTGAGACTTTTTGATGGCTGTCCGCACCTATTTGTAAACCGTTTCAAGATCCTTGTCATACTTGTCATCGTCTAATATGTGATCCTTTGTTTGGAGAATAGGATGAAGTATTGCCTTCTTATATATTATGTGAAAAGGAGCGTTCTTCGTGAAAGAATGAACATTATTGTTACACCCAAGCTCCGGTAATGTTAAAATCTTCTCCCACACTGATTTTGCTCGGAACATAAAGTTTCAGCAATATCCCTTTGCCCGTTTTTTTGAGGATGATAGGCCGAATTGAAATTCACCATATTGTTGAAGGGACTCTCCCAAAAGAGATTTGTTGTCTTTGAGTTTGTGTTGTCTCCAACAATATATTGAGCCATGCCATGATGCTTGGAACATCTCTGCCAAAAGAGATTTGTTGTCGTTGAGTCTGTGCTGTCTCCAACAATATACTGAGGCATGCCGTGATGCTTGGAACATCTCTTCCAAGATTTTTTGAAGCATATGGTCCATCTTGATGTCTTACAAAGAGTGATGAAGTGCACATGTTTGTTGAGGTGTCAATGAAAGTCGAGAATCGAGATTGCATCATTACCATAGAGCATTTTAGGCAAATCCCGTGAGATGCTCCTTGTACAAAAGTAGAGCTCTAAGATGGAACGAGAAGCGAATAACCTTAACCAAAGATAAAATAAAATCATATCCCAAACATTGGTTTGCGCTTTGATTCTATGTGAAATTGCACTTACAGAAAATCAATCTAACATGCATAAATCAGGTTGAATCCATTGAGATGATAAAAAAAGTAAGAATTGGTAAATGAGTAAATGTAAATTCGAGTTATGCATGTCATAAGGAATAGTGAAATACAAGGTGCAAATATTTAGAGGATTGGTCGGGGCGTCGAATGGTAATGCAAGCAATTTGTTGTGTGCAAATCAA
>NC_141092.1:22671324-22763824 GCF_041138505.1 Cibotium barometz
AAATTGTGATTGAGGCAGGCAGAAGTGCAAGCACCCAAATCGATTCAAGATGTGCGTTGTGCAGATTGGGGACTGAGCTAGATTCGTGTGCATGTTGCAATCCATGATAAGGAAACTGTTGTTTGTAAGGTTAAAGAATTTTATAGACAGTGCCACAGTCCAATAAATTTATGCTAGATGCCATGCCTCATTTGCTTCCTTCACAAGACTAGATGTTCAAAACCTTCTCACAAGGATGGGGGTGATCAAGTGCTCACTGACCTTTTATTGCAGTCTTTAAGCATAGTTTTGAAGGAAATCTTATTTTCTGGCACCGTAGTGCAGGTTTCTTTTAACTAATGTACATGCCTTGTCACCTAGTACAGCTTGCAGTCGTATATGGGATTCGACAAGAAACAGAGATTTCTTTTCGTGAGTTTGTCTGGTTCACTGATTCCTTCTATCTCATAGTGGTACTGTTCAAACACAATAAGGTGTGGCATTGTTTGTAACACCTGCTAGGGGAAGAAAATCTCCATTACGAGCTTTGTAATTGAATGGAAATCCAGAGGATTTGAAGCAATAAGAACCATTCCATGTGGACATTGAACCCCTTTTTATTCATGTCCTCTTGATAAATCTGTTTTGCACCAAGAGTTGCAGGACCTGCATTGTCTACTGAATTTGTAATGCTTTTATTTATTTTTATTTTATTTTTTTCAACTGGCCTTAGGCCCAAGATCCTCCCATAGTTACCAAATTTCACCGTCCGTAGACAGCCTTATCCACCTGTAGGCGGTGCCGCCGAGGAAGCACCAAGGGGGGTTTTGAACACAATACCTCTTGGTCCTAGGCAAACACCTTCACCACTTGAGCTATCACCTCATTGGCGTAATGCTTTTATTTTGAATCTGAATACTTGTTAAAGCTTTGAGGAAGAGTACTGTTTTTTAAAAGCATGGAAATTTCTAATGGTGATTGTCTCAAGGTTTCATGTATTTGAAGAGGAAGCACATTTCTGAATTGGGCCAAAAAATGTTCTGCTCTCACAGAAGTGTGTACTCTTTTGTCTTATGGCAGTGACAGAAAATTATTCTTGTCCTTTTTGTGTACGATGCTGTTCTAGTTTGAAGGTAACTCAATTTTATATGTTGCTAGAGGAGCTTTATCTGTTGTATGATTTAACCTTTTCGAGTAAGAGATGTGTCCTGAACAGAAATAGACTGTTTTTTTGCTTGCTGTTTGAATTCCCCAAAGAAGACACTCTGATATTGAGTACATGTTCTCGAGTCTTCTGATATCATGTCATTGGTTTCTACACAGAATTTACATGCTCATTGCTTTTTTTAGTAATCTCGTTATTTACAGGCTATAAATTTGATGCCCTGTGACCTTCTTTGTGCCTATTCTGCTTTTTGTACAGGGTTTGAGACGCCACCTAAACTCTACACACGACTTGTTTACTTTTGAGTTCCTTGTAAGTACCTGCTGCTTCTGATGATTTGGTACTTCAGTTGTTCTTTCTTAACATACGGGTTTCCCATATTTTTCATAAATTGTTAGTTCATAGCATTTGCAGTAACATCAGTTGTTGCTTTCAATTTTTAGGCGACTGCAGACTATCGATTGGTCAATGTGTTTTGTCGTAATGACGTCCTGGACCCGGAGGTACTGTTCTTGTTTGAAATATCATACCCATTTGCATCACCCTGCTTTTGGGTACTTTTTTTTAATTCCGGGGCGGGGGGGGGGGGGGGGGGGGGGGGGGGTACTAGTTGGCAATGAACCATTGAAGCCACATTCTTATATCTGCTGCCTCTCTGCACCATAATTATGGGAAGCTGAGACAGGAACAGAACAAAACTGGTATCTTATTAATGTCTACAAAAGGTTAAAGGGTCTATGAGATCAAAAGCGTTTGAATACATCCATGAAGTGACTATCATGGAAAAAGATAAAACATTATAGCTAAAGAAACAAAACGGACATGTGAATGGCAATGTTCGAAGTAGCCTTGTATTGGCTGAAATATGTAGGGAAAAAGACTGCCTTTGAGTGGAGGGTGGAAGAATCTCAACTACAAGTTCTCTCTGTGGAAAAGGAGGGGATCATTTTATATCTTTTGCATATGTGACCTCATACAGGCTCTCTACATCCACCACTGCCTGTGGTGGTGCACTTTTGTGTTTTTGAAGAATCTCTTGGATCTGGCTGCCGTGTGGAAGATCATCCCGGTCCAATGGGCCTCCGATGTCTGGCATGCTGTAACTGGAGTGTCTCTCGAATGTGGTTGGGAAGTATGGTGATCAGGGTAGTTCTGGAACTGCCAATATGTGTTGCTTTGTTGCTCTGGTAAGGTTGTCTGTTGTCTTGGGGCCTGTGTGATCGTTACTAAGCGCCTCCATCATGGACTGAATGAAAGAAACTGGTGATGGGTGGTTGTGAAGTGTCGGGGGCTTGAGTCCGGGCCTCTCTTCATTTGATGGTCTCTATCAGCACAGCTCCGTCAGATGAGCAATGACTTGGGATAGTGAACCAAAACCATCTCTGAAGAGATACTGGAACCTCCCTGGTGATGAGTAGCTGTGAAGTGTTGGGGGCATGAGTCCGGGCCTCTACATTGGTGGTCTCTATGTCAGCATAGCTCCATCGGATAGATTCCTAGGCAATGCTGGTCCGGAAATTCAATGACTCCAGACAATAGGACGCGAAGCAGCTAGAGAGAGAAATGAAATGATATATTAATGTCTCTAAGAGGCCATAATGGCCTGTGAGACCAAAACTGAGAGTACATCTGAAGTTGGTGTCTCATCAAATAGAACAACTAAATGAGACTAAAAAGTACAATGGTTACAGTTATAAGAATAGAATTGTAAGACTCTGAGATGATACTGAGTAGAAAATATTGCAAAATACTGGAAAATGTATATTAGGTAGATCATGTATGTTGATCACTTGAAGTGTTGCCCTCTCCTTAGATCAAATATCTCCGCCATGGGGCTGTCTAGATTGGAGAGGTCGTAGAAGCGAGGTAGGCGCCCCCGATGCAGAGCAATAATGGCTCTGATCTGGCGATGGTGAGGATGCCACGGTCGGGATTCTGGTGGGCATAGCCGACGAGCACGACATAAGATGACTGCTCTATCAGTGGTGACTCCCTGGGAGCGTGGTCGGTGCCCTGATGGCCCAATGGAGGAGGTATCAGGAGGTGTGTGGGTTGGGTTGCTGGTGTTGGTGTCGAAGAAATCTGTCAGGGTCCTTTGTCTAGGTACATCATGGCTCGGTCTCCTGTTTGCCAAGAGGGTCTCTCTGTGTCTCCGGTGCTCAAGTAGGAACAATCCCAAGCATCTCTGATCCTCAAACTCCATGACCCTGTGTAACGGCCCAAAACCCTTTCGGAAAAGGCAGTGATATCTCCCTCGGATCTCATAATAGATTGTACATCGGCAAATGTAGTGCTCCTTTGTCTCTGCCTCCTGGTAGCATAGCTGACAAATGCGGTCATCCAAGATCTGATGCATATATCGCCCTGTCACAATCCGCAGTTGGTGTGATGAGGTTCGGATCTGTCCAATGGCACAACGTATCCCATGTGATAGGTGTACATCCATGTACACCGGGCGGGTGATAAAATTATCTGGTAAGAGGTGTAGAAAATGGCTCTTGTAATGAGCCATTTTCGTGCCTAAGGGCTCAAGGGGACTAGTCCATGTCCTCTCTGTGTCCACTCTGATGATATCCATCCTGATCACGCGGTTTTGCTCTAAGTGGGTGAGATCCAAAAATGGATAATCCAGACTGTACTGAAAGGTGGTAGTGCCTCTATCCGCAAACCAAGGTCAAACCATGATCTCATTTGAGCGTACGAGCAATGAGTATCTCCATCCTCTGCCAACTGTATGGATGAGGTCAATGCCAATCGGGAGTACCTCTGCTGAGGGAGCTCCCATAGCCGTTGTAAAAAGGTAATTGCCTGGAATAGGGCCTCGGTCACTAGTGGTGCGGCACCCAGCTCAGCCCGAACAATCTCATGTGGTACTGATGATTTGCTCTGAATCATGCGGGCAATCATCATAATCAGTGGTCTCTCCATTTGCCTCCATCCCTCATCCGTCCCTCTCTGAGATCTGTGATGTATACTGGGTCCCCAAATTGGAGCTCCGTACAGGAGGGTCGGTGTGACAAGCGTATCAAATAGCCACAATTTGGTGCGCGGCTCTTGAAACTATATGTGTGCACATTGCCTCTCAAGTGCCTCCAAGGCTGCATGCCCTCGAGCTAATCTAGCTGTTGGTGCCTCCTTCGGGGAGAAACGCGGTCTTGTGAAAGTAACTCCCAAGTAGACATATGACTTGACGTATTGAACAACCGGTTCCCCTCGGAAAGTGAACTGAGGCTTTGATCTCGTCACCCATGCGTGTGTGGTGTTAAACACCATAACCTTGGTTTTCCCAAGGTTCACTGCCAGATCTCTATCCGCACAGAAAGCCTGTAATGCATCCAAGTGTCTCTGTAATCCCTCCGGAGAGTCTGAGATTAGAACAATATCATCAGCATATAACAAGATGGGTATCAACACCCATGCCAGGCATGCCTCTTGGCTTCCCAATCTATCTACATAATCGGAGACCACATCAATGTACAGTCCAAAGAGGGTGGGCGATAGGGGGCATCCTTGCTTCACCCCTATCGTGCTGGTCACGATATCGGATAGTCTGCCTGGAGCTCGGACTGTGCTTGTCACAGACTCATACAAAGCATATATCCCCCACTGCATATCCTCGGGTACCTCAATGTCATGCAATCTGTGCATAAGCTTGGAACGTGGTATGGTATCGAACGCTTTGCGGAAGTCCACAAAGCAGCAGTATATCCCTATCTTCAGACAGAGGACCTTGACAGATTTCTTCGGCACCAGCACCAGCAACCTAGCCCACACACCTCCTGATACCTCCTCCATTGGGCCATCAGGGCACCGACCACGCTCCCAGGGAGTCACCATTGATAGAGCAGTTATCTTATGTCGTGCTCGTTGGCCACGCCCACCAGGATCCCGACCACGACATCCTCACCATCGCCAGATCAGAGCCATTATTGCTCGGCATCGGAGGCGCCTACCTCGCTTCTACGACCTCTCCATTCTAGACAGCCCCATGGCGGAGGTACTTGATCTAAGGAAAGGGCAACACTTCAACTGATCAACATACATGGATCTACCTGATATACATTTTTCAGTATTTCCTAGTATTTTCTACTCACTATCATCTCGGAATCTTACAGTTCTGTTCTTATAACTGTAGGACAATTAGTTTATTGTACTTTTAGTCTCATTTAGTTGTTCTTGATGAGACACCAACTTCAGATGAACTCTCAGTTTTGGTCTCATAGGCCACTATGGCCTCGTAGAGACGTTAATATATCATTTCATTTCATTTCATTTGTTCTGTGCCTTGCCCTCTTCAATAAGTGCCTGAAGTGTGAGTATGGGATCCAAGGTAGTAAATCCTCTCCTGAAGCCGGCCTGTCCATGTGCTCGATGACCATGCCTCTGTGCCTAGCGGCTCAGCTCCGACTCCAATATAGAGCCATATAGTTTGGCCAAGTAATGACCAATCATGATCGTCCTGTAATTGCCTTGTACCATGGGGTCCCCACTCTTAAAGAGTGGTACAATGATATGCTCTATCCAGCTTGTCGGGAAACCCTCACAAATGGCACGATTAAACACACGTACGATGAGCAGAGCCAAAGTGTCACGCGCATATGAGAAGTGCTCTACAACTAGCCCATCATGATCCTGTGCCTTTCCATTCTGTAACCTGTCTATCGCATCTAGCACCATCAGCATAGTAAAAAAGGTGCTGCTAGCCGGTCTAGATCCTAATGGAGGGGGCGTGGGGGGTTGTCCTGGTGCGTCATATAGCTCTCTAGCATAAGTATGCCATGCCTCAGGTGCAATAATTGGAGTACCAGACTGTCTCCTGAAACATCTTCCATGCCCTCTTGCTGTCCTTCCCCAGGAAGAGTTGGTAGATCTCCTCCTCTAGCTTAGCCAGGTAGGCTCGTTTCTTCCTATGCACAAGGCGTCGAAAGATCATCCTGGCATGTCTATGCGTGTGAGTCCCAATGGCAATCTCATGCTGTAGCTGTGCTTGTGTCTCACGACACTCATCATCATACCAACTTTTTTGTGGGGCAGTGCTGCACAGGGGGGGGGTGGGGGTGGAAGGGATCATAGTGCAGGGAAACGCATATGAGGCAGATGCATGTAGTACAGCTGCCAATCCTCTCCTGATCTCGTTTAGAGGGCTATGCGGGTCTAAAGCAAACAAGCCATCAGATACTGCATCTCGGTAAACCCCAACTGTCTCACGTGTAAACTGATATCTCGGGTACCTAGGTAGATGAGTGGCTGGCCCATCTCTCGGGGATCTACCTACTAGTGTGAAACTCAAGTATGCATGATCGGTTGCTATGCCAATGGGCCGACTGGAAATCGTGAAACCCCGCACATCAGGTATCAACGAAGGAGATCCCATCAAGTAGTCCACTGTGCTCGCTCCCCCTTTAGAGTTCCAGTGTGTGAGAGCATCTGAGCCTTGCCATCTCGATAGGCCATTGTATATGACCAACCCATGTGGACTCTCGAGTGAGAAAATGCCTGCCATAATCTGTAATCTCCCCCTCATCCTGTGCTGATCTCTGCAACCCTACATCTTGTGCCGTGATCTTCCAGTACATAGAATCTAGAGTATCATACAGATCTGTCCCTGTACGTGCATGAAAGTCTCCCAATAGTAATATGTCTCCCATGCTGGCAAACCTCATGATCTCATCATATAGTGGCGTATAGGGCGACTCTCCTGATGGTGCAAACCTGGAGTGGGTTGGGGGAAAGTAGCATACCGCTACATATAGCTCGCGGAACCCCGCTCTGCATATTCGTACCCACATGTACCTTGCATCTGCATCTCTATGTACCACATGTATTTTGTCACGAAGCTCCTCCCTGAAAAGTATTGCCACTCCTCCAGATCCTCTGGTACCTCCCACTGTGCGTGGCTGAGGGCGGAACATTGATTCCCATCTATAACCCCGCTCGTCAGGAAGCCTCTTGTTTGTGCATTGATGGATCTCCGTATACATAGCAATATCAGTGTGTTTGAAAGTATCCTCAAAGTATCTTGCATCTGTTCTAAGGGCTCCATTGCGATTCCACATTGTGAATCCAAGGTCTCATAGGCCGCGCACCGTCAAGCGGGCCTATTGCTTGGCAAACCTTAGCATTCTCGCCTTGAACCCCGTAAGAACTATAAGACAAACAAACTCTCTTTTATGTACAAAGGCCGAGAGCATCTTATAGATGCAAACGAATTGGGTGATACTATCCCTTTTGTATCTCAAGTTCAAATCAATAAAGCAATGAAAAAGAGTGTTTCTTCGTACTTGGTTTTTGTACATAATGATGTGGAACATAGCGAAGTGCATGTACATTCCTACTGAATTTTCTAGTATAGAGATTGTTTTATCGATGCATTGCCAAGAAAAATGCCTCCCTCACGGCTAGAGGATCACCGCATTGATTTGGTGCCAAGTAGTTCGCCTCCTAATAGGCCGGTATATCGTGTAAGTGCTTGCCAACAAAAAGAGATCAGCCGTTGAGAGGTGCAATGAGTAAGTTCTCATGGTTGAGGTAACCCTAGAAGTGAATTTGCAGCTTTTCAATGAGAGGAGTGACTTTCACATCTTTCTCAACAAAGGCTGAATACGTATATATTTCGGGTCCCATGTCTCCCACTTCAAGCCCCAAGGCGGTAGAGAGAGAGAGAAATGAAATGAAATGAAATGTTATATTAACGTCTTCAAAAGGCCATAATAACCTATGAGACCAAAAAGTTACCTCATGGTGGATTTGATACAATGTCTGGATAAAAAACCAGAAAATGAAAAATAAAGATGATACTACTGGCACCTAGAAAATGAAACTGGAACTGGAAGGTAAACAGAAACCCTTATAGGGTGTGAATATAGTGAGGGGGGGGGGGGGGGGGGTACGCTATGGAGGTGAGTGGAGTACAGTGACAGAGAGAGAGAGAGTTATTTGCATAACTCAATGATCTGCTTGATTAATAATTTATGAAATAACCTTACATCAAGTACGTGCTTTTATAGGCTAAAAAGTCTTATCTTTGATACATCACATTAAAGGGGGGCAGTGAGAATGGCTAGGCCAATGACATCATTGCTTATCACATTCAAACATAAATGGCTATAAGCGGTTGTTCACACACATATACAAGAGCTATTCACACACAAACACAAACAGGGGACACGTTCACGATGGAATCATGGATACAGACATAGACTCCGAAATACCCAACAGTTCTAAGTTTTCCTTTCTTCACCAAAGAAACTTTAATGAGGAGTATATATGAAGTTGGCAACAGAGAACATTTGTTGTTGCTGCTGTTGCAAGGTGATGATTGCTTATGCGGCATGCCATACCAGGAATAAAATATAAGGCACCGAATCTTCTGTACAAGGGCAGTTTTTAGCTTGAGTTTAGGGATTTTAATGGGTTTCTGGTGATTTATTTGTGCCTTCTGGCCAAATTTTTGATCACGAGAAGAACATGCCATTTTGGGTGAACAAACTCAGCAAACAGGAAGAAAGGGGATAAAATGTGTGGAGACATGAGCAAAGGTTCTTGAAGAAGAGCAAGCAGTCTAATAGAGCAACTGGGACTATGATGAACTTCAAGATGTTAGTGTTTAAAAAACAGGGCTAAGGCTTGCAGTATTGATAAGTAAATATATGTTTTCTTCTTGTGATAGATTATGCGTATTTACAAAATATGAACGGATCAAATATGATGAGACCCAAAGAAGCTAACAGAAGCACCTAAGGCCTCGCACATTGGGAAAGACATGCAAGTCATAGCATGTAGTATGTGCACGCCTCAAGGATGTGCCCATTCCAAGTGCATCAAGTGACCATCACATGCAGCTGCTTATTTTGCTGCACCTGTCTGGTCACATGCAAAGGGCCATATGCCTAAAGCAACCTGCGACCTAGGTGTCTTGACCATATGGTAAAAGAACTAAAAAAAAAAAATCAACGTATTGTTCTTGCATAAGACTAATAAAACCCAATTCTCCTTTGATACTGTTACTAACACTTCTTACTCACAAAATCAATAGTCACCTGGCATGGGAGGCTCCAGCTTGTATGATCTTTCATATTTGTAATCTTACATTTCACCTGTGAGAATGTGTTTTAGCACATTTTATTTGTCCATAAGTATCTGTGCTACCCTTGACAAATTCAAAGACCAATAGAATGTGGATAATCATTTTCTCATGTGTGAAATGAGAAGTATGTGGCATGTGTTCTTCAAACAATCACACTGCCAAGTGCCTTACAGTTTTATAATCCAGAAGTCTTAGTTTTATCGACCCTTTGTGGTTGGAATATATTCTCTTGATTTGGGTTTTCTTTTCAGGGCAATGTTCGGGACATTGATGGTCTAAATGATCCACGCCTAAAGAATTTTGTGTATTGGTACGTGTTCAGTTTCTTTTATTGAGGAATAATTTTATTCTTAGTCACAGCATTCTACTCATTAGTGGCATTGATCAGGTCAAATTGTGGACGCCCTCGAAAAACAAGTGTTGTAGCAGCTTTACAAGTTGGATCACATCATTTTGAGGGGCAGCTTCCTCCTGGCCACGAAAAGGGAACTGGTGGCCTTCATGAGTGTCCACCTAAAGATCCATCCAGTTCAGCTCGTTCAAAAAGTACGCCATTTAGTCCGGAACGAAGGCTTTCAAAAGATGGCCCTCTGGCAGAGGGTCTTGAGAAAAGTCCAGTATGCCAAGTTTTGAAAAATGACCCAGCTAATACCACCACCTGCACATCAATCCCATGTATTGAAGAGTCCACAGACATGCCAGCAAATGCTAGCTCAATGCAAGAACAACCAAGGAAACATGAAAGATTAGAAGATCAAAGGAAGGTATTGAAGACTGCAGAGCAGACATTGCAAGCTTTCAAAAAGCAGCGGCCTGAAATTGATGGTTCCAAACCACGAAGCCCTGTTGCACATAGCTTCATGGGAATGGCCCCAAATGGTGTGTGTCTGGCAATAGCAGCACCTGTTCCTGCCGAAAAGCGGAGTATTCAATCTACAGTCAACACTCAAGTCACGCCTTTCAGATTGCGTGTGGATAAACATCGGAAGACTCTGGTCGAACGCTCTGAAGCACGGATGTAGGAAATTTTGAACCTTTTTTTTCTTCCACCTCTAACGTGATTTTATAAGTGTAGAACGTCTTATTTAGATGCCATGTGTGCAGACGATCTCAACTTCAAAAGCGCCAGTTTTTTCATTCCCATACAGCTCAGGTACACCATATGCTCTGGTACTATGCCTGTTATTTGTTTGTTGTATTGAAATCGAGTTCTCTTGCTAAGTCATTGACTGTTCATGAAGCCCATGGCTCTTGAACAACTTCTTTCAGATAGAGATAGTGAAGATGAGAATGATGATGCAGTCATGGATCTGGAAGACCGTCGTGTAAGTGATTGAGAATCCCATCTGATAGGGCCAACAAATTTCAGTCCCTTTGCTTGTTGGGAGAAGTACTTCTCGTTCTAGCTCTTTTGTTTATAGGAATGAATGCCAAGGTTCTACCTTGTGCTTTAGGTGAAAAAGATTGGTTGTATCACTGTTGCTAATAAGTAATTGTAGTGAGAATTGAGAGATTCCAGCAGATGTATATACTCCTATTCTACTTCTGTGTATAAATTAGATGGTAGATTCCTCACTCCTTGAAAGTCAGTCTTGTTTCTTAATAGCCATCTTTCTGACTGACTGCTACTAGTATGGAATTTCCCTGATTTTGTTTGAGATTTTTTTCATTGTGAAAATTATACCCTGCTTATGTTTTTGGCAATTTTGCAGATGCTTGATGATTTCGTGGATGTGACACAAGATGAGAAACTGCTTATGCATCTTTGGAATTCTTTTGTCCGCAAGCAACGGTATTATTTTGTTCGGAATAATACTTGTCTTGCCGTACCTCGAAACGTAACCTTTTTCATTTATTTATCGTAGTAGTCTTGTGTCAGTCCTGCATTCATCCAGTTAATGCTGTACATAGAGCAATTAATCATGAAAATTCCGTATCCTTTTCTGCAGAGTACTCGCAGATGGTCACTGTCCATGGGCATGTGAGGCATTTACAAAACTTCATGCGAATAAATTTTGCGATAGCCCTGCTTTGAGAAGGTCATTTTTTCTTTTCTAGGGTTTGTGTCAACTCTATATTCAATTAATTGCACGCGATATTTGCTGAGTTTATTTTTGTTGAGCAGGTGTTTGATGCTCTTTCTCATCAAACTGTGGAATCACAATCTGGTGGATGGAAATACCATCGATCGCTGTCTTCTTATTATTGATTTGTTTAAGGAGACGACCGAGAAGAAAGTGTCGAATTCAAATTTGAAAGCTTAAACGTTCAATTTTGTGCAAGGGTGGCATATTGTTTCATTCGCATATGCGGTTGTTGTATGAAGGTAACAGTCGCCATGTGACCGAAGGTTACTTGGCAAGCGAGGGAGTGCTGTATTTTATGATCGATTCACTTCTAGGTAGTCCTTGCCAAACGTTAAAAGATCACGAATGCTTGCTTTGACCATGGAACTTACATTGGGACATCCAATACATCTCTCACCAAAAGTCTGGATAATCATACATAAGGTTGAAGAATCATCCAGCACACACTCGTGTATGCCACGCATTTTTCCCCCCTTTGCTCTTAAGATGGTTGGGGCCAAACGTGAAGTCCTCGTTCAGGTGTTTTACAGTTGTTTAATAGAGTCAATTTCAGTCTTATTTAGAGAAACCGTTACTGTACATAAACCAGGCTAATTCAACAGGAGGCTAAGTGCTTATAGCTTCCCTGGACTACAAATCGGAAGTATAAAGAAAAGTAGTGGTGCATGGTTTGATTCCCTACTGTGCACCTCCATTTTATCTAATGAATGTAAAATTATACTTTTGCACTCAAAAATTCATCAGTTTAAGTGTATGTCCACACGATTTTTTTTGGTGAAACTATTTGTTTGTTATGCTTGCAATTCAGTAAGAATTCAAGAATGCACTACATAGAAATACAGCAAGCCTCAAATAATCTCTCTCTCTCCCCCTCTCTCTGTCGCTCTCTCTCTCTCTCTGCGAAACAGGAATGTGGGGTCTAGGAGGAGATCATACTCACCATACATCATACATGCCACTAGGCTATCCATCAGATGGTATGTAGCCCTTTCTTTCAAACTTATTCTTGTTTCTGTATATGTAGACAGGTGGGCGTGTGTCAGTTGGAGACTTGCAACGGCAACCTTCACTCTTTGTAGCACCCTAAAGCTTTCATGCGGCTATCATGAAGCTTGTTAGGGAGCATGAGGTTTAATGAAGCCCGTTCGAGATCGGTTAATTTCTATCTTGTGTGTGCTGTGGCCTTACCATGTGTGTTAGGCATTGCCTCATGGGGTTCCCTAATATTATGATATGACATGGGATGCTGTAGAAGATTGTGCTTCTCTATTGTTAGCACGAGTGAAAGGCTTTTTTTGAAGCAAAAGTTAAAAGATCTTGGTTTTTGGTTTGTCATGCGTAAGTCAGCGCGTTAGCTTCTCGAAAATAAGTTTGACCACCCAAAAAAATCTTCTTTTGGGTCTAATAATTGCACATCAACCTTGTCTTTTTCATGACAATAAACTGGTCATTAGATATAAGTCAACACATGTGAGCTTAGAGATGTGTGGAGGTATGAGTCCACACACGTCAATGTGAGCATTAAAAACAACTCATGATAAAAAGGGGTTAAAAAATAAATGTATTTTTGTAACTTGAATAGAAAGTACATGTTTTTTAATATATTTGCTTTGGGAAGCACTACAGAACATTTCACCAAAGTGAAATCCTTGATGCAAACCTCGATCTAGACTAATTGTTGGAAGCAACAATTCAATCCATCAAACCATACCTTCTCAAACCAACCCAAACTCCGATCCCATCAAGCAACCAATATTCAACAAAGTGCTCCCTTGGTAAGGGGCTTTTTTGAATCTACCTCAAGCGAGCTTGAGGAGCTTTGGGAAGAAATGAGCCAGCTAAACACAAACATGAGCTGAGTACCACGGTCCTTTGAGTCCTTGATTTACCAATTGGCTCTGTAAACATTGCCATGAACTGCATGAAAAGAGCATGAAAATTGTTCTATCTTTGGGAGAAGATCCATTGAAGGAGCGGTAGTAAGATTAGGGTTCACTCCTTTAAGAGGTGAAACCATGTTCGATGCCATAATGTTTCAAATATTTGGTGTGAATCTTAAGTTGGGTTTATGCTAACAATAGTCAACAAGAAGTCCAACAATCACAGTTGCGGCAATCGAGACATGTCTCTTTTATTGTACCATTAGAGACGAGTGTTTCTCAAAACACATAACAACACGTACAAATTTCCCACTATCAATCGAAGCTCATTATAGAAGCATCTTCGCCAATGGAACCAAGTTTCAGTTCTTCTCCATTCGAACAAACGAGAAACATGGAATATGAGAAAGGGTGATGAGCCAATGTTTGGAACTATTTCAAATCGAAGGGATTCACGTCCTGAGTCGTAAGTCGACATAGGATAAGTGTCATTGGAAACCACATAGCCAAACTCCAAAAACAAAGGGTTTTGTGCAACGGCTCCCTTACATTCAACCGCCATGTGGATATACATGAGACATGCTTAGGATGGTGTTTGAAATGGAAAGGGGAGTTGCAAACATAGCACCTAGAGATTAGAGTTAGACAAAACAAAGCCATTCCACGTCTCAAAGATAATGACCAAATTTGACGGAATTAGAGATCTCATTCAGTATTTAGAGAAGCTTGATCAAATTTGTGAGGCCATGGGAAGGATTAATAATCTTATCAAGATTTGTTCTTTTGAACTTTGCCATGAAAGGCAAAGTAGGCCATTTGTTTAGGTTTGTAATTTCACTTGGAAAGACCAACTACGAGGACTTGAGGCACATATTCATCATTGTGGGATTCTCACCTAACGGAGTGAGATGGAGTTCTATTGCACAAATCTATAACCTTAAGTAGAGAGAGGAAATGTAATGCACAAATAATTGATGGTTTAAAAGAAGAAAAAATCAAAGAGCACGTGGAAATGCAGCTCATGACTAGTTGTAAAAGCTAATGAAATTGTGAACATTGAAAGTGGTTTTGATGATAGTTGCGAAGCTGTCTCCCCCCTAGGAGACAATGGATGATCTCCTCCTCAAACCAGCTCTTCCCAAAGAGAAGAAACCCATTGCAGTCATTGATTGTGTAGTTAATTGGTGGAAAAGGACCGCAACACTCCAACTTTTCCATGGACTAGTTACTATACCCTCGGTGGATGAAGGCACATTACACCTACCAACATCCCAAGTCTTGTCCTGCACTTAGAAGCCATCACCTCAAGTAACATGTAACACTCAACACTCATCCTGTTGTGTCGGCAATCTCCTCAGACCATTATGAAGATCCAAAATCTCGCAACAAAGACAAAGACAACCCACTAAACCTGTAAACGTCAACCTTAATAACCCTTCAAAGAGGTCATGAAGAAGTGGGTACCCAAGAGAACGCTGGTTAAACAACGAAAGCCTTGATGCCCAAGCAAAGACTTGGCCACCATTTAGCCAAATCATTATCCATGAGTAGATCTACCAAGCAAGAGAGCCCCATACAAAAGAGTTTTACCCAAACCCTAGAGTCATGTTGTTGGATCCTTGTCAAGATATTAGAAGCTCAAGGCTTCTACGATGGAAACCCTTCTGTTTGGGTCCTGAAAATCTCATAGACATCACCCCAAAGTTAATGAGAGTCATGTGACGGCCTTGAGTCCCAGTTCGAGTCCATGAGTTGAAATTCTGCTAGGTCCCAACCAGACATGTTGTTAGAAGAGGAAGGCATCTACAAAGGGAAGTCAAGAATACATGCACCATAAGCCTCTACAACATCAAACGCCAAACCAAAGATGGAGTGGAGACTAAAAGCGATGCTTGCGATGCCAACCCCAAAGCTTAGGGAGGAATGGAGAGCAGTGGGTTTCACCTCGACTCATGTGTTGACACCTCCTTAGAGACGTTGGAGGAGTCCTTGGACACCAAGCAACAAAGAGGTAGAACCTTGCCCATGTGCATAATGGCTTTATCTCCCATCAAAGAAGAGCCATCCATGGTGCCAAACTCCAAAGAGAGTCGTGCACACACATTTGTGGGTAGTGCCAAGAAACCTCAAGGCTCAAAAAGATCACCACGATCCCACAACACCTATGTACGCCACGTCATGACACCAACTCGCCAAGTGGAACTAGAGAGACAAAGCTCAATCAAGCACCTGCTAGCAAAGATGGTGGTAGTGACATCAAGGCTTTCATCATGCATGGGCAACACTCTGCCTTCGTTCAATGAGGCCACACAGTAAAAGTTGAAACCTTAAATCCCATTATATATATGTAATATAGCACTTTATATTAATTTACAAACCCCCTTGAAACAAGGCAGCTCCGGACAGAGGCCCAAACAAAAGAATTTGGGGACATGTTACATATGAAAAGTGATCAATTTTTTGACTAGAATGGTGTTATGCAATCTGCTTTGTGAAAATCCAAAGTTGACCAGTGAGCTACTTGGCATGTGGAATGATTGGTTTGGATACAAGGGAAGGTATCAGGGTGCAAGCCCAATTGAGTTGTTGACAAGGGCCAATTTTCTAATAGAGGTCCATGATATCATATGAGGTGAATCAGAGAGACATGAAACTCAATCCTGGTGGGACTGACAGCACTTTGACTCAGAAGAACAGCGGGCTTCGGACCTCACATGAGATAACCACCATGCAATCCGGATATAGTGGCACATTACGGATCGGCATCCCCCCCGACTTTGTGGTTGCAGGCTGGGAACGCTACAAGAAGATCAATTATCAGGGGAATCAAGAACATTTAGTGAATGGTATGATCCAGGAGGCATATCTTTTGAAGATACATATTGATATATGAGCTAAAGGGTATGTGGAATGTTTGAATGCATCAGGATATGGGAATTGAACAAAAATCAGCATGAGGAATAGATGGCAATACAGGTGCCAGGAAGAACGGTGTGGGAAGTCGAATCAACTTGAATCAGGTCATTGGCAGAAATGAAGAGCTGTGCAGCTACAAGGATGCATACGAAATGGGTTGAAGGTAACATGATGCAAGACCGAAGTACCCTTGGAGGAGAAGGCTTGTAGTTGTGAAGCTGGAAACTAGCATGAGGCAAGTATGAAGAATTGTCGAGTGGAGAAGGCTTATTCTTGTGCAGACGCATAGATGAAGTTTGCATGTGACTGTTGACACCAGCATACTGTAGCGTGGGGGGTGCGGTAGGTACTCCTCTTGGAAGAAATGATGTGGATGAAACCTACAAGGTCGAACAAATGTGGAATGATGAAGCATATGCATATAGATATCAAGGAAGCAATAAAAGGGGCCATGTATGTAGTTAAAGCGACTAGTTATGGGGCTGGGAGTTGATCTTTTGAAGATTGATGCGGCGGGTATGGGACCGTCATGTCGGCATGGTACTTATATATGATGAATATAGAAGAGCAAAGAATGCAAAGCCGCCAAGCCGAATCATTTGGGGAATATTTATATATCAAGTGGGAATGTATCCGATAAGCGGCAATGTTTTCGCTAAGGCCATGATGAGCCTTGTGGCAATGGAGCCACCTCATTCTTTTCAGAGATCATACATATATTTTGCAGCAGAAGGTATCATATGAACGAGGAAGACAATGAAGCTACGCACAAGGAGATGAGATCATATGCAAGGGGCTTGAACCCCCATATCAGGTAAAGGCAATATGAAAGGGGGTTGAACCCCCATATCAGGTGAAGATCATATGCAAGGGGCTTGAAACCCCATATCAGATGAAGGCAATATGGAAGGGGCGTGACCCCAATGTGGAATATCAATTTAGATGAATATGCAATCTGACGGGAATGTGGTTGAACCCGATCGAAGAGTCGGAGCAGGGCGACTTGAAACTCTTGCTACATCATATTGTGGGTCGACAAAAGGTCGGTAGCAGCTGGGCAAGTAAACCTAGCAAGTTCATATGGAGTTGGTGGAAGCTATTGGGATCATTCTCACAATTGGTATGCGAGTGAGGGTAAGACCAAAGATGGCACCAATAACCCCATCATCTATATCACCATGTGTGTCGATGAGGCAGAACTCTCACAGGTTGACAACCGGGCAAGTAAAGCTGGCATAGCAGATATTATTCGGGTGAGGGTAATTCCAATCATGGCATCAACATTCCCCTTTTATCATATCATCATTCGGTGAGGGTAAGTCCAATCATGGCACCAACATTCCCCTTTTATCATATCATCATTCGGGCGAGGGTGAGTCCAATCTTGGTACCAATATTCCCTATCCATATCACATAGCAAAGAAGGACCCAACATAGTGGTCATATCAGAGTGGCCGTGCAACCAATATCACACAGAAGGTTACAAAGTCAGAACAACAATCCGTGGACTGAGGTGTCACAAACACTTCGTGGTCCATGACGGCCCAAACTGGAGAAATCTGGATTTTGGTCATTATGACTAACCATGTTGTCGAGCATGGTGATGATGATAGAATATTGAGATAGACATATACATTATGATTGATTGAGATGGTATGCTTTAATTGATAGAGATTTATATTTTGTGAATACCTCGATCTCTTGGAAATACAAGGATATGAGCAAGCGAAGGAACCTAACTCTATCTCGTAGGGGAAACGTAATTATTATAATAGGAATCTATTCCTCCGATGAAACAGCACTCAATGTGTGTGATCGTGGATGGAACAAGTTCACACTTGGTTCATGGAAGCTAACGCCTTTTCCCTCTTTTCTTTTTGAGCCACGGCCACTAGCTCGTCTCCTAAAATGAACTTGTTTGGGTGCTATTCTATTACGGATCGTAAATAATAATTAGGTTGGAAAGTTACCCGACTCATCGGGTCCACCCATCCATAGGATGGTGCATCCATTCACCCATGCACCCAATCATATTTGTTATCTAATTAGGTCCTACCACACTGTGAAACATATAAAAACAGGTTCTTTAATTATTTCCCGTCATGATTCATTAAGACATTTCTCCCAAAATAGTTGAAAACAAATGGATCTTCAAACACAGTAATAACATTATCACTTTCTCATTACATTATTCACGTGCTCCCACGCAACCCTCACACAACATGGGTGACATGGTTCCTACGGTAGCAATTATTCCTGGAGGCGTCTAGAACTACGAACATCACTCACCCGCTTGGTGAGGACTACTACTAAGTGGGCCCCCAGTTCCCTCGTCCTCGACGTGGCGGTGATGTTAAAACTCAGAGCAATCGATCAAAGTCAATTTGGCTAATCACAATGCTCACCCAGTCACTAGATCTCCAATAGATCTGGATTCTGATACTACTTTCCATTCAAGGGAATCTGCTGTAACTAGTGTATGTCTTATGTGCAAGGTAATCGTCTCGAGAAAAAAATTTATGCTCAAAACGCACATGTTATAAATGGAGACCTAGAAATTAATCTTAACCAAATTGCAATGGGAATCAATAAACATAACCATGAGATTGCGTCTATTACAGATCCAACATACGAGCAACATACTGTGAAAATGGGATGCAATCAACATTTACTTGTGGGGTGGCTAACATGTGTGTATTCTTTGTTGGATATCACACATTGCTTTACTTGGTGAATAAACCTTATGTAATAGGAAGAAATAGCAAATGGTTGTTGATCCTCATATGGAATTTAACTTCTCCATTACTATAAGAAAAGGTTATGTGTATATTCACACAAAACACCTTTTAAGAATACCTAACAAAGGACCTTACTTAGGGGTGAAAGATGATCTTCTTGATGCCCCATTGTTCCATCTTAACCATGTATTAAAATGGAGTGAAGCTAAGTCTCACTACTTGGCCAATGGTCTACCACCTTACCTACCACCATCAAAAAGGACAAAACTAGATGCCTTATCAAGAAGGCCACCCCTATAAAAAAGGACAAAGCTAGAAGCCTTATCAAGAAGGCCACCCCTATAAAAAAGGACAAAGATAGATGCCTAGATGACTTATAAAGAAGGCCACCCTTATCAATTGTTATAAAAATGTTGTACAAGAGAGGCCAAGATGATATCATGAAAAGATGCATTCACATAAAGATGAATTCATTGTGTCATTCTTATGCTAGGTCATTCGAGCATTGGATACTTTACATCCAATTTCATAGCTCACAAGTTCCTTCTTCAAGAAGACCTATAGTGTTTAACACTCTTTGAAGATGTCACATAATTCATTAAACAATGTGACAAATGCCAAAGGTTCAAGCCATGGTCCAAGAAGAGAATATAATGCCACTCACTCCAATAATAGCACTTTATCCCTTCAGGAAGTGAGATATAAGTTTTGTTGGCCCAATTAATCTAGCTATTGAGGGATCACATGTGCATTATATCATAGCCACTGTCTGCTCTACTGCTACCAATTCCTATACTAAATGGACAAAGGTTACCTTAGCCTTACCGAAGCATGTGTCATTGGGCTTTTCCTTAGAGCCGTAAATGCAACTTCCCATGTGGGTGCACTATCATGTTCTCACTCCATTATCACGTCAGAATGCTCCTTTGCCAAAGTGCTAAAGGGAGGACTCTCTATGCCTTGATAGAGGCAACAAGAGATCCATCTTCGCAGTGGTTCTCTCTCAGAAAAGGTGGGGGAAGAAGAGGGAGCTAATGCAAGAAGAAAACCTACAATCAAACCTATCTAGCATGCATCTACTAAGTAAGTAAGATTCAATAGCAAGCAAGAAAGAAGAGGGAAGAAGGAGAGCTCACAAGAAAACTATTATAAGGGAAGGATTATCTATTGCTTCTTGTCAAAAATGCCTTATATACAAGTGACTAGTTTTCACACTAGGCTAGCCAAACTTAAAAATGGTCCAATCTCTATCACTAGTCTTAAGCAACTATGTATACTGAGTCCATAGACTTTCCCTATTTGATATTTAATGCATGCTAAGGCTGCTTTCTTTGTTTTGCCCAACTTTGAGCCTCTAGGTACTATGTGGGTTACAACCCCCCTTTCCATTTTGAATGACAACTTAAGTATATCTTATGCATATTCACGTAGAAATAAAACATAAGGAGGTGGTTGCATTAGACCCTCTATTTAAGGGTATGAGATCTCTTACCATATGGGTTTGGGCTGCATGGTTTCCAATAGCTCTTGTCCTCTGCGCCAACTTAGCCTTAAGGTTGCAGCAGGCTCACTACTGCATGGCTGAGGACACATTCTGTGAATATGCTTATGGATCCCTTTGTGGATGAGGTAGTCCCTAATAATGACTCTTTACTCTTCCTTGCATTTCCTATTCCTTGTTTAAATGGAGAAGATTTGGAACTTGGTTCCATGATAAAGGCACTTCTATAGTAGGCTCCGTGGTTTGGAGAGCACTACTCCTACTTCTTGCATTGTGTATGCTTGTTGTTGTTGGGTGTATTATGAAATACTTATCACGAGTGATACAACAAAAGAGACATGTCTCATTTGTTATTAACTGTGATTGTTAGCTCGGCTATTTAATAGTCGTGGTCTACTTGGGATAAACCCACTCAAGATCAATACCAAATGTTTAAAACATTATGACATCCAATAGGATTTGATGGCTTCTTGTGGTGGGAGAAAACCTTGAGGTTCCTCGTCCTAATCTTGCTCCTTTACTAGAGGGCTATGCCCAAAAATAGGGCAGTTGGATGTCTTTATTATTATAAAATTTAAGGTTTTGTTTACAAGCTAGTTGGTGAATCTGGAGTTCGGAGAACCATGGGTGGCTCTTGTTTCCAATTTTCAATTGTTCCTCCACTCACTTCTGTGCCTTGTTGGCTCATTCCTTCCCGAATCTCCTTGCTTGAGGTGAATCCAAAGGAGTCTAACCTTCTTAACTAAGGAGTAATCTGCTGAGTATTGGTCATTTGTTAGGATTGAAGGCTTGGTGGGTTTGAGGAGGTGTGGTTTGATTAGGATAAGAAATAAGGAGCATATCCTATGGTCAAAGTAGAGATGATTTTGAGAAGGTGTGGTTTGATCAAGGTTTGAGGAGGTGCGGCTTGATCAAGATAAAAGATAAAAAATAAGGAGCATATCCTATGATCAAAGTAGAGATGGGTTGGCGAATCTTTCTTTGATATAAGGTAGAGTCTATAGGATTTGATGGCTTCTTGTGGGGTGGGAGAAAACCTTGAGGTTCCTCATCCTATTCCTGCTCCTTTACTAGAGCTATGCTACAAAATAGGACAGTTGGATGTCTTCTTTATAAAATTTAAGGTTCTATTTATAGAGCCAATTGGTGAATCTGGAGTTTGGAGAACCATGGGTGGCTCTTGTTTCCAGTTTTTCAATTGTTCCTCCGCTCGCTTATGTGTCTTTTTGGCTCATTCCTTCCCAACTCTCCTCGCTTGAGGTGGATCCGAAGGAGTCTAACCTTCTTGACTGAGGAGTAATTTGCTGAGTATTGGTTGTTTATTAGGATAAGGCTTGGTGGGTTTGAGGAGGTGCGGTTTGATCAGGGTAAAACATAAAAAAATAAGGAGCATATCCTATGGTCAAAGTAGACAAGTTGGCGAATCTTTCTTTGATATAAGGTAGATTCTATAGGAAACTTTGGCGAATGTTTGAAAATTTTCAGGATATATACTTACTTTTAGTGTAAATTTGGTAATTTTTCTTTGAAATTTACCCAAAAAGTACAACCTTGGGCTGATATATTAAAAAAGTCACCATTTTTAGGGTCTAAAATAGCCCAAGCCTTTTGGAAGACCCTTGAAAATTAGCCTTTGGGATAAATTTCGCCCCTAATTTTTTCCTTGGGTTTGATGTGCTGCAATTGACACTGTATTATTGTTTCCCATAATTAGTCTAAATCGAGTTCACATCAAAGGTCCCGAATGTTTTTGAATCACAAACAAGTTTTTTTGGGGGTTTTTTGGGACTACAAGGCCCACATGTCTAGGTTCATGCCTTGACTCACGTCTCTAGGCTATATCTGTATGTTCACAACTACATACTCATGTTCATGTTCATGTCTCTAGACTCACGTCTCCAAGCTCATGTTTGTATGTTCACATCTACACACTCATGTTTGTAGATTCACATTTGCAGGCTCACATGTTAGGTTCACATCTCTAGCTCTAGGTTCATGTCTCTGGACACGTATCTAGGGTCACATATGCAGGTTTCACATCCCTTGGCTCATGTGTCTCTGGGTTCAGATGTCTCGCTAGGCTCATGTATGCACGCTCACACCTTTTTTGTATGAACTCACCTTATGTACTTCCTTGGTATGAAATAGGCTTATATAGGGCACGAAAATCTAAGAACAGAGCCTATGATAGGGTTGCTGTGCATTTATTAGATAATAAGTGTACTTAATTTCCCATAATAATTACGGAGAATAAGAATTTTCCTTGGAATTTATACCTAGTAAAGATTGTATGATTAAAAAATCTTCTAAGGACATGTGTATGTATGGGTCTTAATGACTATAATAACTAGTTCGTACTATATTAGGACTATATTAGGTATACCTACCTCTAGGCCCACATGTGTAGGTTGTCATGTCTAAGCTTACAACTCACGTCTCTAGGCAACTCACGACTCATGTCTCCAAGCTCATGGCATCTCAGGTGTCTAAGATCATGTCTTTTTATGTGGGACTATAAGCTCACGTCCCCTACTCAAGAGTTAGTTTGGATTGGTTTTCTTTTGTGATTTTTTAATGATTTTTGGACTTTATGGGGTGAGATTAAGGGTCCTAATCCTAGTTATTAATAGTTGTAATGTAACTAATTAAGTGTTTTTTATTATTTTTAGATAATTTTCCATGCTTCTACTCTACCAATTCAACAATGCATAAACAAATTATGAAATGCATGAACAAAAATTGATAATTTCACTCTAATTCAACCTAACGGAGCTCAATGCTCACGTTTTTGGAGTGAATTCCACTCCTAATTATAATTGCTAAGCTAATTCTTAGATCAAAGCAATATTATAAGCTTTATGTTTGCTAAGCTTGTAATTTCAAAAGCTATATCTTTTGAAATTAGAGTTTATGTACTTTTGAGAATTGAGAAACGCAAACTTAAGAGTGTTAAGAAATTTCCAATTATCAAGCTCTAATCTTTTCACTTAATACAAGATAACCAAGCAGTTGAGAAAGAAAATTAAGGATTTCTTTTTTCAAAAATAGAAATTTGAAGTAAACTAAACTCTAGGAAAATAAAAAGAAAACACAATAAATCACTCTAAGGTTTTAATGTGGAATGCCTTTCAAGGTGTGACCTCTAATTGACATGAGACAACCAATATCTTAGAATAGGCACTAGAACGAGGCTAAGCCATACAGCTATCCCCAAAAATGACACCAAAAATGTTTAGTCTAGTCTCTTACCTTGTTGACATATGTGTCATAGTGGGGACTTGCCAAAGAGCTATAAATATACCTTCCACTTCTGGATGCGCTAACTTTGCTTCGTGCTCTCTCCTCATTTTCATAATAAAGAGCTCCTTGCTAAAGGGGTGTAAAGTGAGAGAACCTTCCTAGCCTTGATGGAAGAAACCAAAGATCATTTCCATTCATCTCTAAATCACTTAAGAGGATTAAGAGACTCTAAATGCTATGGAAGCCTTAATCACTCCAAACATGCTAGCATCCATCTACACTACAAATAAATCAAACCAAGACAAGCAAGAGAAAGAGATGGGGTGAGTAGAGAGCGCAAAAATCAAACCAAGACAAGCGAGAGAAAGAGAAAGGGTCTGGAGAGTGGGCAAAAAAAGCGCAACGGGGAAACATCAAAGGAAAGAGCTCTCATACTTTGCTTCCCCTCTGTTGAGGCGAAGAAGGAGTTCTTGAAGAGGCGACCCACTTTAAAGAATACAGGCATTTTTCTTGGTGACGATCTTACTCTTTCACAGCTTGCACATATGAAGGAAGTCATGCCAGAGATTAGGGCGGCAAGAGAAAAGGGAAAGATAGCATTTTATAGAGAAGGGAGGGTGGTCATCGTGGAGCGACGCTCTACATGACGGTGCGAGACCTATAGGACCAAATTAAAGCTTGCAGCTTGGAACTGCAATGGATCCCTCAGACTTGATGTAGGTGCCTTTGAGGACAGCTTTAGAGATAGAGATATAGTCTTCTACTCGGAGACTCACCAAGCCCCTGGTCAGATGATGCCACAGGTGACAGGATACAGATGGGAGATAGCTTGCAGAGTAGGGACGAGATCGGTACACAGTAGTAGAGGATCAGGGGGGTGGCAGTTCTTTTCAAGGAGGAGCTGCAACCCCTTCTACACATCATTCGGAGAGATGATCAGGCCAGATATATGTGGGTGAGACTGAGGGCCGACACAGGCAGATTCCTGTATATTGCCATATGCTATTTTGCTCCTAGTACATCGACATATGCAGCACCTAGAGGGCAGTCTCCTTTCTCTGTGCTAGATGATAACATATGGGAGTTCTCTAGGGATGGAGACATCATCCTGTTAGGGGACTTTAATGCCCAGACGGGCAACCGCTAGACAGCCTTTTATGATACCTCAAAGGAGATGCTGAGAGAGCTGGACACTCTGGATATGGGATTAGACAGACGCTCATAGGATGCAGAGTGCATAGAGTATGGGAGATATTTGGTAGATATGGGGAGTGCACATGGGTTGGCCATACTTAATGGCTTGCAGAGGTTTCCGTCTCAGCAGCTAGATTTACTTGCTTTCCACATAGACATGGTGCTAGCACAGTGGATTATGTTATGGCTATGCCGAGCTTTGTTTCATGCATTGAGGACTTCACAGTTGGATCTCGGCCCATTGGGGTAGTAGTGGATCATGCATTGTTGACATTGACCATCTCTTTTCACTTTACCACAGCTCAGAGGACACGAGGGGCAGATCACACTCGATATACTTTTACTTCAGAGACTGATGTTGTCTACAGAGATGGGATTTATAGACGTCTGTACACAGAGGAGCCAGGGAGACCTTTGGAGGAGCTGACCCATATACTGACAGAGACTTTACAAGATGCAGCGAGAGAGGCATATCCCATATACTCAACCTGGCCAGAGACAGCATTCTCGGTGTATGCCCCAGAACAGCTGGTATGATGAGGAGTGCAAAGAGACAAGAGCCCGACTGCAGCGAGAGGTTGCTTTGGGAGTCACTACTCACCGACAGTCACGTATTGCCTTTCGGCGCCTTGTGCGAAGGAAGAAGCGAGCCTTCCTTGCTCAGCTAGTGCAGGAATTATACCAGCTGTTCTTGAGCCAGGATTCGAGGGAGGCTTGGCGTTTGTTTCATGAGTCCTCCCCTGCTTTGGCCATCACTTCTACAGAGGTATGGGGTAGGTATGCAGCATCTCTATATACAGTTCCTGGACAGACACCTTTTCTTGACCCGCCACCACAGCACCATGCCCACCACAGACATGTACTTTCTTTACTGCCGCAAAGATGGTAAGGAAGGCCATTGATAGAATGAAGACTGGGAGAGCATATGATCATGATGGATTGGTTTGCTGAGCACTTTATTCATGTGAGAGACATGCTGGCAGAGCTTCTAGTATGATGTTCAATCATGCTATGTGTGAAGGCTTACTCGAGACTTGGAGTAGGTCCACCATCGTGCCTATCTTCAAGTCAGGGGACCCTATGGAGCCAGGGAATTATCGCACTATTATGATTTGTCACACACTAGCACGATTGTATGCATCCATTTTTGAGCAGCAGCAGTTGAGTAGATAGGCAGAGAGAGAGGGCATTCGAGCAGAGGGACAGGCAGGGTTCAGGAGAGGTTTCTCTACTCTTAACCACATCTTGACTCTGCGGACCATTATTGAGGAGGGTAGGTCGCATGGGCGACGGATTTATTGTAGCTTTGTGGACTTCCGCAAAGCATTTGATACAGTGCCCAGAGCCATATTGATGAGGCGATTACAGGAGATGGGGGTACCCACACAGAGCTCATATGGGGGATTATGGCTTTATATAGATCAGTGTTGCAGGACAGGTACGCACCCCAGAGGGGGTCTCTACTTTGGTTCACTCCATTATAGGAGTGAAGCAAGGTTGCCCGTTATCTCCTTCATTGTTTGGTATGTATGTGGATGAGGCTTTTGACTACATTGAGAGATTGGGGGACAGAGGAGCCCAGCTAGCAGGTACATGGATCCCACTATTGTTATACGCTGATGATATTGTGTTGATCTTTGACTCCCCTAAGGAGGGTATGCAGCATCATCTGGATGCTTTACATGAGTTTGCACATGATAGTGGATTGTCTGTCAACCTTGGCAAAACCAAGGTTATGGTGTTTAACACCACGCCACAGTGGGTTAGGTGATTAGCTCCCACATTTACATATGGGCAGGAGATTGTGGAGTATACAGATGCATATACATATCTTGGGGTAGTATTCAGTGGGCCAGTGTTTTCGATGAGAGGAGAGCAACAGAGACTAGATTGACTAGAGCACATGTAGCCCTGTGTGCTTTGGAGAGGATGTGTTCGTCTCGCAGGTTCAGTTTTAGGAACCTCGAACAAAACTTTGGCTTTTTGACACTCTAGTGACATCAGCTATGCTTTATGGAGTGCAGATATGGGGACCTTCAGTGGGCCATCACAGTGCAGGCGGGTGGAGAGGTATGGAGAGGCCTTTGGTATCTATGATTGCTAGGATTATAAGAGCCAAGGCCGTGGTACCTCATGAGATTATTTGAGCAGAGCTGGCAGCTGCTCCTCTGGTGATTGAGGCTATTACGAGATCAGTCTCCTACATACATGGCTTGTGGGATCTCTCCCGAGACAGATATGCACGCCTCGCCCTTGAGTCCTCCCGACAGTTAGCTTTACAGGGAGACACGGAGATGACATCTTGGTTCCAAGCACATGGTTTTAGCATGGACAGATTGCCTCCCTTCCAGTATTCTCTAGATGCACCCTCTCTCACTCTCACACGGACAGATTTAGTTCAGCTTAGGAGGACATGGATACAGCCGACTGAGGAGCTGGGCACGAAGATGGCTTTCTACAGAGAGCATTTTCTTCAACTCACAACAGTAGATGGTTTTGTGATCAGACCCAGTTACATAGATGTACACTTGTCTCATGCAGTACGATGTGTTATTGGTCAGATTCGCACATCCTCACACCAGCTTGAGATTGAGATTGGCAAGTATACAAGCTGAGGCCAGGATATGCCGAGTATGCCATGGGGAGCCAGAGACAGAGCTGCATTATATATGCCATTGTACTGCATACTATGAGATACGTGGTCGTTTCCACTATTTATTCAGAGAGGGTTTTGGACCACTTTCCGGAGTCATGGGGTACCAGGACCAGAGGTGTTTGGGATTGTTCTTGCTTGAGCTGCGGCGGAGATATAGAGATAGCCTGCTTAGGCACACAGAGAGCCAGACTCAGAGGCACATTATAGACTTCTTTAGTCCAGCCATCACTGCGCCAGATGGACCACAGCAGTAGTAGGACATGGATACCATCCACACCAGCGATAATTGATCGTGCGATTGAGCTTGGGTGGTCCAGACGCCCACGACTACGGAGGAGGGCATCCCAGCATAGACAGAGGAAGCATAGATAAAGGTTGCAGCGACGACGACGGATTCGGATTATTCTTGTGAGACATGCGGGACACCCAACCAGGGTGCTGACCATAGAGGATATTGAGGAGATCCGCCAGCGTCCGATGCGACACATATTATGAGATGGAGGCACCTCCATAGTGTACCCCCCCGTCCCACATGATATTGTATCCCCTCACTGTACTCCACTCACCTCCATAGCGTACCCCCCCCCCTCACTATATTCACACCCTATAAGGGTTTCTGTTTACCTTCCAGTTCGAGTTTCATTTTCTAGGTGCCAGTAGTATCATCTTTATTTTTCATTTTCTGGTTTTTTATCCAAACATTGTATCAGATCCACCATGATGTAACTTTTTGGTCTCATAGGTCATTATGGCCTTTTGAAGACGTTAATATAACATTTCATTTCATTTCTCTCTCTCTCTCTCTCTCTCTCTCTCTCTCTCTCTCTCTCTCTCTCTCTCTCTCTCTCTCTCTCTCTCAAAAGTAAAATAAAATGATATAGCCCAATCAAAAGCAAAACAAAATTATTATAATAAAATGATACCCCAAAACATTCTTGCACATCCCATACATCTCTGAAGTTAAAATTAGAACATGAGTTGTCCACTAAACCAATTCAGGGTAAGTATGTTCTCTACGTAGACATTCGATTATCTCCCTTTCTGTCAAAATTGCTTTGGTGGATGAACATGTTTTCATTTTGGCTCAATCCCATGATTCTCATGTACAAAAAGTACAAGTGCTTGCATGCTAAGTAGGGTTTTTGCTTTCTGACCCTTCCCAAGAAATCTAGACATGAGTGTGATGGATGCATTTCTATGTGCACATCATAACTTCCCACATGAGAATCTTCTCTAAACATCTCAATGGGGAAAGCCTCATGTTTGGAATCTTGAAACACTTGCACTTTGTGTAACTTATGCATTAATATCTAGTGCTTTTTTTATCCTGTTTGTAGATTCTTCTGAAATGCCTATTCTATATCTTGTGTGATGACCATCTCGTGACATATCATTTCTGAATGTGTTTGCCTCTTCCCTAGGCATTTCTAGTTGACTTGAGCTCATAGGAGTTTGTTGCTCCCTTCCCAATGTCTTACTTTGTAAGTTATAGCCTGACAAAGCACCAATGAGTTGACCACCTCAACAGTCACATTAGTGCCTTCGGCCACCATTGGCCATATAGTAGGCACACCATGTAGGGGATGGTCAATATTCTTATCCACATCCCATGTATATTCATAATGTCATTATTGCAAAACCACATCATTTGACTAGTTTTCCTAGCAGCACATGGGACCTTGTTGAAAAAAATGATAGTGCAGGTACTTTTCCTACAATCATGCGACCACACTTACTACTCCCTATATGAACCAAACACTTTACTCGGCTACCCATTGGAGTACTCCTAATTGCCCAAAATGGCCCAAAATATCGTGTGTGGGTGCTTTCATTATGATTTTGTCACTTGTTGATTCATATCTTGTGTCCACATCTTCATTGATAAAACGTATTTTCCTACGACGTCCAATAGACCTCCTATCTGTCATGTGTACGTTATACTCAGGTCTATGAATAGCATCATCATCCACATCAATTACATTGGATTTGGTGTTATTTTTTATTTGAAACCCTCGTTGGCTAACCATCTTCCATGTTTAGCCTCTGACAAGTTTGTTCGTGGCGGACATGGCTAATCATCGCTCTTCTCCACCTATTTAATAGTTCAAAACATGTTAAAAATATTATTAGAGACACTATTTTTAAGACAATGGGTCTTATACACATACTGAAGTCATTACATTACACGAATGTGCAATGCGCACTTCCCACTAGCTTAGCCAAAGGTCCATGACAGGTATATCTAAATCTCTTACATTTCCACTACGCCACCATTGTTGGATAAGTCAACCTTGAGCCAGTGCAACCTTTTTTGTTGATTTGGTTTGCCACTTCTTTCCCATGCTCTTATGTACACCTTGGAAAGCCTTTATAACATACTTTATGGTATGTATATTTAGGCATAATGCCAATGAAATAAATAAGAGAAATCCGACCTTTCATTTCTTGTCCTTCATTGTAGAATTCTCTAATGGCATTCTAATTTGCTTGGGCATCTGCCCCATGAAACCAAAAAAGTCTATCTTTTCAAATCCATTTGTCACCATAGCATTATTTATGCACTCCTAAAATAATACTTGGGAAGTCTGGTCCTCTTGTTTCATCTCGCAAGTTGCAATAGCTAGAAGCTCCTACAGGTTACAAATAAAAGTCAATGTGCTAAAAGAGGTAATAACAAAGAACTACTTTTTTTCAAAAACCATTATTACTAGCACAACCTTGGATCGTGAACGTGACAAGCCATTGTTACCCAATCCATGATGCATCTAGTGTGGTGGAACTAGATCCAAGATCTCCTTAGATCACCGATCTCATTCTATTAACAAGTTCGATGCCTAAGGCTAGTTCTTTAGTAGACATCTTGAAAACAAATCAACGATCAATTTCATTACCTTGACCTGGAAATCGGCTTTCATGGAAGAAGTCATAATTAGAATCCCTCTTTAAACATAGAAAGTCATCATAGCCAAAAGATCGGACAGGAGGTCCTTGGCTTGTGTTGCTGACCTTTGAAACCTACAAGAATGGAATATTTAATCACTTTGTAAATATGGCCTTAACAAATGTTTCATTAAATTAACTCATCACTTGTTCACAACTAGCGAGCCAAGCTCTTCTAGCACATTATTGAATTCTTTATCTCCAAGGCCATGTCCTTGATCTCCTTCTCAGACTAATGAAGTTAGCACCAACTCCTTAGCAACACACATTTGCACCGTCCTTGGACCAGCACTTGTATCAACTTTAATTATGCTTTAAACCATTACTTTAGTCTTATCAAGAAATATCTTTGATGTTCTAGCCTAGACACCCTGGGAATGAATTCCAGTGTGTATTAGAAGCCATGTAAGTCTGTCATCACTAGGCATGCCATAATACACATAACATGCACAAGATGCCTTGCAAAGTAGCTGCCTTTTTACAATAGTGACAATTGAGATTTCCATCATTAATGACTAGGACACCAATGGCACAAGTTTTCTTCATACAACTTTTGAAACTAATGTCATCAGGGAAGCCATTGTTCAAATACCAAGGGCATGTGTTATGTAAACACAACACTTCACCAATGCAATGCCTTATCCTACACACCATGGAGCCTTTGACATTCGATGTAGCTACCTTTTTCCATGTGTGACCATCGTACTTATGATCCATGCCATCCATTCCTACTCTAGAACCCATGGTGGCAGGAAACTCAGATATTGCATCCCATCATAGAATCTAGGAAGCTCATGCACATGTAACACGCGTGGTATACGTCCCACCAACTTTGTCAAAGTGTTCTCCTTCCTCATATTAAACAAGAACTCCATGATGCTTTTTAATTTCAAGGGAGAAAGTACTTCTTGATTAGGAAATTGGGTATATAGAGGCACTGCATCTAATACAGATGTCTTCTATCAGCAGACTATCTTCAATATTGGAAGAACTTTCAATGTTCACATAATTAGAGAAACGATAACCAAAGATCATTTACGTTATCATTTCCATTAGGGTTAGGGTTAGTGTTAATAATTTTAACTTCAGTGTAAAAAGGGAAAAAAAGTAAAATTTTATTTCTAGCCAAAAAATAGTATGTTTTCTTTTTAAGTCTTTCAATTATATTTTTAATTATTCTTTTAAATGTTCTTGTAAATAATCATTTCAAATCCTTGTGTTATTTTGGAGATTAATAGTCATTACCCAAAATATGTAATGGTTAACAAAAAGGAAGACAACCATCAACACAAACATTGGTGATAATGTATGCAAGAAAATAGTGAGCAAATAGGTAAACATTGGCTCAAAGTTATGTTTTTGTTACATGCTTTGGTTGCTTAAGTGCCAAAAGAGTTTATGTGTGCAGAGAAAACAAATGGGATACAAAGAATCATCAACCCCCAAATGATAGGCTAAAAAGTCTTATTTTAATGATGATAGACTAAAAAGTCTTATTTTCCAATCTTAACCTAGGGCTAAATTTATGATGTTCAACACCTCTTTTTACATAAATTATTAAAATTATAGCCTTTAAGTTAGTGTAGAGATCACTCTGTGCATCTTATTTTAAAGGATATCAAGCAAGAGGTAATATCCAACAAACCTTGACAACACTAGACATTTTCATTTATTGTAGTCCTAAAAGTTGACAAAACTTGGCCAACCTCAAAGGATCGATAAGATTACACGTAGCTCTTATATTCTTTATATAGCTCCCAATTATAGTGGAAGTCCATGTTATTTGTTCCTTATAGTAACCATTTGTTCTATGGTTCCTTTTCTAGACATGGAACATCTTATTAGACATCAAAGAAACTAATGCACTCATTATCCACCTCTCCCCATTACATCATCCACAAGTTACTCACTATAAAAAAAAGGGACCTTTGTCTTTAGCATAACCCTTGTTTAGGCGTGGTGGTGGCAAACATCATATTAGCCTTCGGACGGGACGGTCTCGACGCGCACACGATCGATCAAGCGTGGGCGGCAATATCACATTTTGCAACAACATGCGCTTTGCTTTGCTTGTCTATGGTGATGAAGAGGTTGTTGTTGACACATTTGATTTATCATATCAGGTTCGATCACCGATTGAAGGTAAGGGTAGATTTTCAAATTTCAACGTTGATGGTGAGCATTGGATTGTTTTGAACGAACAATATGGATGGGTATGTGTTTGATTTTTTATTTTTTATTTTTTATTTTTTATTTTTTGCATCTTGAAAGCCTTAGAGAAGCATACTAGAAGTTAACAATATGGATGGGTGTGTGTTTGAATTTTTTGCATCTTGAAAGCCTCAGAGAAGCATACAAGAAGTTAACAAGGGGGGAAGAGAATAAATTTTAATACAATCAACTTTGGCTCGCTCTACAAAATAGCTAAATTGTTTCTCATAGTTGTAAGGTGATGGCCTCTCAAGAGCTAGATGCTAGTGCACTGGTAGATATCTATGTGGAATGTTATGCCCTTGCAAAAATATGACTGTTTGTAAGCTCATGTTTGGAGTGTAGTCCATTAATTACAAGAAATGCCATTCCAAAAGTCCTAGTGTGTGTGCAATGATATGTGATGTATTCCATGTTTGCTGAAAGTGATCCATTGCAATGCTAGTATGTTGTAATAGTTGCTATCTAGAAAAGACTTGGTATGTGGGCATCCTCATAGAGTAGGCTTAGTGTATGATGTAATTGTTTGTATGATCAATTTTGGAGTGAAGCCCACTAATTGCACAGTTAATGCCATTCCAAAAAATTTAGTGTGTGTGCAATGATTCCATGTTCTTTGTTGAAAATGATTCATTGCGTGGAAGTATGTTGTAGTAATTGTTATCTAGAGAAGTCTTAGTATGTGAGAGTCTCCATAGCAAGCTTAGTGTATGGTGTATTCCCTGTTGTTTGTTTGAGAGTGACCCTTACCATGTAAGGACACTTCAGTTATTCATATTGAGTAGCAATGCATACAACTATAAGATTAGCCCGTAGTTTATATTGTAACCTAAAAGATTTACCACAGTCTACACTTTAAAATTTTTGCTTATATAACATCCAATAATGAGAAGCACCTACAAGTGGGAAGAAAGAGGGGAAGAGAAATCTCAAAGTTAAGACAAGCATGTAAAAGGGTATAGTGTACATATTTTGATGGGCATCATGCTAGCAGGGCCATAACTCACTTATTCACTAGTCTAATCTCTAAGCCCTTATTCCCTAAGTTCCTTATTCCCTAAGTTCCTTATTCATCAACAAATAAGGCCTAAGCATAGTGAGTTATGGCATCATGCTGGCCGTAAACTGACTTATTCAACAAGACTAGTGAGTTATGGCGGCATCACATTGGCCATAACTCACTTATTCGAATAGACTAGTGAATAAGTGAGCTATGGCATCACTCTAGCCATAACTCACTTATTCACTAGTCTAGTCTCTAAGTCCTTATTCCCTAAGTTCCTACTTCAGCAAATAAGGCCTAGGAACATCCTTAGTCATCATACCCTAGTGCGATGGATGTAGACCTTGAATTTATCTCTAAGTCCTTATTCCCTAAGTTCCTAATTTAGCAAATAAGGCCTTGGCACATCCTTAGGCATACCCTAGTGTGATCAATGTAGACCTTGAATTTATCTCTAATGAGAACATTTAACCTTGTTATTGACACTTTATACCATGTGAATCCATCTTGGGCAAGCTATGCATGTGCTTAATCTTAGTGCTAAAGCTTTGTCTATCTGCACACACTTCTCTTGATCTGGCCTTTGCATCGGATTGCTTTCTTATTTGACCTTTTAGACCTTTTACTTGCATTGCCTCATGTGACTCACTTAACGTGATGTGCGTGATTCGAAGGTAGTGAAGCTCTATGTGAATGTGACCTTGTCTTTTGTGGCTTGTAGCCACATGATCTGCTCCTCGGAGAGATGTACTATAATCAGGCTTGCCTTTTTTTCTTAGGAGAATGGATTTTTTTCTCATTTTCTTCTCCAAGAAAAGGAAAAATACTCACGTGCATGCATATTAGCCTTTTATATGGAATAATTAATTCTCATCGTTGAGATCACCTTTTTGTGGTGTGTCCGTTGATTGCCTAGCTAGCTTTACAAACCACTATCTTGATTGCTAGTAAACTTTATTGTTTGTATGAAAATTTTCAAATGCTAAAAAGCAAGTGATTGATAAAACACATGCTAAGAAATGTGAATCACATCTTTCAGATCACTCAATTGGGCTTACTAGTACTCAACCTGCGTGTTGTTGCGGTGTGTAAAAGACATTAAGAAGCAAAAACCAAGAATGGAAGCCAGAATACAAAGGGTCAATCAGAATACAAAGGGTCAATTTAAGGGATTTTTTCCTCTTATTTTTTAGAAATCCAGGATTTCTTTTTTCTCTCCTCTCCTTGTGCCTTGGTTGTCCATGGTTAATCTATAATAGATTGATAATATGTCCGATGCATCTTTGACTCTTTGTAAGAACATCATGTATACATTGCCTTTTACTATATTTAAGATCAATGTCATGAAGCCCTTAATAATTAATGGGTGCAATACACAACTTTGTTAGTATGTCAATGTTGGTCTTGCCCTTGCCTAGGTGTTGCAACTACTTCCACAACCTTGACAAAGGTTGTAAATAATACTTAGTTATAAGAATATTACCCAATTTTAGAAGAAGAGCTTGTACGTAAAGTAAAGCAAACTATTTTTTCTTGAGATATATTTTGAGCCCCAAAAGGCTATTTTGAGTATAATTAATTAAAATACACCAAGAAGAAGCATGGGATCACTCTTATGTGGGGGTAAATTGGACCTAATCTTGTGTTCTTATCTCTATTCTTTTATTTTTGTGCAATTTAATATTTCAAAGCCCAAGGCAACCATCACTTTGTGAAAGTAATTGAAGTAATATTAAAGAAATAGCCTAATATTGAAGAGGAGACTTGCTCTGGACCATTAGGCAAACAAATTCCAAGTGGTGGTTTTGTAAAACCAAAAACCACCCTTTTTTCTCAAAAGTGGCTTCATGAGAGCAAGATCAAGAAAGCTATGTATGAAATCAGCATGTTCAACTCTTAGAAGAAGAATTGAGCAACTGTTTCTCTAATTAGAAATTGGAGGGCTCACAATCTCTCCCCCACCCTCCATGAAGGTAGGTGCATGTTGAAAAATCCCCCCTCAAAAATGTTTTTGCCAAATATGGTAAAAACTTACTTTTCAAACTTAAAAAACTTATTTTTTGAAGCCTTTGGTCCTTCCCTTTATAATTATCCCTTCCCTTTATGGTTTCCCACTACTACCTAGTAATTTCTAGTATTTTTTTTAGTATTTTTAAGTATTTTAAAATTTTATTTTAGCCCAAAATTACCCAAAAAAACATATTTCTCACCCAAAAAGCCCAAACAAATCCCTAAAAATCCCCCCAAAAAATATCATAAAATTATTTTAAAAATCCCAAGCTTTACTAACAATCCCAATATTTTTCTTTAATTTTCTTGAATCTTCACCATAGAATCCACTCCTAATTTTATCAACCCCCTGATAACATCAATATCAATACTCAAGATGATCATGGTGATTTCTTTGACCCCACATCCATAGACAACACTTGCTCTCAATGCATTTAACTACTCAAGCAATTACTTCAATACGAGCAACAAATGTGCCTCGACCTCAAGTGCTGACGTACACGTGATTTTGATGTTCTTACTCCTGACTTCAAAGATGCATACACCGCTAAGATTGTTAAGGCTACTTTCAATGCTCCAGCAACTAAAAAGGATAGTATGATTAGTCATCACACTTTCTAATTTGATGGCAAGAAAGATGCTCGTCTTATTCTTTCATGGTTGAGTCAATTAGATGACTACTTCTCTTAGTAGTCAATTAGATGACTACTCTTAGGAGACTTTTTTAGAGAAAGAAAAAATTAAATGTGCTTCCAACCACTTGTTTGATCATACTTCACTTTGGTGGGACGTTCTCCACTCTACTACTTGGGATGAGTTTTAACACAAGGTGAAAGTAAGCTTTTACCCACCACAATTTATACTCAAAGCTAGTCGTGTTGCATGGGACACTTTATCTATGTCTGAGAGAGAGACTATACCATAGTACACCAAGAAATTTTGGCAAACTCTCCTACAATTTCAATGCTTGAAGGTGCTGCCTGAAGATACTATTCAACTCGATAGAAATATGGCCTTGAAGAAACCATACAAGCCGGTTTAAGCTTGCCAATGAGGTGATAGCTCAAGCAACGAAAGAGTTTGCCTAGGACCAAGAGGTCTTGGGTTCAAAAACCTCCTTGGTTCTTCCTTTTTTTGCGGCATCACCTTCGAGCCGATAATCAGGCACCTGTAGGCAAGTGCCTATACGGGTGCTAAAAAATCAATAACTATGAGAGGATCTTAGGCCTAAGGCCAGTTGAAAAAAAAATATGTTTAAGCTTGCATCACTTGTTTTGATACTATTGCTTTAGCTCATGATGTAGAAAGAAATAAGGATTTGAACAAGTAAGCTCACTAATGCAATGCTTCTTGCCAATTCTCGGGCAATAACAATAATCGGCAATCTGTTTCTCACCCCTATAGTCCTCCTAATGGATCTCAACCTTTAAATGGCTTTTATGTAATTAATAAGCCTTGGATAGGAAATAGTAATTCACACACTCCTCCTATTTAAAATGTAAAGAAGGCTAATGATCAAAGTCATATAATTCATTCCAAGGCTATTAGTCACAACACTGATACTACAAAACACCCTGCATGTTATAAGTGAATCAACCAAGGCACTTTTCTACTTGTTGTTGGAAGAAAACCAAACTACCAATTCCTCAACTTCACAAGATGGAAGAAGCATCCATGATGGTGGTGACGACATGCCAAATTGGTCTAAGGATACATTGCATAATAACAATGGTACTAGAGATCTAAGCGATATAGGTATCCCTATTTCGCATTACTCTTTCAAAATGAAGGCTAAAATTCATGGTCATGATGTTATAGAATTGCATGACAATGGTAGCACCCACAATTTTATTTTTGAGCATACTGTTAAGAAGTTGTAATTAGAGATGCATCCATCTCTTTATGAGGTTAAGAAGTTGTAAAGAGATGCATCCATCTCTTTATGAGGTCAAGTCTTCACACGTTATATAATGGCAAATAAAGAAGTTAGGCAATTAGAAATTATGATTGGTTGTTATAAATAGAAAACAAAATTTTCCATTCCATTGCACACTAGTGACAACATTTTAGGCATTCTTTTGTGATTGGTCCTCATAATGAGAAGAAAATTCTTCATTCCATTGCACACTAGTGACATCATTTTAGGCATACTTTTTTATCATCAATTTAACCTATAAATTGACTATGATACACACACACACCACAATGTAGATTACACATAATGAGAAATTTTAACACTCAAGAGTGATCTTACACATGAATTGTACCCATTATTGTCACACACACAAGCAAAACATGCACTAAGAAAATGTAGAAAAGCTTACTTGATTTATTAGAATCTAATTGAAGCGGCTCAACATAAATTAACACCTAGTCAACAAGATTTTCTAGATCATTTTAAAGATTGTTTTGCCGATAGCCTACTTGCTTATAGGCCAGAAGACCATACTATTGAGCTTATCCCAGGTACTCAACCACCTTTATTTAAAGATGAATTTTCTTGGCCTAATTTAAAGAATGATATTGTAAATTTCATCTATAAATGCAATCTGTCAAAGACTCAAGAGACATCATGGCAAACAACATGGCTTACTCATGTAAATGCTTATACCTAATGCTCTGTGGGAAGAAATATCTATGAATTTCATTATTGGTTTGCCGGTTACATCCACACAAAATCACATGCTATGGCTATCATGGGTAGATTTAGTAAGCAAGCATATTTCATTACCTACAAAAAGGTATTATCAACTTCACAAGCTGCACGTAAGTATATTAAGCATGTTTTCACACACCAAGGATTGCCCAAAATTATCATTTTTTATCATGATTCACGATTTTGTAACTATTTTTGGATTTAGAATTGATTTCAGTTTCTCTTTCCATCCTAAGAATCCTAAGGATAATGCAGACAGAAGTAACCAATAGCACTATTCTATATTTATTAAGGTCCTACACTACTTCTAGACCAAGCATTTGGACCAGCACCTTCATGTACTCCAATTTGCTTATAACAACACACCACATTTAACTATTGGTAAAACTTCCTTTAAAGTAGTGACCAGCATCTGCTTCTACACTCTCTCATATTGTTCCAGTAGAGCAGACGCTTTCACTAGAGACCATACCCAAATATCCTTTGTGAATTACATGAGGCTCTCTAAAGCTCAATCCAAATACATGACCCAAGCTAATAAGAAACATAAGATTATGAATTTTCAAGAAAGAGATCATATGTAGCTAAGGATATAAAAGAGAATATTGAAGAGTGTAGAGAAAAACCCTAGAGTTAAAGTAGCTCCAAGATTCTATAGAGTGTTTAAGATTCTTACCAAGATTAATGACAATGCTTTCTGTTTAGATATTCCAACACACTGGAGTATTCATAATTCCTTTCACATTAGTCTTTTACGACCATTTAGAGGTATTCTTCTAGCACTCCTAGTTTATGATAATCCCCCTTTACTAGAAGAAGACTCTGAGATAGTAGAGTCTGAAGTAATTTTAAGACCATGAGCAGACAACAATACGAAGACATCATGTTCATCACAAATATTTATCGCTACCTATCTGTCTTTGATTGCATCTACATGGATGCTCACTCATCCATGATACTTTGAGATTCTTTTGTGACAAACTGAGGATAGTTTCTTCTCACCCTTGGGCATGTTATGATATTTATTGTTGCCTATCTGTCTTTGATTGCATCTTATATGGATACTCGTCTCCATGATACTTTGAGATTCTTTTGTGACAAAATTTTCTTCTCACTAGGCATGTTATAAGGAGTAATTCATGGAATTTATATTCCCATGTTTTTATTTTTTATGAATTCTCCTAAACAGGTTTAGATTAGGATGTCTTTCTAATCCAAGCAATCATAGTCTACTTTGAAAGTACATAGTCTACTTTGAAAGTACATAGCTAACTCCGTATATACGTAACATTATTAGTTATTTTAATTATTTATATTTAATGTGGATATTTATGTTAGTATTATAATCAATTAATTTATTAATTGATTGACGTAGTTGATGCAAGTGCAGATCCTTGCGTTGAATTATTTATATTTAATGTGGATATTTATGTTAGTATTATAATCAATTAATTTATTAGTTGATTGACGTAGTTGATGCAAGTGCAGATCCTTGCGTTGAATCATAGAGGAAAGCAGATTTTAAAACGCTTGACTTTGGGTAGCATCGACAGATTATTATTTCATCATGTGGGATGCCCGACATTTATTCCATTTTGGGCGATATTATTCTCTATGGCAGTGAGTAATTATTTACATTCGATATGTGAAAATTTTGATTTTTGGTACAAAGGTTGTAAATAATGCATGGCTATAAAGTTATTGTCCAATTTTAGAAAAAGAGCTTATGTGTAAAGTAAAGCAAGCTATTTTTTCTTGAGATGTATTTTGAGCCCCAAAAGCTATTTTGAGTACAATCGATTAAAATATACCAAGAGGAAGTGTGGGCTCTCTTGTGTGGGAGCAAATTAGACCCAACATATATGGATAGAATGGCGGGATCTTGTTTGATGAATTGGAGCCACTTTGCTCTTGTGGTTTCATGGCATACTCATCCAATTCTACTAAAACCAAATTGTAAACTGGGACTAGTGAATTTTCTTTCTTCTTGTGGCTTAATTGGTAGCAATTTCTCTTGCATTTTCCTCTTGATTGGTAGCTAAATTTAATTATTTTTTAAAGCTGCTACCTTATTGAAGTAGATCCCTAGAGCATCAATTAATGTAGGGTTTGTACATCTAGTTAATGTGCTCATGAATTTTTGCAACTCCATATCACTACTACATGAGCTCTCCTTGGTTCTTTTAGTGGTGTCAAACGCAGCATCAAAGTATCTCTCATGGTCACTAACTTGGCGACCTAAGTGTGCAGGTCAATCCTTATGGCTCTTTCTTTACCATGGATCACCATTGTTATCTCCTCTAGATCATAATCATTGTCTCCCCAATATTGCATCAAAGGATGGTAAATTGGAACAAGGGAGAATCACAATTGGAATGGTGAATCTCAATCCTCCTATTTGCATGACACGTCTTGAATCAAACCCATTGGTTTAACCCTTTCTTGGTTAGCCAACTTCATGACGATATATGTTTTCTCCAAGTGCGGCCTACCCTATTTGGTGTAAAGTTCTTCAATGGCATAATGACACTTGACCCGCCATCTATCTAAGATGGCTGAAATGCAAGGGAATTGTTTGTACTCCACTAGAAGTATCGTGTTGGTGGTAATGCTTTTCCAATTCTTTCGCTTACTTAAGCTATTTCTCTCAGCAAGTCCCCCAAGGAAATGGGTAAGCTAATGAGAGAAAGTATGGATGTTGTACTCTTGTTTTTATGCTCCATACCTTCCTATGGTGAGTAAACATTTGCCATTGGAATGGGGCTAGGTAGGGTTCGCTGAAAATTACTAGGGAGTGCTTTATTTTCTACCCCATTCCTTGGACTTTGTTCCACTATTAGCATGGGGCGAACTGGAATTGGTTAAAAAGCTCTAGGCAGTGCTTTACCTTCTACCCCATTCCTTGGTGGAATTTCTATGTTCACTTCAAGATTTGATCCCTAAACTTCTACCCTCTTCCTTGGTGGAATTTCTATGTTCACTTCAAGATTTGATCCCTAAACTTCTACCCTCTTCCTTAGTGGAATTTTTGTGTCACCGCTACTTTCAAGATTTTATTTCTAAACTTAAAATACCTATGCTTTTGGGTACTCATCACCATTTCTTGTTTCAATACTTGGGTGTAGGCAGCTTGGCATGCTCCTTTTCTCCAAGTTGTGAATTGAGTGCTTTCATGCCTTCTTTGCCTCCATAGAAGTCATAATGCCTTGTCTTTAGCTGAGGTTTGTGCTTTGTCTTCCTTGTCCTGGTCCTCATCTTCTTCATGTGAGTGCTTTGTGCTTGGCTCTTGCAATTGTGCTTGAGAGCAAGTGATAACAAAGCAATTTGCATCTTGCTTAGGTTCTTCTTCTTTAATACCTCTTCTGTGGACTCTCCAAAGGTGGGAAGTAGACAAGCTCCATCTCTCCATCCATAGATATTGTATCTCAATGTGCTTTGTGTGAGAATGAAACACCTCTGGAGAGTCCACAAAAGAGGTGGGTTATTCTCTGTTGTTGTCGGAAGTAGACAAGTTCCACCTCTCCATCCATAATTAGCTCACACACATAGTGATATTGTGTATCTCAAGGTGCTTCGTGTGAGCATGAAACACCAGGTTCTTGGCTAAAGCCATGCAACTTTTATTGTCGCTCCCTTTGAGAAACACCCATGTCTCCTAAGATCCTCCTCAACGAGACTGTGTGTCACATGAAACTATAAAAGAAAGTGCCAATGTAGGCTTCTTCTTACTGATCCAAGATGTAATTCCATACCCAATAAGAAAATAGTAACCCCAGAAACAAATTTCCTGCTCTCATAATCTCCTACCCAATAAGAAAACAGTAACCAGAAACAAATTTCCTGCTATCATAATCTCCTACCCAATTTAAGTCACAAAATCCAATTAAGGAATTACCCAATTTGTAAGTGATGACATACCCAATGGTAACCTTGATGTATTTCAACACCCGCATCCCTATCCTTCCAATTTCTCTCGGGAGGACTGATTTGAGAACCCTCTATGGACACCAATTGTAAAGCTGATGTCAAGCCATGTATTGCATAGGAAGATCAAACTCCCCACGAACTTCATGTACTCCTTCATATCCACTAGTGGAGAAACATCTTCAACAAAAAGCTTCGCACATCAAGCTCCATGGGTATAATCATTGACTTGCACCAACCATGCCAAGTGCCTTCAATATTTCTCCCACATACTTTTGCTATATCTATCGCAAAACACAGATGCATAAGCCCAAGGTTTGCCATATCAAACTATGAATTCAACATCTCATATGTTTGAACTCCTCTTCATGGTTCCCCATCATAGAGAGGTTGTTCCACATATAGGACAATGACCATGTACCTACCCTGTTTAGAGAAAATATATAAATTTGTCTAATGGGTATTTAGGAATACCAATATTTATAAAAAAAAAGCATCTATCCTAGTACCATGCTTGAGGAGCATGTTTCAACCCATACAATGCCTTCCGAAGTCTACAAAGTTTATTTCCTAAATTAGGTATCTCAAACTCAGGTGATTGCACCACATAAACCTCCTCCTTGAGATGGCTATTCAAAAATGCTAATTTCACATCCATTTGAAATACATGCCACTTTCCATGAGTAGCCAAGGCAAGTACTATATGAATATTAGGGTTAATCTAATTGTGGAGATGAATGTCTCCTAAGAGTCGAAACCTTCACTAATGTACTACCAGACTTATACTTAGCCTTTCAAACTAACTTGGTGCCAAAATAACCTTCTATTTTGCAAGATGATCCACAAGATCCCAAGCGTGGTTTCTGAAAATTGAGTCAAACTCTGACTCTATGGCCCCCCTCTAGTTTGCTAATACTTCCTCCAAGCTCACTGGCTCCTATACTTTCATTAGCTCAACCATCAAGGCCATATTGACATTGTGGGCGAAGGCCCTCTTCTACTCCTCTATTCTCTTCAATCTAAGAATAGTTGCTAGCTCTTCTGTGATTTTTGGTAGAGCTTTCCCATCCAAGAGTTGCTTCACCCATTTAGGGTATGACTCCTTTTATGAGGTGTTGTAGGCTTCTCTTCTTCATCATCTCATAAATCCACCTCTTGTGAAGTTGGTATTGCCATTGGTGTGGTGGTGTTTGCAATTGGGCTACTTCTTTATTAAATGATAGTGTGGTGGACGGAGCTGTGTCATCCACCTGATGAGGTTGTTCCTTGAACAACACCAGAGACAATTATCTTCTTTGCGTCATAGACATATAGTCGATAACCCTTTGGTGTTTGCAATTGGGCTACTTCTTTATTAAATGATAGTGTGGTGGACGGAGCTGTGTCATCCACCTGACGAGGTTGTTCCTTGAACAACACCAGAGACAATTATCTTCTTTGCATCATAGACATATAGTCGATAACCCTTTGACTCCATATTGTACCTCAAGAAGATACACTTTCTGCTCTTGGAATCCCACTTGGTTTTGAATGAGTCTAGAACATGCAAAATATGCAAATGAAGGTTTCTACAAGCTCTAGAGGAAACTTTGCACAATTCTTGCTTTCCTATGAAAATACATGCCGATGCTACTTGCCCATCATACAAGATTCACATGCATCTAACATCTTTGAAAATTCTAGTAGATATGTCATAATCCCAAACCTTTGCATCTCTTTCAAGACTATAAAGCTCAAGTGTCTGAATCTCTCATTCCATAGCTTGCATCGGCTCAAGCTGTAAAAACTGACAGCTCATACAAGTTGTTATGTTGGATTCCTTTCGCAATGATATTTTTGCTAGCGTCTGTGGTGACTGCACCATCGTTATTGAAGAGAACCTTCAAGTCACGATCAATCAGGGGAACAAAACAGACAATATATTTCTCTTGATGTCTGGAACATTAAGGACATCAGACAACTTCGTAGTATCACCATTGCTAGAAACAAAAGAAATAGTACCTTAACCCATGCCTAGGCATTTGACATCATTCCTGATCGCTACTGGGAGTCTTGAGGGAGGTATACCAATCGTTTAGACTAGTCATATGTTGAGATGCTCCATTGTCAATGATCCATGAACCACCAAATGCTGAGAAATGTTTTTCTTTTACATAAATTTCTTCTATTGCCATAAACAGCTCCAATTCTACTTTAACACTCTTTTCCAAGGCTTCAATGTGCCATTCTTCTCATCTTTTTCTTTCAGCTCTACATGACTAGACTTGTCACATAGTAGAAACACTTTGCTTTAGATTTTTTCTTCTTTTTAAAAACACTAGGGTTATCAAAGCCCTTCCACTTGCCTTTCTTTGCATTTACAAAGAATGATGCATCGCTACCATCTCTAGCTTTGAAATGCATCTCCTCCTCCAACAGCATTACGTCAAACTCCTCAAAAGTAAGAGGTGGGTTGTGCACCTGTATGTTCAGTCAGGTTGCCAAACTATCATACTTCGGGAGTATACACCTGCATGCCAACTCCTCACTGGTCTTAGTGACCCCACCGACACCATCTGATGGATCTTGGTCTGACTTCAGTGCAGAGCATTACTTGAAGTGCAACGTAACAGTCAGCATAGCAACAGGGGATTTAGACTCTTGGTTGATACAATTGGACATACATTCATTAGTTAAACTATAGACATGCATCACTAACTAGGACATAGAGATAAAGAGTTTCTTATCACAAAGAAAGAAGCGTTGGACCTCTCTTTAATTCAACTACATATAGATGGACACACAGTAAAGCCAAGCCTGGTGATAGTTTTGTACAAGATCTTATGGAAGGCAGAGGTGACACACATTTCTGTGGAAGGCAGAAGTGCCATTTGAAGCAGTTGAAGCAATGTAACAAGAAATAAGCATGTGTCAGTCGGCTTTGCAACTATCAGTAAACGAACCAGCACAACCAACTACTACAGTGGCCTATGATAATGTTCGTAAGAGCAGGGAAGCCTTAAAAGCCGTGAAGAAAAGGATAGCACAAGAGCAAGCATCTAATAGCTCTACACAATTTTGAAGGCAAGATCAAGACATCATCACATGACATTGAGCTACCTGGGCTAGTTTGGGGATTTCCTTGGCTAGTTTGGCAACTGTGTGTGGGAGCACAACGTAGAGCTATGTGTGCACCTTTGTAAGTGACTACGTGCATACAGATTGTCTAGCATACCAGTTTTTTCTTAAATAGAAAAAACATAGCAAACATTGTCTAGCATAATACAATGTGTCATCAAGCTCTACGTTGTGTGGGGAGCACAACGTAGAGCTATGTTTTTTCATAAATAGAATAAACATAGCAAACATTGTCTAGCATAATACATACAATGTGTAGTCTTCATCAGCTCTAACCATCGAGATCTCTCAGCTAAGAAGGAGAAGCCCTTCATCGAACTCTAGGGAGTTCTCAGGGAAAATCTGACTGCCACCACCAGCGTAAGGAGGAGGTGGGGGGGGGGAAAATAAGAGCGCACACTTTCATTTAACCTTAGGATTTCTCACCTCTTCACATTGCCTTGACTTGTGGCCCTCTCTCTATCTTCCTTCCCCATTCACACCTATCTTCTTCCCTTGCTCATTCCCTTTTTTTCCCACTCTCTTGCCCCCTTTTTCACACTTCATTTGGTCCATCCTTTGAACTATCATTGGGTCTATTTCACATGCTTTGTTTCTTTTGGGGTTGTTCACATGCTTCACCATGGGTTATTCCTTCATACCATGTCCAGTTAGATGTCATCAGTCATGCCGTACCATGCAAGAAATTATGATAGCCTTAACATGAAGCTATGTCTCCACAACAAGTGAGGAGCATACTTTAGTTGGATGCTTCTTGCTGTATGTATACCAAAAGCTCTCTCTTAAAGCCCTACCAACTTACCCCTGATAACACAGAAGAAGAAGGAAGAGTGAGCACCTTCTCAGCACCTTGATTCAACACCATGAAGTGTCCATTTGAAGTCCACCTCAAAGTATCTAATACTGCACCGATGGAAAAAATACGGCCTTTCTCACAATGACTACCCTGACTTGTGGCAGCTCTATCTAGAGAGAAAATGCTCATAGAGAAATTAAGGATGGCTATTGATTTCATTGTAGCTTTTCTTCTAGTCGATGAGTAGGTTGGAAGTTTGCCCACCCTTAACCCTTTCTCATACAGTTCCCAGAATCCTTAGCCCCATGACTTGGAAATTTACTCCATAGTTCCGCATTATGAAAACCTTCACCACGTATTTAACGCCTTTAGAGCCCCGAGGTGGAGCTCTGGAGAGCTGAGACATTAAGACTATCAGAAAACCACCTATTAGTGCTGTAGAACAATTCTTGAGAACAAATCGTGGCAATTGAAGAAAATGGATGCATCAACAAACGCTCCCATTGAAAACAGAGGAGTTAGACCGACAAGCTGAGAGGCAAAAAGCTCCTGATAAGACATTAAAAAGTGGAAAAGAGCTTTTCTTTAAAATAAGCAGCAATCCACAACACATAAGACTAGGGCTTGCTTTCACAACAATATAATTGAGTAGCATATGACAAGGTAAACTATATGACCTTAGAACATTCTGACATGGAATGGGGACAAGGAAAACTAAGCATGGCACGCAGCTTCAGAACAAAAAATCACATAAAGATGTGACCCACCTAAGCTACCTTAGTGAGAAATTCACTCAGATTTGAATGTTAGGGCCATCTTCTTCATCTTAGTTGTGCATCTCTTGCTTGGGATAGTTTTAAGTGTGTTCTCATCCAACTTTTTGCATTGCTCTTCAAAGACAAAGACATTTAAATGCCTTTCGCCCTGAAGACATATTAGTTCTCAAGTAGTTCTACTTCTAAACAAATTCAGAAATCGCGAACCCCATGAGCCCTTTTTTCCCGAGTCAGCACTCTGTTCTCGACCTGAATCCTCCCTCTTCATGGAACATTTATCGTAACACATTTGAGCAGCAGATGATGCCTCCAGTCTAGGCTTTTCACTGCTGAAACAATCCGTTGTGTTCTTGAATTTGGGGCTCTGTTTTGCTGCTGGTCCATCATGGATAGCAGTTCCACATGAGCACAGACCATGTGCTGATGATACCGCTCCAGATTCACCCATCACATTCATTGATTTTATGTGATCGTTGCTAGCCAAATAAAATCTAACTCTGTCTCTCATATTTAATCCATCAACAAACCGAGTTTGTAGTTGTTGCATGGACATTAGAAGGTAGTAGAAATTAGAGCACCCAAATGAACGTGGATTGATGTTCAATGACTTCAGCTCCTTGCTAATGTCACCTAAAGAAATTCCTGGCCTTTCCTCAACAATATCCACAATCCTGTTCACAAGAGCCGAAGGAATCCACCGTGCTTCACTTATCTTTGAGAACCCATCTCTGACAACATCCTCACCGCCATCTTTCAAACCTTCGCCATGACCTCCATTTTCTTCAGACCAGTCCATGGTTTGTTTGATTGGCCCTGCTTCCCTGTTCCTACTAACATCATATGAAGCAAAATCTTTACTCCGAAATGCAGGGATGCCATTGGTGTAAGCCTGACCCAATAGCCCTTCACCTGTGGCCATATCTGGCCAAACCCAAACTTTGTTTGCAGCATTGACAAGAGCAGAAGATACGCTGATTCTGTTCGGCGCCGCCAGCAAAACGTTGTAGCTAAGCAAGCGCATTTTATGAAGAAGAACGGAAAAGTCACCATCTCCAGATATGAGTAGAACATGTGCAGGAGGCGAATGTTTGACTGCCCAGAGCAGCATGTCAACCAACAAGGCACGGTCGCTGGAATTTTTGCCACCTGCAAAAGGAAAGAAAACTACCATCAGCACACGAGAGCCTGATATACACACTTTCATTAGACTCTCTCTAAAAGCCACAAGGACCCAAAACACCAAAACAAAACGCTTGTTTTGCAGGGCATTACACTACGGCTGCTCCTTTATAAAGATTTGCCTTGGGCAGCACCAACAACTCTGCTTCTTGCAAAAACACGACACCTACAAAGGGTTCATACTCCCTCTGCGTACCATGCTCTTATCTCTAAATTCGATGGGTGATGGGCTCCTTGCAACAGCATCGGTGGACCATCTGAGCCATACCGTACAAAAACCGTAGCTGCAGGACTTTACAGAGGGCCAACTGTTCCTATGTATGCATCGTGCACCGCATACCTTGTGCCTTCCAGCAGACTCCACACACAAAGGCCCTTTGGCAACATGGCCCTTTCCAACACAAGAAAGAGAGAGAGAGAGAGAGAGAGAGAGAGAGAGAAGAGAGACCGTTGGGCACGTGGTGGAGATCGACTCCTGTCTCGGAGAGAGCCTCGAGGACATGGGCCCTGGAGATAAGGTGGATGTTGCCGTAGCCTGTGAGGGAGATGGGGCCACGGAAACCACTCTTGCGAAGTGCCCTCTCGATGTTGGAGCGTACAAGGAAGGGGTCCAGCCCCGACGGCACCGGGCAGTTCTCAAAGTCCCAAAACACCGCCACCTCGCTCTCATCCTCTGCTCCTCCTCCTCCTCCTGCCGATGCTGATGCTGCGAATGGCCTGCTGCTTCTTGCTGCTCCTCCTCCAGCATTCCGGGGCCTCATGTCGCCCACATGTCTGTACCTACAAACCACCCTCCTGCACACGTTCAGCATTGCTGACCTTCGCGCCCAGGCAACCCTCACTCGAAACCAAGGATGTAAATGCCTAGCAATGTTGGCATTTTACTGAAAGTTTTAGCAGTTAGCTCAAAAATCTGCAAATTCTAAAGAAAGCCCTACGATAAGATGCAAGTTTTAGATGAGAAAAAAATGTTTTCTATGAGCACTCTTAGACTTCATAGACCAAACCCCATAGGCTAATGCTGGTAGACTTGCATTTATAGGCCCACATATACCTAGACTATATACCTAGACTTACATCTGTGGGCTTATGCCTTTAGACTCGCTCACGTCTATAAGCTCACACTTTTTTCTATAAAATAGGCTCACACAAGTTTGGTGAGCTAGACTCACTTCACGCCTAGTGGGCACACATGTCTAAGCTCACATCTCTAGTCTCATGCATATAGACTCACATCACTATGCTCACATATGTAAGCTCATGGATATAGCCTTTTTTATATGAACTAGGGTCATGGATTTGATTTTTATCTTTGTATTCTTCTGCTTGAGTTGCATTGGGTGAGTTCCTCACCTTAATATCTTCATGATAGATTAGATGCCCACTTACCTTCTTTTTGGGCTCCTTTATCCTTGGCTAACGTTGTATTCTTGCTTGAGTTACTTTGGGGTGAGTTTCTCAGCCATCCATATCTTTATACCCTTACGTTTGTTCAACTGTTTTTGGACCCCAACCTTATCATTCTAATGATAAGTATTGCATACCTTAAAATCAAGGTAAATACTAGCTTCCAATCAATCCATTGGTACTATTACAGGTAGTTACTCACCTACCTTTGACCACCTTAGTTCTTTGACTTTGGTTATGACTTTTGATTTGATGTATTCTCTTTAGTCTTCCTTGGCCACCACCCTCTTGATAATGCTAACTCTCTTCTATAAATCTTGCTTCATTTTTTCTTTAACCTCTATAATAATTTCTTCTTTGCGTGGGGTCTCTACTAACAAACTTGGTCTATTCTCTAAGGTTGCAACTCAATCCTTGAGTTCACATACCCATCCTTTTAGCCATGTGATTTGATCTAGTAATATATTCATCTTGATCAGAGACTACGAAGCTATAATGCTTAAAATTGACTTTTAAATTCAATTACATGGCATATCTATAGTGGTAACAACACAAAAACTTCAAGTTAAAATAGATCAAATTAAAGTAATGATCAATGTGAAAACTAAAACCATGGTACCTTAACAAGGCTAAATCAACTTACATCATGTACATCCTTCCAAATAAGCATTACGACGATCCCACCAAATTATCATTTGACACCACATGAAAAGTGATAGCCATGCATATTTATCATTTGACACCACATGAAAAGTGATAGACATGCATATTTACATTATATTTATGAGCTTGAGGTTAGCTCACTTAACCAAGTGTAAGGAGTTTTCTTGGTGTTGCCAGAGCGACTAAGAATATCAACTTATTGGGAAATTTTAATTTTCCATGTAAATCTTCTTTTAATATTTTTTATTTTAAAAAATCAAAGATATGTTTTTTTTATCTTAACTCATGTGGTGCTACTAGCTTGATCGTGTGGTGTTGAGGGCTGCTTGTGATACTAGGTAGGGCCATTCATCCAAAATAGGGGTGCCAAAGTATGCCGTTCAAGTTAAAGGTTAATTGAGGAGGTCCGATGTTTTAAATCGGAGTGGGCACCAACATTTGGAATTAACCCCTCCTAACAACCAAGCTACACCATGTGGAGAATGAAGCTAAAATTGCTACACCTTAATGGGGGAGAGAGAGAGAGAGAGAGAGAGAGAGAGAGAGAGAGAGAGAGAGAGAGAGAGAGAGAGAGAGAGAGAGAGAGAGAGAGAGATCAACTAGTGTGCTATTTCTCAACAGTGAAGTAGGTCAACATTTCATTTTTGAATAGTTGCAACATGAGGACTTCTCTGTAGCCCCTCTTTTGAGAGAGAGAGAGAGAGAGAGAGAGAGAGAGAGAGAGAGAGAGAGAGAGAGAGAGAAAGAAAGAAAGATTTTATTAACGTCTTCCAAAAGACCGAACTCGGCCTATGAGACAAATCGGAGTACCTGTATGGGGTATCCTCTCCCAACAAAATGAAAAAGTACTGAATAAAAAAGCTGAATCTGGGTGTGCAGGGGATGGAGCTCTATTACTAGGAGAATGCAAAGCTATATGCATGGAGTATACAATCATGATATGCAACCTAGCTAGCTCCATCCTGTACCATACTGGGGGTATAAAATGGTATACATCAGTGAAGGGGGTGTCCACAGCTCCCTGAAGAACATGCCTGGGTGTGCTCTGAAGCGAGCCAGTCGCTCCGCACCCTCTCTGTGAAACTGAGCTCTGATCTCTGTCATCTCTCTCTGGTATAGGCGTGGTGTCCGAAAGCCAGGTGTCCTCTGTCTCCTGCGGGCTCTAAGTGTCTCTGCTCTCTGGAGAGAGAGAGAGAGAGAGAGAGAGAGAGAGAGTAATATTAAAGTTTACAGTAGTGCAATATGTAGACCATGCTGGCCTTGAGATAAATCTATGGTCAAGAAAAGAAAACATACATGAAAACACCATACTCATCATCAACCAATAAGCCTGTAACAATGTCAAGCATCTTCCTTATAAACAATTTAAAAATGGTCTTTCGTTTAGGTCTTGGCTTAGGTTTTTGTTTGAGTTTACGAAAATCCTCATTGAGTGCTCTACCTTCATGATAGTACCCACTTGCCTTCTTCACACACACACACACACACACACACACACACACACACACACACACACAAGACTACTCATATTATGAAACCAAAAAATCTGATTATATCAAAAACCTTTTACGATAAGATAAAAATGTTGACTTTTAGAATGACTTTAACCTTGGCTAATTTTGTATTCATTTGCTTGAACTGCATTGGGGGGAGTTCCTTGGCCATTCATATCTTTACACTCATAAGTTTGTTCAATTATTTTAGGGGCCCTAATCTTATCATTTTTGTAATGACCTACTCAAGTAAATACTAGCTCCCAATTAATCATTGGCACTATGGCACACATAGTTCCTCATCAAGTAATAGTTGTACTTGGTTTAATCACTCATAGGGGTTTGATTTTGTAATGATGTTATACTAACACACATTTGAAGAATTTCTACATATATTGGTTCTGTATCCAAGACCTATAAAAAATGATTTATTTGTTTCAATATTAGATTCCATATTTTGTAATTATTTAGATTTTTAGCTACCCTTAGGGATTTAAGGTTACCTAGCATGTCGTTTCTTATCATTAAAGAAGATCAACATTTCATTTTTGAGGCATGAAAGAGACCATCTTATTTGGAGCACCTTAACTAATTTGTATTCTAGATGTGGCTTTCTTGTAAGAGCATAACAAAAAGTGTTGACATGGTTGCACTTCAAGCCATAGTTTCCTATAATGTACTTATTGTATGATATGCAACTATTAATCATAATGGTTAACATTACTCTGAACGTGCAGCTACAACTTTTTTGTCAAATGGTTATTACTCTGAACGTGTAGCTACACATTTTTTTTCAAATCTTTTTGTGCCCGTTCAATGCACTTTATGTAACAATTTTCGATCCCGAGCTTATGTCTTGTGTAATACTAATATGAAGATGGATAGGGAGAAGAAGCGTGCCTAGCCTCTGCCCTTTGATTTGGGACTTCTTGTCAGCCCCTTTCGCTTTGATATGGGATTTCGACTTGTCAGCCCCTTCCCCTTTCCCTTTGATACTGGATTTTGGCTCATCAGCCTCTTCCCCTTTCCCAATGATTGGCGAGGCTTTCGGCAGAACTAATTACACCTTCATTACGTAAGATGGGTTGGGGTCAAAGCCAGTAGTGGATGCCCACGACAGAACCTGCTAAATCTCGTTGATAGGAACTTTACTTTATGGATGTGGGCGCGAAACATGTTTAATGGACATGGATTGGTTTAAGTAGAAGGATCTGGAGTGAGGAGGGAGAAAGTAACTCCTTTGCTGAGTGGATATTAGGCACGTGGACATCAAACCTACCCACTTGGTGTTGAGATTTGAGGTGACATGTAAGCTAGAGAGAAAAGTGGAGTCTTATCCCACATTGATGTACAAGCCCAAGAGTGTACCTCCTCATATAAAAGGAGACCATTTCAAGCAATGAAAAATGTAGCAAGCTCTCAAGCCTCTCTATGAGTACAAGTCTCAATCTTGTAACCTAATTGTGCTTGAGTCTTAAGCTAAATTAGCTTAGTTCATTCATTATGTTTGTTAGGGTATCACCCACCCTAGCTTAGCTTAGCACCACTAATCACATATTAATTATATTAAGATTAGGATCTAATTAGATAGTTGATTGCCATTAGGGAGCTTGATCCATGAATTTCAACATGGTATCAGAGCTTGGTTTAAGCTCCCCATTAGCTTAGCTTTAACTCATATTAGTATAATCTCTTTATTAATCACCTAATTAGATACTAATCTCAAGCTTATCTTCTTCACCCTCTTGTGGCCCAAATTTCACAAGCTTTCCATTGTCCATTCTCTTAGCCATTTGTCTCCAAACTTTGTGGACATGTTTAGCAACTAATAGCTAACTAGTGGCTTAGAGGAATTAGTCAAAATGGCAAAAACGATGATGAAAAGCTGACTGGTCTTTTGCTAATATCTTTGCAGCTGCGCACAATTGGTCCAAGCCCCTTTAGGGCTAGCTTAGCAATGGTGTAATCTATCCACAAATTCAATCTTGACTCATTTCATCACTAGACGCGACCACAACAAACAAATAACTAGGTGGATGAAATTGATAATTTTTACCTACTTTATGAAGTTTTAAGCTATCTTTTCTATATAAGGCTCTTGCTCTCATCTAGGGTAACACCCTGGTTCAAAAAGCCCTCTCAATGGTTGCTTCCACATGCCCAATTTCATCCTCCAATTTTTAGCTCTATTAATCACATTGATTAACACTTAATCACTATCATTAGCAATCATTTAGCATAAATTGAGCTTAATCAAAGGTAAAAATTAAAAATTAGAGTGTTATTCCATTGTGGGAAATTGCTTATTGCATCAAAATTCATCTCAACTACTTGCATTGCTCAAACTTAAGTGATTCTTTCACTGCATTGAGTTTATCTCAAGCATATAGTTTGCAAATCACTTGTAAAAGGGTTAGACACTGCCTAAGCACTAAAATCAAGGCTCAAGGTTAGACTCGCTTCTCATTATGGAGCATGTAATAGTTGTCTCATGATTTAATGGTGATGGGTTTTACACATGGCAAAGCAAGACCATGCACTTGCTTATGTGTAAGGGGCTTTGGCACCTTATTGTGTATGAACAAGTGGAGGTTTAGCCACTTTAAAACAACAAATCATTGGGCCTTATCGCTCAAAATCTTGATGATGATGTGATTAGTCACATTGCTGGCATCAAGGATGCCAAGTTGGCATGGCAGAAACTCAACAAGATTTTCGGCACCGACTCAAAGAGCTCAAAGATCAACCTTCTCATGTAGTTTTACAAGCTTGACAGAAGGAGACTGAGACCATGCGACAACACATCAGTAAATTCAAAGGTATCAAGCAACAACTTAGTGCATTAAAGAAAGTCATTGAGGAATATGAATCTATTACCGTATCGTTAAAAAGTGTTGACAAAGAACCTTATGAATCACTTGTTTCTACACTTAAAATTGTGCCCTCCAAGATGTAGAATCATCTCTACTTGAACAAGAATCAAAATTCAAGGATAAAGATCTATTCAAATCACATTACGGTGGGCAAGCACTGTTTATAAAGGATGGGAGATTCCAAAGAACAAATCAATTAACATCTCAAAGATGTAATCATTGTGGCAAGCTTGGTCACATCTTTGCAAATTGTCGTTTCAAAAATAAACCAAAAAGAATTTGTAATGCATGTGTAAAGATTGGGCACTTGGAAGAACATTGCTACTCCAAACAGAATCAAGAAAACAACTATGTGGAAGAAGGTCACTTTGTGGTAGAAAATGATGCCTCTAGCTCCAATCATTTTTTTCTAAAAAAACTTTGTATGTCCTACCCTCTGGCATCGATAATGTTGCCAAGGTAGAAGAAATAGCCAAAATTTGTAACCCTACTCTTAGAAGAGACCTCTAGACCTTAAAAATAGGTCAAGTCTCTATCAAGAGGTGGACCTCACTCTTAGAGATGACCTCTAGGCCTTAAAGATAGGTCAAGTCTCTATCAAGAGGGGGACCTCACTCTTAGAGATGACCTCTAGGCCTCAAAGATAGGTCAAGTCACCATTAAGGGGGGGTGTTGAGGTTTAAGGTGACATGTAAGCTGGAAAAAAAAGTGGAGAGACTTATCCCACATTGATGTACAAGCCCAAGAGTGTACCTCCTCATATAAAAGGGGACCATTTCAAGCAATGAAGAATGTAGCAAGCTCTCAAGCCTCTTTATGAGTACAATTCTCAATCTTGTAACCTAATTGTGCTTGAGTCTTAAGCTAAATTAGCTTAGTTCATTCATTATATTTGTTATCAGGTATCACCCACCCTAGCTTATCTTAGCACTAATCACATGTTAATTAGATTAGGATTAGGATCTAGTTAGATAGTTGATTGTCATTAGGGAGCTTGATCCATGAATTTAAACACTTGGAAGCAAAGGAATGATAAACCCCTAGAAATAAGAGTTGCTACGGTCCTCTAAGCATTGGATTCAGGGGAGCTTGATCCATGAATTTCAACACTTGGAAGCAAAGGAATGATAAACCCCTAGAAATAAGAGCTCTGTTGCGTGACGAGTGGTGATCAATGCAAGGATGCAACACAAAGATGCAAGCAGGAAAACAAGAGACTTGACATTCTTATTTAGGGCTCTTGTAAAAAGTTCCAAGTTGTAGGTCAGTGTGGGAGTGGGCTTGAGAAGTAAGTGCTTCAGAATGAAGTATGCTTTGAGCTTGTGTATGCATTAGCTTAGCTTTCTTCTTGTATTGGATGCATGAATGAGTGGGATGATGAGTGAATGAGCAATGGCAAGATTGAGCTTGTGTGTGTAAAGTCTATGTCAAGGTGGTGGTGTTCATAGCATTTTCTCCATTCGTGGATAAGCTTTTGTGCACCGGTAGTATGGGTTGAATCCCTAGCTCCGAAAGGGATGCAAATCCCATTGGATTGAGCTACACACACGGATCATACTACTCATGCTACAAGTGAGAGAGTCTTCCGTCTCTCCATTGGCGTCGCTGCCGCGGGGAGAAGACTCAAAACCGGTTGAGAAGCTTGCATTACTACCACTATTTCTTTTTGTTTTTAGGTTTAGGGTTAGCACGAGTGTGGAATCTCGGAGCTAGTGATTAGAAGAGAAAAAAAGTAGATTACAAAGACAAAGGAGGGGCCGGATAAGGTCGCAAATTTTATTTTTTATTTTTGTTATATTTTTAAAACACACAAATAAACCATACATTGTGACGGTGACTGTAGAAGGTGAGCTGCTGGCCGTAGAAGCGGAGGTGGCCGCTGAAGGCTGTAGTAGCCAACGTAGGAGGCGAAGGTTGGAGAAGGCGAAGCTGACTGGCCGCTGAAGAGAAAGTGAACGGGAGAAAGGAGGCGGAGGTTGTGGTGAAGAGGAAGGGGCGTCGGACAGCAATAAGCACGGGAGGGGCCACACAAATCCCTTCCAGTGCCCACACCAGGCCGCCGCGCCTACGACGGCTGCAGCTGAGGCGGCTGCAGCGAGTGTGAGAGCTGCTGGCTGGCAAAAAGAAGCCAGAGGCCGGCGAAGGTGCAAAGCTGACGGACTGCAGCTAAGGCGGCAAGCGAAGGTGGTGGTGAAGAAGCGAAGGTGGTGGTGAAGAGGCCGAAAAAGAGGGCGGCGAAGGCTGTAGAAGAGGCCGGTGTGGGAGTGAAGGGCCGCCTGGCCGCCGCTGAACGCACCAGAGAGGAGAAGCGAAGGTGACTGCCCGCTGTGGAAGAAAAAAAGGAGGAGCGACCGGCGTAGGATTCGTGAGGATAAGACTGCGTGTGGATAAGGTAAGTATTTTATTTTTGATTTTTTTATTTCTTTTTGTTTTTTTTATTTTTCAAAATCTTGCATTCTAATTTTCATGTTTTTTTTTTTAAAAAACAATTAAAAATAATAATAATAATAATAATAAGTTTAAAAAAAATAAAACAATAAAAAGTAATAAAAAGTTATTTTTTTAAAAAAAAGAGAAAAGAAAAAGAAAAAACCCTTGTAAATTATGTGTTTTATTTTGAGTCCACATTTTTTGCATAATCTGTATTTTTTTATTTTTTTGTAAATTTTTTTGCATAATTAGTGTAACTTGTATTTTTTAAAATAATTGTAATTTTGTGCATAATTAGTATTTTTATGTAATTAGTAAAAATTAAAAAAAATTTAAAAAATTTTAAAAAATTTTAAAAAAATAGATAGTTACACACATATTCATGTTAGTTGCATTTAGTGGTTAGGTAGGGTTTAAAAATATATATATATATATATATATATATATATATATATATATATATATATATATATATATACATATACATATACATATATATATATATATATATACATACATACATATATATATATATATTAAAAAATCAAAAAAAATCAAAAAGAAATTTCAAAAACTGGACACTGCTACGAGCTAAAAATAGCATATGAACCTACGCTCGGGAACAATACTAGGGGGACGTAACACTAGTGCACCATCTAGGGTAACCACTCAAGGGAGCGGCACTCAAGTTGGCAACTTGGAGAGCATTCTCGAGACATCTTCAGAGTCTCAAACAGAGAGCCTCTCAAGAATCGAGAGTGATATTTCAATGGACGTAAACAAGTCATTTGGCACATGAATAGACCGTCCACACCCATTGGTATGGCAGATTCTGCTAATCCATTTGAAATCCGAGATGAATAGACCGTCCACACCCATTGGTATGGCAGATTCTGCTAATCCATTTGAAATCCCAGATGGGGAGTTGATTGACAACAACATGAGACTCCATTTCTTGTATACAAACGCGCATGGCGGTGAGATCTACAAAGATCCAATGAGCCGGTTTGTTGTTAAAATTGTAGACATTCATTCTGCATTTGAACCAACACCATGGGTAAACTACCAAAACGATATGTACATGGGTAGAAATGGAGTACGCTACGAGGTCACCGAAAATCCTGAACAAGTGGATGCTTTGGGTGTACTTCAACCTAGCGCACAAGCAAAGCAGAAGAAGGAGCTTCCATCGGACCCAAATGTGCCAGGAACATCGCGCAGACCTGGTACGCCCAATTCTTTACTTGAAGAATTGTTTTCCGACAGGAATTGGGAGGATAGAAAAACAGGAAAAGAAAAAGAGACCAAGAAAAACCCATGGGACATAGTAAAAGAAATTCCAGTAGTTAAAATCTATCAGGATGACCCAATTAAAGAGGTGTATAGGGATGTGGAAGAAACCTACTATGCAACCACTAAGCACCCGAGCTTAGAGCTTCCAGTCACGCATACAATAACTGCAGAGCATTTAGATGGTTTCACTAAGCGTGTTCATGATAGATGGGGGAACGACTTTAGAACCCTTGAATGGCCAGAGGTTAGGGAAATGACATGGAAAGGAAGGCCCCTTTTCACTGAGGTGTCTACCTTAGGGAAATGACATGGAAAGGAAGGCCCCTTTTCACTGAGGTGTCTACCTTAGACACGGCACGTCCAAATGAATCTGCCTTTCGAGGAGAAACACTAGCACCACCATGGGCTAGAACCCCAAGTGTGGCTCGACCAGCACCTTCCATGCGAACAACTGCTAAAGGACAAGTCTTTCCAATGATTGATCCTACGAGGAGACCCGGGGCTATTAGAGAATCTAGGGGAGAAGAAAGACCACGAGTAAGTGGATATGTACCTCCAAGAGAACCCCATAGACCAAGTGAACTGACATTTGAAGAGCCTAGATTTAGAGGCCGGGACTCATATAGGAGACATGACGATGAATATTCTAGAAAAGTGAGACCATCTGCACTGCAAAAGCTTGTCAAGAAGTATGACGGATCCGGAGACCCATATGACCATATAGCAGCTTTTAAGCAAGCTATACATGCAGAGCAAGTCACGGATACGCATACACAAATTGAAGGATTTGGCTTGACGCTAGAGAGTAAGTCTTTATCATGGTTTCAGAATTTAGAGCCTGAGGCAAAGCGATCTTTCAATGGGTTGGAAAAGAGCTTTATTGCTGCATTTTCAAAAATGGAAATTAAGCACAATGTGGTAGCTCAAATTTACGCTTTTAAGCAAAAAGATCAAGAATCTGTGCGAGATTGTGTAAATAGGCTAAAGCAGTACATCAATCGATGCCCTGACGATGAGAAGCCAAGCCAAGGAAGATTAATTTCTATCTTCCTGGAAGGCTTATGAAACAAGACGCTTCACGCTCATTTGTACGCAAAGAAGCATGTCATCTTCAATGAGTGTTGCATGGATGCCATGGATTACGATGACAACTTTGACATGACTGGCATGGGAAACCAAGATAGCCATCCGGACGATAAACGTAGCTCTGGGAAGGGCTCTGACTCTAGTGTGCCATTGGTTAATCCATATCAGATTGCCGAGATAGTCTTGAAAAAGATGGGGCAATACTACAGACCTTCCTACCGACCCCAACCATCATACTTGCATACTGTACCTACATGCCCCTACGTCTATGGAGGATGTGGAGGTAGCCATAAAACCGAGCCGTGCCCAACCTTCTCACCATTGGTTGGCAATCAACCAACAAAGAAGTGGTGCCAGCTTTGTAAATGGAACTACACACATGTGACTTCGGATTGCAATCACATTGCAAGGATACAAAGGGAACAAGCAAACAACTCTGCACCTAGACAGCAAGTTGTGAACCATGAGAGAACCTTAGTTGCTCAAGAGCAAGCACGGCCGGTGCTAGGAGCTCAACCTCCTCCACCTGGCACAGCTTCCTTTAGATATGTGGAATATGAGAATCCTGAATTAGGTATGGAGATGGTTAGCTCTCAACCATGCTACATCGAAGTGGAGCATCCTCTTGTCGAACCCTACTTTGAGAACCCATCCGGACCAAGCCTAGTTCATGACTTTAATGGAGACCCAAGCTCTTTGATGCTTATAGAATCTCAGCCAACCAAGACTCAAGGTTATCCAGGACCATATCCTGCAAAGAGACTATATCCCACGCAACAAACAGGACCATGCTACGAATGTGGTGGACCACATTGGGAGAGAGAATGTCCAAACAAGAAACGACCCCTCTTAGCTAACATAGGCACAACATCTACGTTTCCACCTATAGAGAGGTTTTGCCAAGGGTGTAGCATTGACCATCTACCAAAGGATTGCTTGTTGAAGCCTGCGGATCAGGCAGCACAAAAAGCTAAAGCGCCCCTCAACTATGTTCAAGTGATTCCATCACCCACGACATCTGAGGAGGAGAACGAACTAGTGTCGCTAAGAGTAGTGACTAGAGCCCAAGCACAAAAGAATGTCAAAGAGGTTGTTGAGAAACCCTCTGAGATTAAGGTTCTATCCAAAGATGGAAAAGAGAAAAAGAAATCAACTCAACGTAAACCACGCAGCAAGGGGATTAAGAAGTCGAATGAGCAGAAGAGCTCTGATGGAGGAAACTCTATCCCAAAAGAGCTAGAAGGAATGTTGAAAACAAAACAAATCGGAGAGAAAACTCAAAATGAGAAAAAGGGAAAAGCATACGAGTCTGAGGAAAGCTCAGGAGGATCAGTCCTTGTGGACAAGGTGTATGAGTCTTTAGATGTAGCGCTTCAAGCGTATAATAGTAGGATCGCAGCTCTGACCGAGCTGCCTAAGAAGCTGCAAGAATATCCCAACCCTCGTCGTGAAGAGACAATCAACTTGGCTATCCATAAGCAGTTGATTAGGGATACTCAGACTCTAATAGACGGCCCACCACCTATGTACGCAAGAGGACCTGTTTCTCTGAAGCCTAACTTAGAGACGATACCAGAAGCCACGCCAAGCATGGAAAAGGGAAGTGAAGTTGTATCTCTACATTTCCCAGAAATGCCTGAAGGAGATGATTTACCTCATACCAATGCAAACGAGTCAAAACCATTGACTACCGTGGATTTTGGAGATGAAATTCCTAAAATAGAGGAAACAGTAGCAAGGGAGATGTGGGAAGCGGTGTAAAAACAAGTTGAGGATCTAGCATCTTCTGACAAGTCACCACCGTTATCTATAGTAGAATTCTCGAATCAAAGGGTTCAAGAATTAGATGCTTTATCTCTACCAGATGATGCTCAGACTGTTGTCTCAACTCGGAGCAACAAGCTCACTTGCAAGACACTGCCCTCATATTTAGGGCTGTACGAAGCACATAGCCAAATCATGCAAGTACCATCAATGACACGACAACCTCATCAGGAACGAGACATAGGGAGTTTGCAAGCTTTAATGTCGGCACCAGTTACGTGTACCATTCCACTCGCAGAGTTCTTAAAGCTTATGCCAAGATTGTGGGGAGAAGTGGCTACACAATTAACTGAGCAAGGATTGTGGAACCAGAACATCCGGGTTAAGGATTTGTTGAAGGCAAAGGCTTCTGAGCTAATGCAAACAATTCTGGTTCCTGTGAACAAAGTTGGCAAGTATTGTGAAGACGATGAAGGAAATACTACGCTTCCTGTGGAGATCAACAAGATTGAATCTATAGCTATTCTAGATAGCGGAGCAGGGGTGAGTATAGCAACAAAATCTGTATGGAAAATGTGGGGAAAACCTGCAATTAGAAGTACAAGGATGAGTTTGCAATTGGCAGACGGAAATCTAGAGAGTCCCATAGGATTGCTTGAGAACGTTATGGTGGTGAAGTCATGTTGCATTGAGCACGGACATACCTTTGCTATTGTAGACTTTGGCAAGAACACAAATTACGAAGTGATCCTAGGAGGGCCATTCATGCGCCAATTCAAAATGATTCAAGACTGGGGTTACAATTACTTGTACCTCAGACATGAGAATGTAACCACGAGGGTGAATCTGAAAAACCATGCTTATCGAGATGTGACGCACTCTCCTGTGGATGAGTTTGATTCTGCTTCTTCAGAAGCATCGAGAGCTACTATGTCTGAAGGAAGAGCTGATCTATGGATCTATGGAGCATCTTGTCGAGACTTGCAACTTGGAAATGTTACCATAGACAGAAGTGTGACGGATGAGGCGTATATATTAATACCTTTTCTTGAGAACTTGATAGATCCCTTAGAATGGAACCATGTTTTAGCTACCATAGACACTTGTGCATTGCCAAGGCAAACACAGTTCTGTGATCCAGATGGGTATGACATTATTCCCGTAAGAATGCTAAGACCAATCTATGCAGAGGAACCTCAAGAAGCCCCTAGGTATGAAGCAAACAAATCATTATTGCTAGGAGATATGGTATCTGTAGTAGAGGAAGTATCCCCTACTATGATAGAGACATCCTCAAAAGATCCAATGATTTGGGTGAATAATGACAATGACAATACTCAAGGATGGCATGTGCCAACATCTCTCTTATATGCACAAGGCTACGGAAGGGGGGAAGCACTTAGAATTCAAATCTGGTTACCTACAGAGCAGCTCGCAAGCCAAGACCAAATGCTGCCAAGGAACATCCAAGGAATACAAAGCTAAAGAGGAGGTTCACCAGAGCCAACAGTTTCACCTCCAACAAGACCACTCAACAACGGTGGATCCCAAAGAAGGTTCTGCAAGCACAAGGCTACTACGAGGGTGCTACTACCTTGTGGCTACAAAAAAAGAATGCAGGGACTACTGCAGCAAAACATAATTATGTTCCTGAATCTACTCAAGAACAAAAGCAGTCAATACCACCTCACTTATAGAAACCAAATCAATACTGGAAACCACGCCTCACCAAGCCTAAAAGAGTCCAGGTGGAAACACAAGCTGACGCGTCAATCGGACATCATCAAAAGGTCTCGAACAGGAAGGGATACTCCAAACTGACATGGGAAGAAAAAGGCAAGTGGGTACCTTTACCCACTTCTATCTCAGATGCAACACATCAGAAGGAGGACATTGCAACCGAATCAAGTTCAGAGTCTATTCCTCAAAACACAAGCAATGTCAAAGTTTGTCTTACAAAGCCGACAACTTTCAATCAGGCTCCTACACAAGTAGACTCCCTGACTATCAAGGAAAGAGCGTTCTTCCTACAACTCCAACTATTTGGAATGTCATCGGCATTCTACTCTTTCCCTAATCAAATTCCACCCCCAGTGTAGCACTTGTACTCTCTTAATAAGAACTAGAAGCCAGGGCACTTTTTCCCATTGGGTTTTTCCCCTCGGCCAAATCCGGTGTTTAGCACCAATGTTTTTTATTTTTTGTCGTTTTAATTTCTTTCTGTTTAGTTTGTTTTGTCGGAATAAAACAGATACAAGCACCAAACTACATCTTCCGCTTCAGTACCACAACTGACAGTCATACAATCAAGTGCAAATAATTCTTCAACAACCAGCGCTTTAATAGAAACAGGTGAACTCATGCCAATCTCTAGTGTTTTCTGTATTTCTTGTTGCTTGATTGTTTACAAATTTCACTTTACTAAGCATGGCAATATGCATCTCCTTTGGTCTAGAGTAGGGATAGCATTTTAGTAGCTTTAGACTTGATAGTGTAAGTTTGACCGTAATTGTTTTTACCCGTTTAGCAATACAAAGTAATTAGTGTTTTGTGCTAAAGGTAGAGTTCCAGACCTAGGACAAAGAGACTAAATTAATCACAGGACCGTCAGTGGATATCTTGCCCTTACTAGGACATTGCTTAGGGATCTAATAAACCTTCCATAACAAAAATTGGCATGACAAAAATAAAAGAAAAGTGTATATGTCTAATCCAGGATGGTCGCTGTTGTGCTTAAAATAATAAACCTTAACACTAAGCAATATCAAGAGTCTGCCAATACATAATTATGTTAGATTTATTAGTGTTGAACCGACATATTTGACTTAGTATAGGCTAGGTATACTACTTGATAGTCCCTCGATTAACTGTTGTCTTTTGCCTTCTAGGAAAAGTACAATACATTTGGCATAAAACATTCTTTACTTTAGTTAGCTGGAGGTAGTAATTATTAAGGCTTGAACAAACCTATTCAATCTCTACACTGCTTCAATGTTTCCTTCCTCTAGCTAATTGGACGTTTATTGCCATGTCTTATTCAGAAAAATTTCTTGTTTCGTTATTGTCTGTCAGTACTTTTGCTTTTAAAAAAAAGAAAAAAAAGAACACACAAACCACCTATCGTTTTGCTTGCAGGTACACACTGGAGATGCTACTCTTCCTTGGCATCTACGCGCTCGAGGACGTGCGCAAAATAGGAAGGGGGGAGTGTTGCGTGACGAGTGGTGATCAATGCAAGGATGCAACACAAAGATGCAAGTAGGAAAACAAGAGACTTGACATTCTTATTTAGGGCTCGTGTAAAAAGTTCCAAGTTGTAGGTGAGTGTGGGAGTGGGCTTGACAATAATCCCACATGGGAAGTTTTGGGAGTTTTAGGAGTTTTAGTATAAAAAGTGGCTCATTTGAGAGCTTATGGACAGGGGGCTAAACTCATGATTGAGCTCTCTTGAGACTAGCTCTCCCTCTTGTTCATAGAGGTGCAAGCTCTTCTCTCTCCCCATCTACACTATTGTATGAGCAATGCTCTTCTATTTCAATGCAATGAGATGATGTTTTTCTCTCTTCTCATTTCTATTCTCTAGCGTGTATGCTTCTTTGTTGATGCTTGTGGATTCTCTATTAGGCTTTGTGTGGTAGTGGATTCAAGCTTAAGCTTCTCCATAGCTTGTAGCTTATCCATGGGCAAGGCATTGCTTGAGTAGTGATTGAGAATGCATGTTTATTTCAAGTTCCATTAAGCTTCAAGGTTTGTGTGCATGCTAGGGAAGTAAGTGCTTGAGAATGAAGTATGCTTTGAGCTTGTGTATGCATTAGCTTAGCTTTCTTCTTGTATTGGATGCATGAATGAGTGGGATGATGAGTGAATGAGCAATGGCAAGATTGAGCTTGTGTGTGTAAAGTCTATGTCAAGGTGGTGGTGTTTATAGCATTTTCTCCATTCGTGGATAAGCTTTTGTGCACCGGTACGGGTTGAATCCCTAGCTCCAAAAGGGATGCAAATCCCATTGGATTGAGCTACACATGGATCATACTACTCATGCTACAAGTGAGAGAGTCTTCCGTCTCTGCATTGGCACCGCTGCCGGGGAGAAGACTCAAAACCGGTTGCATTACTACCACTATTTCTTTTTGTTTTTAGGTTTAGGATTAGCACGAGTGTGGAATCTCGGAGCTAGTGATTAGAAGAAAAAAAAAGTAGATTACAAAGACAAAGGAGGGGCCGGATAAGGTCGTAAATTTTATTTTTTATTTTTGTTATATTTTTTTTAAAACACACAAAGAAACCATGCATTGTGACGGTGACTGTAGAAGGTGAGCTGCTGGCCTTAGAAGCGGAGGTGGCCGCTGAAGGCTGTAGTAGCCAACATAGGAGGCGAAGGTTGGAGAAGGCGAAGCTGACTGGCCGCTAAAGAGAAAGTGAATGGGAGAAAGGAGGTGGAGGTTGTGGTGAAGAGGAAGGGGCGTCGGACAGCAATAAGCACGGGAGGGGCCACACAAATCCCTTCCCAGTGCCCACACCAGGCCGCCGTGCCTACGATGGCTGCAGCAGCTGAGGCGGCTGCAGCGAGTGTGACAGCTGTTGGCTGGCGAAAAGAAGCCAGAGGCCGACGAAGGTGCAAAGTTGACGGACTGCAGCTAAGGCAGCAAGCGAAGGCGGTGGTGAAGAGGCCGAAAAAAGAGGGCGGCGAAGGTTGCAGAAGAGGTCGGTGTGGGAGTGAAGGGCCGCCTGGCCGCTGAACGCACCAGAGAGGAGAAGCGAAGGTGACTGCCAGCTGTGGAAGAAAAAAAGGAGGAGCGACCGGCGTAGGATTCACGAGGATAAGGCTGCGTGTGGATAAGGTAAGTATTTTATTTTTTAGTTTTTATTTATTTTTTGATTTTTTTAATTTTTTAAAATCTTGCATTCTAATTTTTATGTTTTTAAAAATAATAACAATAATAATAATAATAATAATAATAAGTTAAAAATAATAAAATAATAAAAAGTATTTTTTTTAAAAAGAGAAAAAAAAGAAAAAAAATCCTGTAAATTATGTGTTTTATTTTGACTCCACATTTTTTGCATAATCTGCATTTTTTTATTTTTCTGTAAATTTTTTTGCATAATTAGTGTAACTTGCATTTTTGAAAATAATTGTAATTTTGTGGATAATTAGTATTTTGTGTAATTAGTAAAAAATAAAAAAACATTAAAAATTTAAAAAAATTAAAAAATAGATAGTTACACACATATTCATGTTAGTTGCATTTAGTGGTTAGGTAGGGTTTAAAAAATATATATATATACATATATATATATATACATATATATATATATATATATATATATATATCAAAAAAATCAAAAAAATAAAAAACAAATTTCAAAAACTGGACACTACTACGAGCTAAAAATAGCATATGAACCTACGCTCGGAAACAATACTAGGGGGACGTAACACTAGTGCACCATCTAGGGTAACCACTCAAGGGAGTGGCACTCAAGTTGGCAACTTGGAGAGCATTCTCGAGACATCTTCGGAGTCTCAAACAGAGAGCCTCTCAAGAACCGAGAGTGATATTTCAATGGACGTAAACGAGTCATTTGGCATGAATAGACCATCCACACCCATTGGTATGGCAGATTCTGATAATCCATTTAAAATCCCAGATGGGGAATTGATTGATAGCATGAGACTCCATTTCTTGTATACAAACGCGCATGGCTACAAAGATCCAATGAGCCGGTTTGTTATTAAAATTGCAAACATTCATTCTGCATTTGAACCAACACCATGGGTAAACTACCAAAACGATATGTACATGGGTAGAAATGGAGTACGCTACGAGGTCACCAAAAATCCTGAACAAGTGGATGCTTTGGATGGGTGTACTTCAACCTAGCGCACAAGCAAAGCAGAAGAAGGAGCTTCCATCAGACCCAAATGTGCCAGGAACATCGCGCAGACCTGGTACGCCCAATTCTTTACTTGAAGAATTGTTTTCCGACAGGAATTGGGAGGATAGAAAAACGGGAAAAGAAAAAGAGACCAAGAAAAACCCATGGCACATAGTAAAAGAAACTCCAGTAGTTAAAATCTATCAGGATGACCCAATTAAAGAGGTGTATAGGGATGTGGAAGAAACCTACTATGCAATCACTAAGCACCTGAGCTTAGAGCTTCCAGTCACGCATACAATAACTGCAGAGGAAGGCCCCTTTTCACTGAGGTGTCTACCTTAGACATGGCACGTCCAGATGAATCTGCCTTTCGAGGACAAACACTAGCACCACCATGGGCTAGAACCCCAAGTGTGGCTCGACTAGCACCTTCCATGCGAACAATTGCTAAAGGACCAGTCTTTCCAATGATTGATCCTACGAGGAGACCCGGGGCTATTAGAGAATCTAGGGGAGAAGAAAGACCACGACTAAGTGGATATGTACCTCCAAGAGAACCCCATAGACCAAGTGAACTGACATTTGAAGAGCCTAGATTTAGAGGCCGGGACTCATATAGGAGACATGACGATGAATATTCTAGAAAAGTGAGACCATCTGCACTGCAAAAGCTTGTCAAGAAGTATGACGGATCCGGAGACCCATATGACCATATAGCAGCTTTTAAGCAAGCTATACATGCGGAGCAAGTCACGGATACGCATACACAAATTGAAGGATTTGGCTTGACGCTAGAGAGTAAGTCTTTATCAAGGTTTCAAAATTTAGAGCCTGAGGCAAAGCGATCTTTCAATGGGCTGGAAAAGAGCTTTATTGCTGCATTTTCAAAAATGGAAATTAAGCACAATGTGGTAGCTCAAATTTACGCTTTTAAGCAAAAAGATCAAGAATCTGTGCGAGATTGTGTAAATAGGCTAAAGCAGTACATCAATCAATGCCTTGACGATGAGAAAGGAAGATTAATTTCTATCTTCCTGGAAGGCTTACGAAACAAGACGCTTCACGCTCATTTGTACGCAAAGAAGCATGTCATCTTCAATGAGTGTTGCATGGATGCCATGGATTACGATGACAACTTTGACATGACTGGCATGGGAAACCAAGATAGCCATCCGGACGATAAACGTAGCTCTGGGAAGGGCTTTGACTCTAGTGTGCCATTAGTTAATCCAGATCAGATTACCGAGATAGTCTTGAAAAAGATGGGGCAATACTATAGACCTTCCTACCGACCCCAACCATCATACTTGCATACTGTACCTACAGGCCCCTACGTCTGTGGAGGATGTGGAGGTAGCCATAAAACCGAGCCGTGCCCAACCTTCTCACCATTGGTTGGCAATCAACCAACAAAGAAGTGGTGCCAGCTTTGTAAATGGAACTACACACATGTGACTTCGGACTGCAATCACATTGCAAGGATACAAAGGGAACAAGCAAACAACTCTGCACCTAGACAGCAAGTTGTGAACCATGAGAGAACCTTAGTTGCTCAAGAGCAAGCACGGCCGGTGCTAGGAGCTCAACCTCCTCCACCTGGCACAGCTTCCTTTAGATATGTGGAATATGAGAATCTTGAATTAGGTATGGAGATGGTTAGCTCTCAACCATGCTACATCGAAGTGGAGCATCCTCTTGTCGAACCCTACTTTGAGAACCCAACCGGACCAAGCCTAGTTCATGACTTTAATGGAGACCTAAGCTCTTTGATGCTTATAGGATCTCAGCCAACCAAGACTCAAGGTTATCTAGGACCATATCCTGCAAAGAGACTATATCCCACGCAACAAACAGGACCATGCTACGAATGTGGTGGACCACATTGGGCGAGAGAATGTCCAAACAAGAAACAACCCCTCTTAGCTAACATAGGCACAACATCTACGTTTCCACCTATAGAGAGGTTTTGCCAAGGGTGTAGCATTGACCATCTACCAAAGGATTGCTTGTTGAAGCCTGCAGATCAGGCAGCACAAAAAGCTAAAGCGCCCCTCAACTATGTTCAAGTGATTCCATCACCCACGACATCTGAGGAGGAGAACGAACTAGTGTCGCTAAGAGTAGTGACTAGAGCCCAAGCACAAAAGAATGTCAAAGAGGTTGTTGAGAAACCCTCTAAGATTAAGGTTCTATCCAAAGATGGAAAAGAGAAAAAGAAATCAACTCGACGTAAACCACGCAGCAAGGGGATTAAGAAGTCGAAGGAGCAGAAGAACTCTGATGGAGGAAACTCTATCCCAAAAGAGCTAGAAGGAATGTTGAAAACAAAACAAATCGGAGAGAAAACTCAAAATGAGCAAAAGGGAAAAGCATCCGAGTCTGAGGAAAGCTCAGGAGGATCAGTCCTTGTGGACAAGGTGTACGAGCCTTTAGATGCAGCGCTTCAAGCGTATAATAGTAGGATCACAGCTCTGATCGAGCTGCAAGAATATCCCAACCCTCGTGAAGAGACAATCAACTTGGCTATCCATAAGCAGTTGATTAGGGATACTCAGACTCTAATAGACGGCCCACCACCTATGTACGCAAGAGGACCTATTTCTCTGAAGCCTAACTTAGAGACGATACCAGAAGCCACGCCAAGCATGGAAAAGGGAAGTGAAGTTGTATCTCTACATTTCCCAAAAATGCCTGAAGGAGATGATTTACCTCATACCAATGCAAACGAGTCAAAACCATTGACTACCGCGGATTTTGGAGATGAAATTCCTGAAATAGAGAAAACAGTAGCAAGGGAGATGTGGGAAGCGGTGCAAAAACAAGTTGAGGATCTAGCATCTTCTGACAAGTCACCACCGTTATCTATAGTAGAATTCTCGAATCAAAGGGTTCAAGAATTAGATGCTTTATCTCTACCAGATGATGCTCAGACTGTTGTCTCAGCTCGGAGCAACAAGCTCACTTGCAAGACACTGCCCTCATATTTAGGACTGTACGAAGCACATAGCCAAATCATGCGAGTACCATCAATGACACGACAACCTCATCAGGAACATTTTGCAAGCTTTAATGTCGGCACCAGTTACGTGTACCATTCCACTCGCAGAGTTCTTAAAGCTTATGCCAAGATTGTGGGGAGAAGTGGTTACACAATTAACTGAGCAAGGATTGTGGAACCAGAACATCCGGGTTAAGGAGTTGTTGAAGGCAAAGGCTTCTGAGCTAATGCAAACAATTCCGGTTCCTGTGAACAAAGTTGGCAAGTATTGTGAAGACGATGAAGGAAATACTACGCTTCCTGTGGAGATCAACAAGATTGAATCTATAGCTATTCTAGATAGCGGAGCAGGGGTGAGTATAGCAACAAAATCTGTATGGGAAATGTGGGGAAAACCTGTAATTAGAAGTACAAGGATGAGTTTGCAAATGGCAGACAGAAATCTAGAGAGTCCCATAGGATTGCTTGAGAACGTTATGGTGGTGAAGTCATGTGGCATTGAGTACGGACATACCTTTGCTATTGTAGACTTTGGCAAGAACACAAATTACGAAGTGATCCTAGGAGGGCCATTCATGCGCCAATTCAAAATGATTCAAGACTGGGGTTACAATTACTTGTACCTCAGACATGAGAATGTAACCACGAGGGTGAACCTGAAAAACCATGCTTATCGAGATGTGACGCACTCTCCTGTGGATGAGTTTGATTCTGCTTCTTCAGAAGCATCGGGAGCTACTATGTCTGAAGGAAGAGCTGATCTATGGATCTATGGAGCATCTTGTCGAGACTTGCAACTTGGAAATGTTACCATAGACAGAAGTGTGACGGATGAGGCGTATATATTAATACCTTTTCGTGAGAACTTGATAGATCCCTTAGAATGGAACCATGTTTTATGACAAAGGAACAAAAGCAGTCAATACCACCTCACTTACAGAAACCAAATCAATACTGGAAACCACGCCTTACCAAGCCTAAAAGAGTCCAGGTGGAAACACAAGCTGATGCGTCAATCGGACATCATCAGAAGGTCTCGAACAGGAAGGGATACTCCAAACTGACATGGGAAGAAAGAGGCAAGTGGGTACCTTTACCCACTTCTATCTCAGAGGCAACACATCAGAAGAAGGACATTGCAACCGAAACAAGTTCAGAGTCTATTCCTCAAAACACAAGCAATGTCAAAGTTTGTCTTACAAAGCCGACAACTTTCAATCAGGCTCCTACACAAGTAGACTCCCTGACTATCAAGGAAAGAGCGTTCTTCCTACAACTCCAACTATTTGGAATGTCGTCGGCATTCTACTCTTTCCCTAATCAAATTCCACCCCCAGTGCAAGACTAGCACTTGTACTCTCTTAATAAGAACTAGAAGCCAGGGCACTTTTTCCCATTGGGTTTTTCCCCTCGGCCAAATCCGATGTTTAGCACCAATGTTTTTTATTTTTTGTCATTTTAATTTCTTTCCGTTTAGTTTGTTTTGTCGGAATAAAACAGATACAAGCACCAAACTATATCTTCCGCTTCAGTACCGCAACTGACAGTCATACAATCAAGTGCAAACAATTCTTCAACAACCAGCGCTTTAATAGAAATAGGTGAACTCATGCCAATCTCTAGTGTTTTTTGTATTTTTTGTTGCTTGATTATTTACAAATTTCACTTTACTAAGCATGGCAATATGCATCTCCTTTGGTCTAGAGTAGGGATAGCATTTTAGTAGCTTTAGACTTGATAGTGTAAGTTTGATCATAATTGTTTTTACCCGTTTAGCAATACAAAGTAATTAGTGTTTTGTGCTAAAGGTAGAGTTCCAGACCTAGGACAAAGAGACTAAATTAATCATAGGACCGTCAGTGGATATCTTGCCCTTACTAGGACATTGCTTAGGGATCTAATAAACCTTCCATAACAATGCTACTCTTCCTTGGCATCTACGCGCTCGAGGACGTGCGCAAAATAGGAAGGGGGAGTGTTGCGTGACGAGTGGTGATCAATGCAAGGATGCAACACAAAGATGCAAGCAGGAAAACAAGAGACTTGACATTCTTATTTAGGGCTCTTGTAAAAAGTTCCAAGTTGTAGGTCAGTGTGGGAGTGGACTTGAGAATAATCCCACATGGGAAGTTTTGGGAGTTTTAGGAGTTTTAGTATAAAAAGTGGCTCATTTGAGAGCTTATGGACAGAGGGGGCTAAACTCATGATTGAGCTCTCTTGAGACTAGCTCTCCCTCTTGTTCATAGAGGTGCAAGCTCTTCTCTCTCCCCATCTACACTATTGTATGAGCAATGCTCTTCTATTTCAATGCAATGAGATGATGTTTTTCTCTCTTCTCATTTTTATTCTCTAGTGTGCATTCTTCTTTGTTGATGCTTGTGGATTCTCTATTAGGCTTTGTGTGGTAGTGGATTCAAGCTTAAGCTTCTCCATAGCTTGTAGCTTATCCATGGGCAAGGCATTGCTTGAGTAGTGATTGAGAATGCATGTTTATTTCAAGTTCCATTAAGCTTCAAGGTTTGTGTGCATGCTAGGGAAGTAAGTGCTTGAGAATGAAGTATGCTTTGAGCTTGTGTATGCATTAGCTTAGCTTTCTTCTTGTATTGGATGCATGAATGAGTGGGATGATGAGTGAATGAGCAATGGCAAGATTGAGCTTGTGTGTGTAAAGTCTATGTCAAGGTGGTGGTGTTCATAGCATTTTCTCCATTCGTGGATAAGCTTTTGTGCACCGGTGTACGGGTTGAATCCCTAGCTCCGAAAGGGATGCAAATCCCATTGGATTGAGCTACACACGGATCATACTACTCATGCTACAAGTGAGAGAGTCTTCCGTCTCTCCATTGGCGCCGCTGCCGGGGAGAAGACTCAAAACCGGTTGAGAAGCTTGCATTACTACCACTATTTCTTTTTGTTTTTAGGTTTAGGGTTAGCACGAGTGTGGAATCTCGGAGCTAGTGATTAGAAGAGAAAAAAAGTAGATTACAAAGACAAAGGAGGGGCCGGATAAGGTCGCAAATTTTATTTTTTATTTTTGTTATATTTTTTTTAAAACACACAAAGAAACCATGCATTGTGACGGTGACTGTAGAAGGTGAGCTGCTGGCCGTAGAAGCAGAGGTGGCCGCTGAAGGCTGTAGTAGCCAACGTAGGAGGCGAAGGTTGGAGAAGGCGAAGCTGACTGGCCGCTGAAGAGAAAGTGAACGGGAGAAAGGAGGCGGAGGTTGTGGTGAAGAGGAAGGGGCGTCGGACAGCAATAAGCACGGGAGGGGCCACACAAATCCCTTCCAGTGCCCACACCAGGCCGCCGCGCCTACGACGGCTGTAGAGGCGGCTACTACAGCGAGTGTGACAGCTGCTGGCTAGCGAAAAGAAGCTAGAGGCCGACGAAGGTGCAAAGCTGACGGACTGCAGCTAAGGCGGCAAGCGAAGGCGGTGGTGAAGAGGCCGAAAAAGAGGGCGGCGAAGGCTGCAGAAGAGGCTGCTGTGGGAGTGAAGGGCCGCCTGGCCGCCGCTGAACGCACCAGAGAGGAGAAGCGAAGGTGACTGCCAGCTGTGGAAGAAAAAAAGGAGGAGCGACTGGCGTAGGATTCGTGAGGATAAGGCTGCGTGTGGATAAGGTAAGTATTTTATTTTTTATTTTTTATTTTTATTTTTTGATTTTTTAATTTTTCAAAATCTTGCATTCCAATTTTCATGTTTTAAAAAGAAAACAATAAAAATAAAAATAAAAATAAAATAATAATAATAATAAAAAGTTTAAAAAAACAATAAAATAATAAAAAGTAAATTTTTTTAAAAAAAAGAAAAAAAAAAGAAAAAAAATCCTATAAATTATGTGTTTTATTATGAGTCCATATTTTTTGCATAATCTGTATTTCTTTTAATTTTCTGTAAATGTTTTTGCATAATTAGTGTAACTTGTATTTTTTAAAATAATTATAATTTTGTGCATAATTAGTATTTTTGTGTAATTAGTAAAAAATAAAAAAACATTAAAAATAAAGAAAATAAAAAAAATAGATAGTTACACACATATTCATGTTAGTTGCATTTAGTGGTTAGGTAGGGTTTAAAAATATATATATATACATATATATATATATACATATATATATATACATATATATATATATACATACATATATATATATATATATATATATACATATATATATATATATATATATATATATATACATACATATATATATATACATACATATATATATATATACATACATATATATATATATATATATATATATAACAAATTTCAAAAACTGGACACTGCTACGAGCTAAAAATAGCATATGAACCTACGCTCGGGAATAATACTAGGGGGACGTAACACTAGTGCATCATCTGGGGTAACCACTCAAGGGAGCGGCACTCAAGTTGGCAACTTGGAGAGCATTCTCGAGACATCTTCGGAGTCTCAAACAGAGAGCCTCTCAAGAACCGAGAGTGATATTTCAATGGACGTAAACGAGTCATTTGGCATGAATAGACCGTCCACACCCATTGGTATGGCAGATTCTGCTAATCCATTTGAAATCCCAGATGGGGAGTTGATTGACAACATGAGACTCCATTTCTTGTATACAAACGTGCATGGCGGTGAGATCTACAAAGATCCAATGAGCCGGTTTGTTGTTAAAATTGCAGACATTCATTCTACATTTGAACCAACACCATGGGTAAACTACCAAAACGATATGTACATGGGTAGAAATGGAGTACGCTATGAGGTCACCAAAAATCCTGAACAAGTGGATGCTTTGGGTGTACTTCAACAACCTAGCACACAAGCAAAGCAGAAGAAGGAGCTTCCATCGGCGGACCCAAATGTACCAGGAACATCGTGCAGGCCTGGTACGCCTAATTCTTTACTTGAAGAATTGTTTCCCGACAGGAATTGGGAGGATAGAAAAACGGGAAAAGAAAAAGAGACCAAGAAAAACCCATGGGACATAGTAAAAGAAATTCCAGTAGTTAAAATCTATCAGGATGACCCAATTAAAGAGGTGTATAGGGATGTGGAAGAAACCTACTATGCAACCACTAAGCACCCGAGCTTAGAGCTTCCAGTCACGCATACAATAACTGCAGAGCATTTAGATGGTTTCACTAAGCGTGTTCATGATAGATGGGGGAACGACTTTAGAACCCTTGAATGGCCAGAGGTTAGGGAAATGACATGGAAAGGAAGGCCCCTTTTCACTGAGGTGTCTACCTTAGACACGGCACGTCCAGATGAATCTCCCTTTCGAGGAGAAACACTAGCACCACCATGGGCTAGAACCCCAAGTGTGGCTCGACCAGCACCTTCCATGCGAACAACTGCTAAAGGACCAGTCTTTCCAATGATTGATCCTACAAGGAGACCCAGGGCTATTAGAGAATCTAGGGGAGAAGAAAGACCACGAGTAAGTGGATATGTACCTCCAAGAGAACCCCATAGACCAAGTGAACTGACATTTGAAGAGCCTAGATTTAGAGGCCGGGACTCATATAGGAGACATGACGATGAATATTCTAGAAAAGTGAGACCATCTACACTGCAAAAGCTTGTCAAGAAGCATGACAGATCCGGAGACCCATATGACCATATAGCAGCTTTTAAGCAAGCTATACATGCGGAGCAAGTCACGGATACGCATACACAAATTGAAGGATTTGGCTTGACGCTAGAGAGTAAGTCTTTATCATGGTTTCAGAATTTAGAGCCTGAGGCAAAGCGATCTTTCAATGGGTTGGAAAAGAGCTTTATTGCTGCATTTTCAAAAATGGAAATTAAGCATAATGTGGTAGCTCAAATTTACGCTTTTAAGCAAAAAGATCAAGAATCTGTGCGAGATTGTGTAAATAGGCTAAAGCAGTACATCAATCGATGCCCTGACGATGAGAAGCCAAGCCAAGGAAGATTAATTTCTATCTTCCTGGAAGGCTTATGAAACAAGACGCTTCACGCTCATTTGTACGAAAGAAGCATGTCATCTTCAATGAGTGTTGCATGGATGCCATGGATTACGATGACAACTTTGACATGACTGGCATGGGAAACCAAGATAGCCATCCGAAAGATAAACGTAGCTCTAGAAAGGGCTCTGACTCTAGTGTGCCATTGGTTAATCCAGATCAGATTGCCGAGATAGTCTTGAAAAAGATGGGGCAATACTACAGACCTTCCTACCGACCCCAACCATCATACTTGCATACTGTACCTACAGGCCCCTACGTCTGTGGAGGTAGCCATAAAACCGAGCCGTGCCCAACCTTCTCACCATCAACAAAGAAGTGGTGCCAGCTTTGTAAATGGAACTACACACATGTGACTTCGGACTGCAATCACATTGCAAGGATACAAAGGGAACAAGCAAACAACTCTGCACCTAGACAGCAAGTTGTGAACCATGAGAGAACCTTAGTTGCTCAAGAGCAAGCACGGTCGGTGCTAGGAGCTCAACCTCCTCCACCTGGCACAGCTTCCTTTAGATATGTGGAATATGAGAATCCTGAATTAGGTATGGAGATGGTTAGCTCTCAACCATGCTACATCGAAGTGGAGCATCCTCTTGTCAAACCCTACTTTGAGAACCCAACCGGACCAAGCCTAGTTCATGACTTTAATGGAGACCTAAGCTCTTTGATGCTTATAGGATCTCAGCCAACCAAGACTCAAGGTTATCTAGGACCATATCCTGCAAAGAGACTATACCCCACAAAACAAACAGGACCATGCTACGAATATGGTGGACCACATTGGGTGAGAGAATGTCCAAACAAGAAAGGACCCCTCTTAGCTAACATAGGCACAACAACTACGTTTCCACCTATAGAGAGGTTTTGCCAAGGGTGTAGCATTGACCATCTACCAAAGGATTGCTTGTTGAAGCCTGCAGATCAGGCAGCACAAAAAGCTAAAGCGCCCCTCAACTATGTTCAAGTGATTCCATCACCCACGACATCTGAGGAGGAGAACGAACTAGTGTCGCTAAGAGTAGTGACTAGAGCCCAAGCGCAAAAGAATGTCAAAGAGGTTGTTGAGAAACCCTCTGAGATTAAGGTTCTATCCAAAGATGGAAAAGAGAAAAAGAAATCAACTCGACGTAAACCACGCAGCAAGGGGATTAAGAAGTCGAAGGAGCAGAACAGCTCTGATGGAAGAAACTCTATCCCAAAAGAGCTAGAAGGAATGTTGAAAACAAAACAAATCGGAGAGAAAACTCAAAATGAGCAAAAGGGAAAAGCATCCGAGTCTGAGGAAAGCTCAGGAGGATCAGTCCTTGTGGACAAGGTGTACGAGCCTTTAGATGCAGTGCTTCAAGCATATAATAGTAGGATCATAGCTCTAACCGAGCTGCCTAAGAAGCTGCAAGAATATCCCAACCCTCGTGAAGAGACAATCAACTTGGCTATCCATAAGCAGTTGATTAGGGATACTCAGACTCTAATAGACGGCCCACCACCTATGTACGCAAGAGGACCTGTTTCTCTGAAGCCTAACTTAGAGACGATACCAGAAGCCACGCCAAGCATGGAAAAGGGAAGTGAAGTTGTATCTCTACATTTCCCAGAAATGCCTGAAGGAGATGATTTACCTCATACCAATGCAAACGAGTCAAAACCATTGACTACCGTAGATTTTGGAGATGAAATTCCTGAAATAGAGGAAACAGTAACAAGGGAGATGTGGGAAGCGGTGCAAAAACAAGTTGAGGATCTAGCATCTTCTGACAAGTCACCACCGTTATCTATAGTAGAATTCTCGAATCAAAGGGTTCAAGAATTAAATGCTTTATCTCTACCAGATGATGCTCAGACTGTTGTCTCAGCTCGGAGCAACAAGCTCATTTGCAAGACACTACCCTCATATTTAGGACTGTACGAAGCACATAGCCAAATCATGCGAGTACCATCAATGACACGACAACCTCATCAGGAACGAGACATAGGGAGTTTGCAAGCTTTAATGTCGGCACCAGTTACGTGTACCATTCCACTCGCAGAGTTCTTAAATCTTAGGCCAAGATTGTGGGGAGAAGTGGCTGCACAATTAATTGAGCAAGGATTGTGGAACCAGAACGTCCGGGTTAAGGAGTTGTTGAAGGCAAAGGCTTCTGAGCTAATGCAAACAATTCCGGTTCTTGTGAACAAATTGGCAAGTATTGTGAAGACGATGAAGGAAATACTACGCTTCTTGTGGAGATCAACAAGATTGAATCTATAGCTACTGTAGATAGCGGAGCAGGGGTGAGTATAGCAACAAAATCTGTATGGGAAATGTGGGGAAAACCTGCAATTAGAAGTACAAGGATGAGTTTGCAATTGGCATACGGAAATCTAGAGAGTCCCATAGGATTGCTTGAGAATGTTATGGTGAAGTCATGTGGCATTGAGTACGGACATACCTTTGCTATTGTAGATTTTGACAGGAACACAAATTACGAAGTGATCCTAGGAAGGCCATTCATGCGCCAATTCAAAATGATTCAAGACTGGGGTTACAATTACTTGTACCTCAGACATGAGAATGTAACCACAAGGGTGAATCTGAAAAACCATGCTTATCGAGATGTGACGCACTCTCCTGTGGATGAGTTTGATTATGCTTCTTCAGAAGCATCGGGAGCTACTATGTCTGAAGGAAGAGCTGATCTATGGATCTGTGGAGCATCTTGTCGAGACTTGCAACTTGGAAATGTTACCATAGACAGAAGTGTGACGGATGAGGCGTATATATCAATACCTTTTCTTGAGAACTTGATAGATCCCTTAGAATGGAACCATGTTTTAGCTACCATAGACACTTGTGCATTGCCAAGGCAAGCACAGTTCTGTGATCCAAATGGGTATGACATTATTCCCGCCGTAAGAATGCTAAGACCGATCTATGCAGAGGAACCTCAAGAAGCCCCTAGGTATGAAGCAAACAAATCATTATTGCTAGGAGATATGGTATCTGTAGAGGAAGTATCCCCTACTATGATAGAGACATCCTCAAAAGATCCAATGATTTGGGTGAATAATGACAATGACAATACTCAAGGATGGCATGTGCCAACATCTCTCTTATATGCACAAGGCTACGGAAGGGGGGAAGCACTTAGAATTCAAATCTGGTTACCTACAGAGCAGCTCGCAAGCCAAGACCAAATGCTGCCAAGGAACATCCAAGGAATACAAAGCTAAAGAGGAGGTTCACCAGAGCCAACAGTTTCACCTCCAACAAGACCACTCAACAACGGTGGATCCCAAAGAAGGTTCAGCAAGCACAAGGCTACTACGAGGGTGCTACTACCTTGTGGCTACAAAAAAAGAATGCAGGGACTACTGCAGCAAAACATAATTATGTTCCTGAATCTACTCAAGAACAAAAGCAGTCAATACCACCTCACTTACAGAAACCAAATCAATACTGGAAACCACGCCTTACCAAGCCTAAAAGAGTCCAGGTGGAAACACAAGCTGACGTGTCAATCGGACATCATCAGAAGGTCTCGAATAGGAAGGGATACTCCAAACTGACATGGGAAGAAAAAGGCAAGTGGGTACCTTTACCCACTTCTATCTCAGAGGCAACACATCAGAAGGAGGACATTGTAACCGAATCAAGTTCAGAGTCTATTCCTCAAAACACAAGCAATGTCAAAGTTTGTCTTACAAAGCCGACAACTTTCAATCAGGCTCCTACACAAGTAGACTCCCTGACTATCAAGGAAAGAGCGTTCTTCCTACAACTCCAACTATTCCACCCCCAGTGCAAGACTAGCACTTGTACTCTCTTAATAAGAACTAGAAGCCAGGGCACTTTTTTCCATTGGGTTTTTCCCCTCGGCCAAATCCGGTGTTTAGCACCAATGTTTTTTATTTTTTGTCGTTTTAATTTCTTTATGTTTAGTTTGTTTTGTCGGAATAAAACAGATACAAGCACCAAACTACATCTTCCGCTTCAGTACCACAACTGACAGTCATACAATCAAGTGCAAACAATTCTTCAACAACCAGCGCTTTAATAGAAACAGGTGAACTCATGCCAATCTCTAGTGTTTTCTGTATTTTTTGTTGCTTGATTGTTTACAAATTTCACTTTACTAAGCATGGCAATATGCATCTCCTTTGGTCTAGAGTAGGGATAGCATTTTAGTAGCTTTAGACTTGATAGTGGAAGTTTGACCGTAATTGTTTTTACCCGTTTAGCAATACAAAATAATTAGTGTTTTGTGCTAAAGGTAGAGTTCCACCGTCAGTGGATATCTTGCCCTTACTAGGACATTGCTTAGGGATCTAATAAACCTTCCATAACAAAAATTGGCATGACAAAAATAAAAGAAAAGTGTATATGTTTGTGGCCTATTGCCTTGTTATTCATGGTAGGCGAGGGAGGTCTATACCTTTCCCAGACCAATGCCTTGTGTAGCAAGGAATAGCCATGCCGCGGGTGCGCAAACATACTCTTGAAGAAAGCCCTGTCCAAAAAGAAAGAAAGAAAGAAAAGAAAAGGAAAAAAAAAAGGACAGAAAGGCACCAAGAAAAATGCTTGTCTAATCCAGGATGGTCATTGTTGTGCTTAAAATAATAAACCTTAACACTAAGCAATATCAAGAGTCTGCCAATACATAATTATGTTAGATTTATTAGTGTTGAACCGACATATTTGACTTAGTATAGGCTAGGTATACTACTTGATAGTCCCTCGATTAACTGTTGTCTTTTGCCTTCTAGGAAAAGTACAATACATTTGGCATAAAACATTCTTTACTTTAGTTAGCTGCTGCAGGTAGTAATTATTAAGGCTTGAACAAACCTATTCAATCTCTACACTGCTTCAATGTTTCCTTCCTCTAGCTAATTGGACGTTTATTGCCATGTCTTATTCAGAAAAATTGCTTGTTTCGTTATTGTCTGTCAGTACTTTTGCTTTTTTTAAAAAAAAGAAAGAACACACAAACCACCTATCGTTTTGCTTGCAGGTACACACTGGAGATGCTACTCTTCCTTGTCATCTACGCGCTCGAGGACGTGCGCAAAATAGGAAGGGGAGAGTGTTGCGTGACGAGTGGTGATCAATGCAAGGATGCAACACAAAGATGCAAGCAGGAAAACAAGAGACTTGACATTCTTATTTAGGGCTCTTGTAAAAAGTTCCAAGTTGTAGGTGAGTGTGGGAGTGGGCTTGAGAATAATCCCACATGGGAAGTTTTGGGAGTTTTAGGAGTTTTAGTATAAAAAGTGGCTCATTTGAGAGCTTATGGACAGGGGGCTAAACTTATGATTGAGCTCTCTTGAGACTAGCTCTCCCTCTTGTTCATAGAGGAGCAAGCTCTTCTCTCTCCCCATCGACACTATTGTATGAGCAATGCTCTTCTATTTCAACGCAATGAGATGATGTTTTTCTCTCTTCTCATTTCTATTCTCTAGTGTGCATGCTTCTTTGTTGATGCTTGTGGATTCTCTATTAGGCTTTGTGTGGTAGTGGATTCAATCTTAAGCTTCTCCATAGCTTGTAGCTTATCCATGGGCAAGGCATTGCTTGAGTAGTGATTAAGAATGCATGTTTATTTCAAGTTCCATTAAGCTTCAAGGTTTGTGCATGTGGATTCTCTATTAGGCTTTGTGTGGTAGTGGATTCAAGCTTAAGCTTCTCCATAGCTTGTAGCTTATCCATGGGCAAGGCATTGCTTGAGTAGTGATTAAGAATGCATGTTTATTTCAAGTTCCATTAAGCTTCAAGGTTTGTGTGCATGCTAGGGAAGTAAGTGCTTGAGAATGAAGTATGCTTTGAGCTTGTGTATGCATTAGCTTAGCTTTCTTCTTGTATTGGATGCATGAATGAGTGGGATGATGAGTGAATGAGCAATGGCAAGATTGAGCTTGTGTGTGTAAAGTCTATGTCAAGGTGGTGGTGTTCATAGCATTTTCTCCATTCGTGGATAAGCTTTTGTGCACCGGTACAGGTTGAATCCCTAGCTCCGAAAGGGATGCAAATCCCATTGGATTGAGCTACACACGGATCATACTACTCATGCTACAAGTGAGAGAGTCTTCCGTCTCTCCAAGCTTCTATACGGTCCTCTAAGTATCGGATTCACTGATTAAATCTGTAAACAACATCATAAACTTTGTGAAAAGGGCATTAACCCACCTTATTTTTAGGTAAAGCTCTAGTGAAGGAGCAAGAGTAGGACCAAGAACCTCAAGGTTTGGCTCCCTCTCAGAAAGCAATTAACCATGTCCAATGCCACGATGTTTCAAACATTTGGTGTCGATCCTTTAGCACGATTAAGCATCCCAACAACTATAGTTACATCGATTGGGATATGTCTCTTTTGTTGTACCACTAGGGACAAGCATTCTACAAAACACCCAACATCATCAAGCACGTATAGTGCAAGTATGAGTCCCACTTTCCACAAGAGCCTATTTCTTCACTCTAGAACCAAGTTCGTGTTCCTCTCTATCCGAATGGGAAACATGAAACACATGAAAGGGAAAGGAGTCAATAACGAGTGGAACTACCTCAAACCCTAGGGATCCATAAGGGTATTCACATAACGTGTCCTTAGCTATAGCAAGCCTGTAGCCTCAAAGCTCAGGCCATGGTAGGACAAGTGCCATTGGAAACCACATAGCCTAGGGAAAGGGAAAGGAGCCAATGAGACGAGTGGGACTACCTCAAACCCAAGGGATCCATTCACATAACGTGTCCTCGGGGCTATAGCAAGCATGTCGCCTCAAAGCCTATACCATGTTAGGATAAGTGCCATTGGAAACCACATTGGAAACCACATAGCCTAAACCCATGGGATAAGAAATCTGAGACTCTGAAGCAAAGAGTTTTGTGCAAACACTCCACTGCCACGTAAATATGTGGAAGATATGCTCAGGATAGTGTTTGATATTAGAAGGGGGTTTGCAACAAACATAACATTTTAGAGGCTCATAGTTGTGCAAAACAAAGCCAATCCACATCTCAAGGAGGATGATGACTAAATTTGATGAAATTGGAGATCACATTCAATACCTACAGCAGAAGTTCAATCAAATTTTTGAGGCCATGGGGGAAAGGATTGATGATCCCACGAAAATATGTTCATTCAAACTTTACCTTGAAGGCAAAGTAGGAGGTGATTTCGGTCTCTAAACCCACTTGAAAAGCCTAGCTACTACGAGGTCTTGAGACACATATTCATTATAAAATTCTTATGCACATGGAGCCAGATAGAGTCTCATTGCACAAATATCCAACCTCAAGCAAGAGGAGAGAGAAACAATGCAAGATAACATTGCTAGAACCAAGTATCTCCATATGACATGCATCCCCTACAATGTAGAGACTAGACGGTTGATTGGTCTCAAGAGAAAGAGACTTCATGACAATATTTATAGTTCTAGACACTATATCTTTGACAGAACTAGGTATCCCCACATGACATGCATCCCCTATAATGTGGAGACTAGATTACTGATTGATCTTAAGAGCAAGAGTCTTTATGATAATATTTACAACTCTGGACACTATATCCTTGATAGAACTAAGTATCTCCACATGAGATGCATCCCCTACAACGTAGACACTAGATGACTAATCGGTCTCAAGAGCAAGAGGCTTCGTGATAATATTTATAGCTCTAGACACTATATCTTTGATAAGTGTTGTAGCAAGGTAGTAGACCCAGGAGATAATCTACAAGATAAGGGTGTAGAAGTCATTCACCTAAACCAAGAGTTAGGGGATGCATCATCCAAAGCTCAATAGGAGGGTGCTAACTAGCACCAGCTAGAGTCCTAGTCCTAACTAGTGCCCACCAACCAGCACCAAATAAAGTCCTAGTCAAGGACATGATCATGGACAAGGTGGCCTCAATATAGGAGGAGGGTGCCCAACCAGCACTAGATAGAGTCCTAGTTAAGGACATGAACATGGATGAGTTCACAAAAAAATATGCTCAACCATTTAGGCTAACAGTGGGCAGGGCTAGCTCTAAGGGTGGTTCAAGGGCCAGCCCCAGTTCCTCAAGAAGGACAAACTTATTTGCATGGAGAGATATAGATATAGTTTAATGTGATTTGCCAAGGAAATTGTTACGGTTTGTCCGTCCGTCCCTCTTTGGTTAATTGGGGATGCCTAATTACCACTATGTTCGTAGCATGGCACTTGGGTGATTCTAAATATTCCATGTGTAGGACATATGAAATTAGGGATGGCTGGAACTAAGTGTTGGATATAATGCTTATGTGTTGTCGTGTAACTTTTGCATGTGTTACTAATATGTAATGTGTTTGTAAATGGACCAACCTATAGGTTGGTGAGATTGATGAGCCTTGTGCTCGTAAGCCGGTATGGCTGGGATATGATGGTGGTGATTTCGTGTGAGCAATTACTGGGAAGGTTCTCATTTTTAGTGTTTTGGCTTTAGCGAGATAGCCAATGATTTTGGTAATTTTGGCCATGATATTTATTACGAGATATTTTGTATTATTGCTAGCCACCCACTTTTGTTATACATGGGCGTGAACGTATTAATTTTGTTGCACGTGAATTGGCCCTTGGGGTTCTTTATGTATTTTTCCTTTAGTGGTTTAGATGGAAGAATTTTTCTAAGCTTTTGGTAAAAGCAACTCTTATTTTTGTAAAGGGAAAGCCCATGCATAAGTGTGCAACTATTTTTGGCATGTGGGCTATTTTTATGAATAAAGGCATAAATACCCAAGAAGTGGGAGGATGCCGACACTTCTTGGGGGGGAGATTGCACCCAATACTGTGTTGAAGGTGATGCTCAATCTTGTTAGTTTGAATTCAATTCTATGGTTTAGTTCTTGATGTTTATGTGAGTTTTGTATTATTCTTCAAAAAGTATTTGAGATCTCGTTGCAATGATACCACTGACACGAGATCTCAAAATACTTTTTGAAAAATAATACAAAACTCACATATACAACAAAGACTAAACCATAGAATTGAATTCAAATTAACAAGATTGAGCATAAATTAAAATTAAAATAATAAATAAAATAGACATCACCTTGAACACAGTATTGGGTACAATCCCCCCCCCGGAAGTGTCGGCATCCTCCCACTTCTTAGGTATTTATGTCTTTATTTATAAAAATAGCCCACATGTGTTTACCAAATTGAGCATGTTTCTTTGCACTAAGAGGGGTGAGGAGAAGAGAAAGAAGGCCATACAAGGGTCGGTTTGGGAACTAGCAATTAACCAACCCTAATGAGGGTTAACTCCCCTACGTGAGGCCGCTAGGGACTCACTCCACCACCACTTGTGTCACTCAAGTGGAGCTTCCACAAGCTAGATAAAGAGCAAAGAGAAAGGGAGAAATGGAGAGCTCAACCCCTACTCCATTCCTTTATGTGTGCATGAGTGAAGATGAGGGAGAAGATAAGAAGAGGGAGAAGAGGAAGCAAGCCTAGAAGCCATCACTTACATGCACACACCAACAATCAAGTAAGCAAGCATAAACCTACACAAGCCTACCACCATAGCCACAAGAGAGTGAGAGAGAGAGAGATGGAAAACTTAAATGTGATAATAGGATTGTCCTTTTTCATATTTCATAAGTCACTTATATACATGAGCTCTCTTTTTACAATGGCCGACCGCCCATTTAAACAATTGGGGGCCCAAAATTGATTTCCTAACTCTATGTACACCTAGGCTTATTCTTATGGTCGGCATTACACAAGTCGTAAGCTTGGTCATCCCATACATCTTTTACATGAAGCGCTTAGCGCGATTACATGAAAATAAGCTACATGAAGCGTAACCACGCTTAAAAATAATGTTAACTAGTGTGGTTAACATACCCCCCTCCCTAATTCAGCAGATCCGTCCTTGTTGGAGCTGGGTGGCAAGTATAATTAGTGGTAGTAGATGGAATATGTTCTAATGAAGTCGTACCACGATTTGGGTGCAAGGGGGGATCGGTGAAAGAATTTGTAGTTGGCTGGTCCAAAATGCTATCTCTATCATGTCCTCAAAGGTCTACAATCGCTAAGCTCATGATATCCGAATAGTTGCTTCAAGGTAGGGCCTTTGTTGAGGACAAAGGCAAGGCCTTGATTGCCCTCCTGGTAGTGGTCCCATTCTGAAAAGGCCCAGGGAGCGTGATGATAAGGTTGAAAAATCAGATGGTTGCCCCACAATGGCAGGGTCGGGAATGTAATCACAGTGATGACTGATGAAAGAGTGCATCTTTGTTAGCATACTGGCCTCAATACATGGGCTCTAGGACATTGGTGGGGTGCACCAATGTCCAGGGGAAGTTGTATTGCAATTTAGGGTTCACTTTCTACTCATGCCGGAACAAGTCCCAAGTCACCGTCTGCGAATAGGCAGGTACACAGGATTGATCCGCAAGTGGCGGGGTGCCTTGTAGTATTCTGCCCAAATGTAGGGTTTCAGTAAGAAGGGTTGACGCCAAACAGGTTGTTGCTTGCCCCATGAGCTCGAAGGTGATGAGCCAAGCATCAGAGGGGGGCCACTGGTAACCACCACATTGTTGTTGATGTGGTTGTTGGCACTTTCAAGAGTCATGTTTGGCATCGAGGTAAGGCCAAAGGACATGTATGTCCATATGGTCAGTGAGCTTGTTGATGGTGGGTTCTTGTTGGAGTTGTCGATTGAGTAGGATATTGATGGCCTTCTCAAACTCCGTGCGATCTAGTGGGTCATGCTAGTTAAGGGGGTTGAGTGGTGGGTTCACCTCTTCATGCTCTTGCGGGGGTGGTGGGGGAATCTCGCCTTCCTCCTCCAAGGGTGTGGGGGAGGGGAGGTTAGTAGGGAATTGTGATAGGGGTAGAGGATTAGTTGAAGTAGAGGTAGTGGGGTGGCGAGGGTGGCATCGAGGAAAGGTAAGGGCCTTGCTAATGTAGAGGGTACATCTGTGAAGTGCTTGGGGAGGCCTAAGTGAAGATGGAGGGTGGGGGGTGGTGATTGAGGTGTGGGTGATGGAGGGGGAGAGGGGCTTGCTGGGGCCTACCCCGCCATCGTTGTTGTCCTCATCATTGGAGCCACAGTTGGAGCATTTAGAGTAGAAGAAGGCACGAGATTCTTCTGCCTTGTCAGGGAAGATATCAAGGGGGTATGCCACGTGCAAATCATCAAATTTATGATCCCAGTGGCAAGGATGACCTATAGCAGCAGTTGGAGGTAGCAGTAAAGAACAAGGAGCCCATAGGGTGAATAGGGCGGAAGCTCCTAGCCAATCAGGCGGAGAGATTCATAGGCACAATAGATGGTCTCCCAACCCTGGTGCTCGAGGAGATGGGGGGTAAGGGTATGGGTAGAACCATGGGGAACAGAGAGGTCGATGGTGGCATCATCATCCGTGGAATGCCCATAGCATATAAGATTGGCCCAGTTAATGAGGTTTGCAGTAAGTGGGCGGGTGGGAAGGGTAAAGAGGGAGACGGGTTTAGAGAAAGAGATTTGGGTTTGGAAGAAAAGGGTGACGATAAGGGAGATGGAGTCAGAGGGAAGTTTGGTGAGTAGATAAGAGACAGTGGTGGGGGAGATGGCGTCATTGAGGAAAATATTGTGTTGTAGGAGATTGAGGCGGAGGGCGTGGTTTTGGAGGTCGAGGAATTCGTTGGGGTTTTGAGGGGGGGTGGTGAGGTGGTGCAGAAACTCCATGGCCAACCTGGCCCTAAGGGTGGGAGCTAAGGCCGGATTATGCATCTTTCTATGCATAAAATCAAATTTGATGAGAATAACACTTTTGGAATAAAAATAAATCTTTTATGTATCTTTCTATGCATAAATTCAATTTTAATGAGAATAAAACTTTTGATATAAAAATAAATTCCTTTACGCATCTTTCTATGCATAAAATCAAAAATAATGAGAATAACTCTTTTGAAATAAAAATAAATTCCTTTATGCATCTTTCTATGCATAAAATCAAAATTAATGAGAATAACTCTTTTAAAATAAAAATAAATTCCTTTATGCATCTTTCTATGCATAAATTCAATTTTAATGGGAATAACACTTTTGAAAAAAAATTCTTTTATGCATCTTTCTATGCATAAATTTAATTTTAATGGGAATAACACTTTTAAAATAAAAATAATTCTTTTATGCATCTTTCTATGCATAAATTCAATTTTAATGGGAATGACACTTTTGAAATAAAAATAAATCTTTTAGAATGCACAAATGAAAGGAATTACTCTTTTAGAATAACCTAATGATAAACTTTAGTTCCATAAAATTTAAAAAAATTTGCCATAACCTCCTTTATACGGCTGACCATTTCTCAATTTTAACATTCAATTTATGACTTGAATTAATCCAATTTGAATTCTAATATCTGTAATCTACTCCATTTTCTAAAAATTAAGAGAGTAAACAATGAAAAGAGTTTAATCAATCATTTAATTAAACTTTCTAGGATTAATAAGGGCTGAATTGTAAAAGAAGTGAAGGGGGTGGCCTTTCCATCAAGGCATAGCATCAGATTTTAATTCAAACATTTTCAAAGCATAAAATTTAAGAAAACCATGAATTTAAAATTCACAATAAGTAAGAATTAAGCTTACATGGAGTTTGTAAGCTTTCCTTTGGCTTGAGGGACTGAGGGTTCTACTCTTGTTTGCAGGAAGAGTGGCCACCAGTTCTTTTGGAGAGGATTTAGTCAAAAACAATTGAATTATCAAGTGAATTCAGTGAATTCAATGTATTTGACTTTGGGGAGGAGTAGAGTAACAGTGCATAAACACTATTAACCTTTTATAAGGGGGAGGCTTCTATTTATAGGAAAAAGTGAGCCTCTAACCAGGCAAACTGATTCTAGAATTTTCCAGATCAGTTTGGTCACTTTTTGACCATTTTTAGGTCAGTTTAGCTTACTTTTTGGATCTAGTTCAAACAGGAGAGAGGAGAGATGAAAATATCTCATTATTTGTGAGTTTAAAACTCATCCACACATGTGAAATAGGCACCTCCTTCATGAGGGGAATTCCCCACACACTAAGGTGTCAAAAATGCATCATTTCCTCTAAATATCTCTTCTTTTTTAACTAATAAACCTTGTCCTTAGTCAACTCTTCATCTTATGTGAGTATTTACTCATTTTTGGGATATTTTTCTTTTATTCTTCAATTTATCTCCTCCCTACATTTGGATTAATCTTATTGGTCCATAGGAACCTTGATCCAAAATTTTCAGAAAATCTGGACCCTCAAGCTAAGGTTCTTTTTATCTATTTTCAATTTATTCCAATTGCACATTGGAAAGTTCTTTTTGAATTTCTGTTTCACGGGAAATCATTTTAATAAGAAGGGATATTTTTCCATCCAAAGATATCTAGAAACTGAATTATCTCTCTCTAGAACATTTTCTCTCTCTGTAAGCCAAAATAGATAGAAACAAGATCTGTTATTATTCTGAAAAGGGGATTGTTTACAGGGAGAGAAACTAGACATCTTGAGGGGATGGGGGAGGAATCTTACATCCTACCCCACTTAAAAAACGTGAGATGTCCTCATCTCGCAGGTGGAGTATGATCTCTTTCATCTTCTTCTTTTTCTTCAATCACTTCCAGCGTTACTGCCTTAGAAGTGGACGGTCGATTTGGGAACAACTCTCTTTGAGTTCCCCTATTCTCAGGCAGAGGTCTTGCATTACTTTGGTTTGAAACTGCGGGTTGGTTAGAGGGTCTCTACCTCTAGGATTTCCTTGATTTTGGCGATAGAAACCTGATTACTCTGGAAGGAAGGAGCTGGAGTCTGGAATCTTGATCCTTGATTTCCCTGCCCTGAAAACCTTGATCCAAAAGGAGTTGGACAATCCATACTGCGATGTCGAAATCCTTGACAGTTATAGCATTTCACTCCCTTGTTCACGGGTGGAACTTCTGAAGTTGCATTCCAGGGAATTGAGTTTCGGGAAAAGGACATTTCTTCCATTCTAAAACTTCCCATATCCTGGGCTTGACCCTGATATCTCTTAGGCGGTGGGAAGGTTGGAATCACCTTCTGGAACTAAAAACCTTTTGAAAGGTGATGGTTATTAAAAAAAAGCTTTTGATAATATTTCAAAAAAAAGCTTGATAAAAGCCTGAAAAATATGGGATTTGAGAAAAAAATATCTGAAAAATTTCTGGAAATTTCTCCTTGAAACTTTTTGGCTTTTCATCTTCCGGAAAACCTTTGGCTTTTTGTTTTCCTGAAACCTTTTGGCTTTCCGAATTCCGGAAAACTTTTGACCTTCCGTATCCCGGAAACTTTTGACCTTTCACATTCCGATTTTTTTTTTGGTCGCATTTTCCCAAAACTTTTAGCTTTCTCTATTCCGGGAAAACCATTGGAATTCTGAAATTTTTTGACCATTCGTATTCTAATGCGTTCGGGGTTGATTAAAAATTTAAAAAAAATCTTAAAAATTAGTGGAAAATTAGACAAAGGTTATTTTAAATTTTGGAAAAATGTGGGGTTGGTGTTTGGCATGTGGTGTGTCCATTCGGGCATCCGTGACCATTCAAATTCCTTTAAAATATATTTTTTGACCCAAAAATTTTAAAAATCCATTAAAATTAAAAATTTTCATTGGATTTGAGAATTGTCAGGTGGAATTGGAAATTTTGTGAACGATGGGATTCTCATGAAAAATTAGGAATATTCTAGATATTATTTTTAGAAATCTTAAAAATTGGTATTTTTAAAATATCAATGGTGTTTTGGCAAATTTAATTGCTAAATTTTTTTTGAAAAAATATAGATTTGGAATGCCATAAGATAGGTTTGGTGGAATTCAAAATTATCATATTTTGAGGCCCTGTAAAATTAGGAAAAATTAGAAAAAAATCATGATAATTCTTTTTCTCAAGAATTTAATATTTTTGAGAGTTATTTAATATTGAAGTACGTTTTCTCGTGCTGACATTAGATAGATGCGGGTTATTCGCATATTATTAATACGATTATACCTCGTATTAATGGATATTTATGTTTGGATTAATTCTAAACGATGTATTCATGATTTTTTACCATTGTTTAGCCATTCTTTTTGGACATGTTCCTTAATTTCTTTTGATGGCTATAATTTACGTTCAAAGTGTGTTTCACCTTTGACACTTTTCCATGATAACTTATTTTGCACTTGTTTAAGTGTGGTTTGTGCTTAATTTCTTAAGCCTAAGATAAATTCTATCATGGGTTAGTTGATCGGTTTGTTTTGGTGGATTTTATTGGATGTTTTTCAAGTTTTATATGGACTCATCACTCAGGTGTTGCCTAGATCACTTGTGTCTAGGGGTTTTTTATTGAGTGCTACACACATGTGTTTCACTTGTTTACTTTGGAGTTTTGCTTGAACGACACCACGTTCATATACTTCGGGGACTGATGAGTTGGCCACCAATTTTAATGCTTCTTTTGGCATGATTAATGTCCATTAGATGGTATGCATTGATTTTTATGATCAACTATGGTTTTCATGGATTCGAGGAGCTTCTATGCTTTTATCCATGGTTTTATAAGGATCTTTTGATCTTTTGCATAATTTCATGTGCTTTGAAGGTAGCATTTGCCTTCATTTTTTGCACGTAATTTTGGACTATGTTCCTTGTACTCTTGTACATATTCCAACTCGGATACCTAGTTGCGTATGTATCTAGGTGAGTTATTTTTCTACCCTAACTTTATTGTGTTTTGGGTAGTTATCATTAAAAAGACGCCAATAATTCAAAATTCTTTTCTAATGATGTACTCGATAAGGGTTATTCCTTGATGTAGTCTCAGGTATATAGAGACAGGTTTTAGTATGTGAAAGTCTGGACAAGGCCATCTTATCCCTTTTATATAGGATTTTATTCATATTTCCTAGACGGCATACTAGGGAGTTTCAAATTGTTAAGGTATGTATGGGTGGTATCATGGTGGTATGGGACGCTAGTGATCCCTCACATATATTATCTTATGGGATAATTTGGGCTCAAGATTGTTGCTTTGCTTACATCACTTAGCATGTTATCCTTAACATTCAAAGACAATCTCATTTTCTAAATTCACTAGAAGTTATAGTGTGGGTATTCTTCTAGATATACTTCTTTTATCTATAGCCTGCATGTTTTGATGAGGGTAATCTCGTCGACATTTTCGCTTGTTGAAATCTCTTTCTTTAGAAATCAAACAAGTTTATCTTGTTGTGTTCGGATAAGGAAATTTGGATTCTTCCTTTGTTGGCATTTCTTTCTCTAATTCCGTACTTTAGGTGATTTATATAGTCAACCTGATTGTTTACGAATGGACATATGTGACTCATCGAGACGCTGATGACTCTCTATGCTGATATGGGTAACTCGAGACGTCGATTATTTCATATGCAAATGTGGGTATGTCGGGGCGCCGATGAATCCCTGGTTTCTGCTGTTATAATGCCATGTTTTCCTACTTTATTCCGAATGGTTTACAACAAGGAAGTTACTTTGAATGTGAATTGCTCTGATCATCCGCCGCAGAGTCTGATGGGCAAACAGAGTGTATGAATCAGATTATAGTGTATATGCTTCGTGCATATGTCTCTAGAAAATCA